>NC_059080.1:65050390-65353420 GCF_020497125.1 Mauremys mutica | reverse complement strand
AAAGGGTTGCAAAACACATCTAAATACTAATTGTACTTTCCTACTGTGCATTTCTCTGTATGTTTGATACTGAGCTAAAAAATAGTACCAAATAACGTCTGTCATACTTATTGCAATAGGCTGGAAGAAATTGCTGGAAGAAACTTTTCTGTGGGTGAGGAGAGGGGAGAATCATGAAAATTGATGGGTTTTATCTAAATCTTTGACCATGTTGGGAATGTCTACGCTGCAAAATGTAATCTGTGGCAGTAAGTCTCCGAGGCTGGGTCTACAGACTGCGACTTGTGGGGCTCATGCTATGGTGCTAATAATAGCCATGTAGACGTTCTGGCTCAGGCTGTAGATCGAGCCCACCACCTTCCCTGGGCTTCAGCGCCTGAACCGGAACATCTACATGGCTACATTTAGCTTTGCAGCACAAGCATGAGTCCGTAGACTTGGGCTCTGAGGGTATGGCTACACTTACAAATCTGCAGCGCTGGTAGTTACAGCACTGGTCGTCCAGCTGTGCAGGGCCAGCGCTGGTGTGTGGCCACACTCACAGCTACCAGCGCTGGTGTGTGGCTGCATTTGCAGCGCTGTTGGCAGTGATGCATTATGGGCAGCTATCCCAGCGTTCAAGTGGCAGCAACGTGCTTTTCAAAAGAGGTGGGTGGGGTGGGGCGTAGTGTGACAGGGAGCGGGCGAGAGAGAGAGTGTGGATTTTTGGAGCCAATACTGTGTGTTACCTTCCTGCCTTGAAAAATCAGAACATGTTCCCGATCCCTTACCCTTAACTGCAAACAGCCTGCAGCCAACGGACTCCCTCTCTCCCCTCTGCCCCGTTTCTGTCAAGCAAACACTCACTCCCTGCCTGCCTCATTATCTCATTTGATTGTTCACAGATTGATCACAGCAAACAGGAGCTGTGTTTGTAGATAAGCAGCTCCGGGATCAACGAATCAACGGAGCTACGGAGCTCCGAGTTCACAACAAAACAAAGAGAGGCTGCATAACAAAACAAAGAGAGTAATTTATAAAAGCATTCTGGGATATCTGCTAATACCCTGGAGGCCAATAACAGCGCTGGTGTGTGGCCACACTTGATGAGCAGCGCTGCAGCACCAGCGCTGCAATCTTTATTCTCCATGCTGAGCCAGGTGTACGGCCAGCGCTGCAGCCAGGGAGTTGCAGCACTGGATGTGCCCTGCAGGTGTGGACACTTACTAATTGCAGCGCTGGAAAGCCTCCACCAGCGCTGCAACTCGCAAGTGTAGCCATACCCTGAGACTTGCTGCTGTTGGAGGGGGTTTTTTTCAGTGTAGAATATAACCATAATGTCTATCTAAAAGTCAGTAACACTTATTTCTACAAAACAAAACAGTAGGTGTTTTGTTTGTTTGTGTGGAATGGGAGAGGTAGTTGAGAGAAGCTGCTGAAAAATATCTGACCAGGTAGCAAAATTACAGTGGGACTCGCCTTAATCGTTAATTACATCACAGCTACAAAGAGAACACTTGCAGACTCCTCCACGCCTGTTAAATTTCTCTCACCCTTGTCTTCACCTCTACTTGCTATTTCAACTAAAAAGGACTTAATGAGGCTCCTTTGGGAGCCCACTAATGTTATTTCTTAATCAGTCAGAGGAATGGCAGCTGTTCTTAGTAAATACCGATGCATTTTCTAACTTATTGAATGGGGTGCAGCTCTCCAAGCCCATACCCCTAAAGAATAACAAAAAAAAAAAAAGATATTGATCTTGGGTGTCTGCTCAATACTGCTAATGTGCTTGTCTCTCTCATGTGTGGCAGGGGTTATAAAGGTATCTGTGGAGACATTAATATATACATTTTTAAACTCAAGATAATTTAATTTTATTTCCCTGAAGTAAAACTCAGAACTGTATGGGGTAATGGTCTAAGACAGCCTAGACCAATATCAATATTATTGATAAGTGACTAGATAGTAGGAGTGAGTGATCTGGTGGTGATGCAAGTTAGACACAGTAATTGGAGGCTTTTGGGGAAAGGTTCAGGAAACGAGTAATGGGATACAGCAGCTTGGCATGTGTCATTAGTCATTGAAAACAATTGCCATTTGCATGCCTTTTTAATGATTTAATGGTCTTGGCAACTGCTTGTGACTTTTGTTGATCACCTCCCTGGAGATCAAGCACTGACTGCACACACAGTGAAATATCCTCTCCGGCCTAGAGGGGTCTTCCTAAAGAACACTGGTAGGGCATTGTGGGAAGTTTGCACTCCAATTATTCACACTGATGTGTGACTTTATTTATCAGTTTTCTGACCTCACATGGCTTCCTTTTTTCCTAAGCAAGTGACAGTATAGTGGCATTAACCTAAGTTACAGCATGTTCTTGCAGTCAGGGCTGCCCGGGGCGGGGCAAGTGGGGCAATTTGCCCTGGGCCCTACAGGGGCCCACGAGCCCTGGCCTGGTGGAGGTCCGGGTCTTCGGCGGCATTTCAGCGTCAGGGGGCCCTTCAGTGCTGCCGAAGACGCGGAGCGACTGGAGGGCCCCCCGCCGCTGAAATGCCGCCAAAGACCCGGACCACTGCTGGGTGAGTACAAGCGCCGCAGCTCCCCTGCTTTGCCCCAGGCCCCCTGAATCCTCTGGGCGGTCCTGCTTACGCTACTTTCATTTTCAACTGTGGTGTCACAACAATATGTGTGTTCAAGTTTGCTGTATGTTTAGCTAGAATTCCTCATAGTCTGGAAGGATGAGGAAGTGCAATTGTAAGTGCTGAAACTAAAATGTCAAAAAGAAAATCCCTTTATTTTAGTAGCATTTGCACATTGTACTGATACTGAAATATTTCACTGAAATATTTCACTGTATAAATCAGTTGGCATTTTTAACAGTTAAGTAGCATTCCTCAAGCCTCTTTTAAACTGTAATTTCACTGTTGATATGACTAATATCCCTAAATATCTTGGCAGACTCCATGAGGGCACTGGAAAGTGAAATTGACACTTTCCTTGCTTGGACTTGGCTTGTTCTCAGCTGTGTGCAGCATTTCCTGATAAAGTGTGGCATGAATGTGAAATTATTAAACAAATATTTTAGGCTATATTTCTCAACACAATATCTCCAATTTCTCAATAGTTCCACTGAAAATGAATTCTTAACATGTTCCTTCTCTCCCTCACCCCCTTGTACTTAGATTTTCATGAAAAGAATATTTTTTCAGATACTGGCACTTAGAAAAGTTCTCAGCAAAGTAACTGTTGATGAAGTTTAATGTTATGGTTAAAGTATAGCAAATGGAAGAGATCATGGCTTTAGATGGATATAATCAGGGTCTTCTTTATATTGTGCTGTCAGACCTCAATACCTTGAAAAGATTCCCTAATTCTCTGATATGCTGAGGTTTCTGCAGTAGCATAATATGAACAGAAAAAGCATTCAAAATAAAAACTAAAACTTAGAAATGGATAGGTTTTTTTTTTTAATATTTAAGGATGCATAGATCAGTAAATATGCAAGTTTACATATAAAAACTGTTTTAGTGGTTAGGTACAGATAAGGAATGTTGTTAGGTACAGATAAGGACTAGGTGTAGTGGTGCCATACGAAGGTAAGTACAGTCTGGTACAAGTACAGTAGCTGATGTACAAGTTTTATACAGAGAGAATTGGGGACAATGAAATAAGTAACAAAACCAAATTGTCCAGCTTGATCCCTTCTTCCTCCCTATAACTCCATCCATAGGGACAAAATGCCTATATAATTTTGCCCTGGACAATGCCCTTTGTAAGAGAGATTCCTTGCACTCAGTCTGTAAGATATTAGGAGCTCAGAACATGTGAGATGAAAAATCAGGGAGATGCTGGAGTGTGGGCAAAAAACAGTTATTTTTGATTTAAGCATCATAAAAGCCACTCTAATTCTACACTCCAAAATTCTTCATGTGTCCTATTTTTTTTAAAGCAGCCCCCCAAGCTTCCTATAAATCAGTTACTGCTATCAAAAGCTATGGTTGTAGAGTGGAAGCTACACTCAACCTTAACTGTGGAGATGGCCATAATATTTAAGATATCTGAAAAATGCTGAAGGGTTTCTACTACTGTTTAATTCCTGTAATCCAGAACAAAATCCCTAGAGAAAAACATTAATAAAAGCTAAGGTCTGAGATATATATAGATAGGTAGATATGTTTTTGGTATTAATATAACAAACAAAAGGAGAATCACTTCTCCATTCTCTGTTTGCGGATGCTGAGTTTGAACATGGAGAGGACAGAGGAGGAATCAGGGAATACTATATTGTTGGGTCCTCTTTTGCTCTGTATTTTCCACTTGATCCAATTCAGGAGCACTCCCATAAATAGCACTTCTCTCATTCTGTAAGTTAGAGCAGGGAGAACAAGAGTCTCTACTGGCATGTTTCCCCAGCAACTGCTACGGAGTTATCAAACTATGGGGCAGACCAAAGGGTAATTTTATGCAGGAGCCATTGCTGAAGTGAATTTGAACAATCTCAGGTGGTATGTAATTGCAGTCTAGCTATACATTAAATAGGTCTGCTAGCATCTTCTATTACTAAGCTTGCCTGCTATCTCCCATTATAAGACCTTGCTTATAATTTTGCCAAACTTGAACCATTTGGGATGAAAGATTCCATTCAGAGTGACTGCCTCAGCATATATTTTTCTGGAAAATTTAAGCCAAAATGCTTCAGCCATTTTTAAGAGCAAGGCTAGAGATGTTACAAGGTCTGGTGACCTTTTATTTGAGAAGCGCTAGCACCCCCCGTGCTTTGGAGCAGGGACTCAACACTTAGCAGGAGGTGATCTGTACATTAGGGATGTGACTTCTGCTATATTTGTGAAAATCCATCTGAATGTGGTCAATGTATAAGCCTTTCAAAAACCACAGGTTGTACATGATCGTTAGAGACTCTTTCAAGGTTTTTAGCAGCTAAATTCCAGCTGCATTGGTCTGTCCTTCCAAGACTTTCCTTGCAATTGTTGCTCTAGGCTTTTGAAGACTGGGGCTGATCACTGACATTGAGAGCAAGGAGAATTGTGTGATCAATGCCCTGCCAGTTGGGCCCTGGGATCATGGAGAAGGAAGCTGCTTGTTTTGAATGCAGAGGAGGAAAGAATTAGATGTGGGGTTGGAGGAAACTGGGGCAAGAGGCTAGCAATGGTGAGGGGGAAGCTAGAACTAGTAATTGGAGTGGGTTGGAGACTGGGACTGCCTAGGCAAGGAAACTAGGAAACAGTGAGTTGGGGGGTGGGAGGAAGGTGGTGGTGGTGGTAGTAAGACAGATCTGATCTAGTGCCTAGGAGTGCTGGGTGGTGGTGGTGCGGAGAACTAAGACTGGCTGGTAGAAGAGACTGAGACAAGGAACTGAGGGCTACTGGGAATGATTAGCAAGGAGACAGACAGTGAGTCCAGAGAATTGAGACTACTGCTTGCTAGGCAAGGAGACTGGGACTGGGGTGAGAAACATCATAAATGGAAATTGGGACTGTCTAGAGGAAGAGTACAGGATGCAGACCCAGGGTTGAATCAGGGACAGGTTGGAGAGGACTAGGCAGAAGGGTTAAAGCTTTCAGGGAGGGAGAAACTGTGGCCAGTGGGAGCTGCTGGGGCGGTCCCTGTAGGCGTGGGCAGCGCGCACAACATAGAACCACCTGGCCACCCCTGTGCATAGGAGCTGGATGTGGCGGCTACTTCCGGGAGCTGTGTGGAGCCTGGGCAAGCAGGTGGCCTGCCTTAGTCCCATTGCATCACTGACCAGGAGCTACCTGAGGTAAGCACTGCCCGGCTGGAGCCTGCACCCTGAATCCTCTCCTGCACCCCAACACCCTGCCCCAGGTCGGAACCCCCTCCCATACCCTAACTCCCTCCTTTACCCTGCCCCATCCCGGAGCACCCTCCTGCACCCCAAATCCCTCATCCCTGGACCCACCCCAGAGCCTGCACCCCCAGCCGGAGCCCTAACCCCACCCCAGTCTGGAGCTCACTCCCACACCCTGGCCCCACCTCAGAGCCCTCACCACCTCCCGTACCCCTGCCGCAGCCCAGTGAAAGTGAGTGAGGGTGGGGAAGACCAAGTGACAGACGAAGCAGGGTTGGAGTGAGTGGGGAGGCGGGGCCTCAGAGAAGAGGCAAGAGAAGGGGCAGGGCAAGGGTGTTTGGTTTTGTGAGATTAGAAAGTTGGCAACCCTACTTCCAGATTCTGCAATAAATGAGGCAGGGGTCCTACAGACAACAGCCTCTTTCACTATTCATTTGCAGAACAAGTCCTGTGTAATAGAAAAAATACAGTGCGGATTGTCTCTGAGAGAGGATGTGAGATTGCATCACACTAAATTAATATTCCATATTTTTACTGTCAATATTTTATCTCCCTTGAGTCCATTAGTACAGATTGAAGTATAAAATGTTCTCACTGACCCAACTTCTACCCTCTCTCAAGCATGCTCAATTCACATAAAAGTTGAAGTGTGCGTGTATCTGAATTTGGCCTGCTGTCTGGAAAGGTAGTTTTTAATTTTCCCAACTCCACTTTATGGTCTTCCACTGCAGTATTTGCAGATTCCACAAATCTTTGTGGTCATTTTTTGGTTTCCTTTGGGTCCGCGAGTAAGCTTTCTAGCAATGGAGTTGACATTTTGGGTATGGTGTCAGTCTTTATTGCATTCACTGAAAAATAGAGAGCTCCATACAAGAAAAAAGAAAGGAAGCTTTTCCCAGCATATTTTCATTAGCCATGAGAGTTCTCTTTATTTTATTCACTAATTACGGAAAGTTTACAGGTGAGTGGCAGCACAGCAATGAGCGCTTAGGTGCTGTAGGAAGTGGTTTGGTGTATCTTTGAAAATACACTTGTAAGTGAAATATTTCTGCTATCGGGAATGTTACAGATTGGCTGCTCCAATAAGTGACGGAAATTAACTGGATTTTTTTTAAAAACCCCACAAACTTCTTTTGCCCCCTGTTCAGAACCAGCAGCAACAGAAATTACACTGGTTCCATGTTCATCTGCTAGAAAAGGGAGAAAATCAGTCTCCTTCCCTCCTTCTGTCAACAAACACCAACTCTCAGGATCTCCACAGTATTCCAGCATTCCAGTCCTTGGATTTTTGGTTGACTGGTCCACAGCTGTTGGTAAAACAGAAATCTCAAGTCTGTATACAAAATGGTACAGCTCTTTGGGACTCACAGTAGACACATCTCTTGGCACTGCATCTCTTGGCACTGCATCAATTAGCCACTTAATTGGCTGCCTTCCACTATATTTATAAACCTTCTCATCTTTGTGCTCTTATTGGCTCATGTCTCCAGAGTGGTGTGACCTGGCAGTCTTTTTGCCTACAATAAAACATTCCTATACAGCTTCAGAAACAGCTACTGAGCATGTCCATTAACCTCAACAGCCTCTTTTAAATATATTTGGGCTCTTCCAGCTCAGTTGCCCTGCCCTGTGCATAGAATACTAAAATCCACGTGTACTTCCCAGTGCTTCTCATCCTTTATTTGTGCTAAAAATAATGCAATGCTGCAGTGTGCAACATGTGGGTTACACACACTACCACACACATAGCACAAGAGCTTGCATTCTGAGCCAGATATCCCCATCTGGGGTGGCTGGCAAAGAGCTGAAATTGCAATGCTGTAGTTTCAATAGCTTGGAAAACTCCATTACTGCATTTATATCCTCCTATTCTCCTTCACTCTTTCGTCTTCTGCCAAACTCAGTGAAAATAAAGCTTGACAGTTTCATGCTCTTTTTATTTAAGGAGCAGGGTATGTTAAAGGTAAGCAGTCAAGTTTCACAGCTGTTTGTTATTAGCACTGTTTGTTGCTGTTACAAGATAAAGCCTTGGATTGTAAGGGCATATAAAGACAGGAACAGTTAGAAAGAAAAAGGGGCTCTGACATAGGACCTAGTTGTGAGAAAATGAAACAAAAAGAGTAAATAAAAATCATTATACAGCTGAATATAATGTTAATGCCTATTGCTGGGGAATAATATATGCCTTGTACAAGACACTATGGACCTGGCTAGACTAAATGGGTGGAAGGGCAGAAGGTGGAGAATGTCTGTATCCTATTATGAATTGGAGGAAATTACTGTCTGTATTCTGTATGCTGGTGGGCTCAGAATATCCTGCTGGCAGTCTGGTTAGTACTGCAGGACAGAGAACAAAAAGCAGAGAAATGTTAGTTCTTGTTGTTTAAAATAACCTAGCTGGGATCAGAAGAAGTTTTCAAAAATGTTTGAGAGGATAAACTGGCTTTCTTTAATTAACTGAAAATTCTCGGTTTTCTTTCAGGAGTGTGTTTTCTCTGAAATCATTGCTGCTAAAGGGCTCCAAACGGGAGAAATAAATCCAGTCTGCTTATCGAGTCCCTGGCTCAGCGTGCAAGTGCTTTCATGAGGTAACATTGGGCCAAAGTCAACCTTTCTTTCTGCTTTCTGAATCTGCAACCAAGAAATGGGCCAGAAAATCTCAGGGAGCATAAAGTCTGTGGATGTGAGGGAGCCCCCTTATAGTCCTGTTAAACGAGAGCTGAGGGGACCAGATTTTTGCAAGCCTGCTCGACTGGACATGCTGCTGGATATGCCCCCTTCCCAACTGGAGGTCCAGTATAAACATGCTTGGAACAATGAAGATCGATCTTTAAATATATTTGTAAAGGAAGATGACAAACTAACTTTTCATAGGCACCCAGTTGCCCAAAGCACAGATTGCATTCGGGGCAAAGTTGGCTACACAAGAGGCCTACATGTCTGGCAAATTCATTGGCCCACCAGGCAACGAGGAACACATGCTGTGGTGGGTGTATCAACAGCAGAAGCTCCATTACATTCTGTAGGATATACATCATTGGTTGGTAGCAATAGTGAATCATGGGGCTGGGATCTGGGACGTAACAAACTTTATCACAATTGTAAAAACCAACCTGGGGTGACGTATCCTGTTTTTTTGGAACCAGATGAGTCTTTTGTACTCCCAGACTCCTTATTGGTAGTTTTGGATATGGATGAAGGAACGCTTAGTTTCATTGTAGATGGACAGTATCTTGGAGTGGCCTTCCGAGGACTGAAAGGGAAAAAACTTTACCCTGTAGTCAGTGCAGTTTGGGGGCACTGTGAAATTACAATGAGATACATCAATGGACTTGATCGTAAGTGTTATCAAACGTATGCTTTATAATATCTCAACTTTTTCCAAACTATTTCTTTTTATTTAACTTTCTTCTTAACCCCTTCTCATATTGTAAAAGGAGAAGGCTGAACAGAGGACCCCTGGTTGCTGTTAAAAAATGCCCTCTGTAAAACTATCCAACCTGATAAAACTCCTTCCCATTAACTTCTGTTCCACAGATGGCAGCATGTGGCTGTGCGTTGTGTCAAAATATCAACCCAGGTCCTAAAACCGTTTTTGAATCCTGTCGTACAAATTACTGTCTCTCTCTAATTTATTCTTGGTCTTCTGGCATAGAGAATGTTTGGAAATCTCAGACTTGCAAAAGTCATTTTATTTCAGTAAAATGGGCAGGCTGGGAAAATATCCAGAAAACTTTTAATGCATTTTCATTGTAAAGTTCTGGTTTATGTGAATTTAATATATTTAAGATATTGAAATTTAAATTATTTTGAAAGTGAGCCCCTTTTCTTAAATTCTTGACAGATTACGGCAGAAGATGTTACCCTTTCTGAAAATGAAGTTTAATCTTCTTCTTTAGCTCTGATTTTGAGGCTTGATCATTAATTAACAAACTATCCAGAACAAATGGCAGTACGATGAAGTAGGCTCCTCTGATGGCAGTGCAAGAGAGATTGGCTTGCGAATCACAGCCTACTTCCAGGTTTCCTTGCCGCTCCAGGAGCAGAATAAGCCCTATACCCAGTTTAGCAAACATCTACTGACATGCTGGCATAGCTCTGCTGCTTGGGCACTGTGGGGGACAAGCATGCGTGGGGGTTTAGAGAGTAGATGCAGCTGCTCTTTGGAGCCTGCTTCGCTCCTGTACTGTGAGGGTTGGAACAGACAGGCCACTCAAGGTGGTAAGGGGCACTTTCTTCTTACTAGTTCACATGGCTATGCAATCTGGGCTGCAATCTGGCCCTGAACCATAAATGTAAATTCATAGTGTGTGTGACTGAAATAGCTAGCTGGATAAAAGTTTGTTGGTCCTGGAATTTTACGTTATGAATTAGAGTATTGGCTATTTCTTGTAAAGAACAATCTCTCTGTCTCTCTCTCTCAATAGTTCTGAGAGGGACATATCCCTTTAGATTTGTGTTTCTCCTTTTAGCTTCTTATGGGATAGTCTAAATTCTCTCCACCAAAAGTAATTCTCTGCTCATTAGCCTTTATTATATTTGATATGTGAACTGCTGTAAAATCATAATTAAAGAACTTGACCCTCTTTAAGATTACCTTTTAACACATATACATAGCACTTTCATTGGGGAGAAAAACTTATCAGTAGAATCCTTACAAGCATATTGCAGCTAAAAATCAAATGAGACTTTCTAGTGCCTTAAAAGGAGGAAGATTAAAGGATCAAAAGTTTTGTAGCCATTAATTTGAAACCTGGAAAGAGTTCTTCTTGACAGTGTGCTATAGCAACTTGGCTTTCTTATTTTTGGAAACTGAATAAATACGAATTCAGTGCAAACATACAACTTGTTTCACATGTTGGGGATGTCATGTAGATAAGCAAAAGCTCAGTGTCTGTTGCGTTAGTTATGTTAGTTAAGTCAGTTATGTTCCATTGTGTGCATTTTAGCTGTTTTGTGGGTTACTCAACTGAGTATCAGAAGATAGAAAGGACGGGGAGGATGTCCACAAGTAGGAAGAAAGGAGGAGGCCGAAGGAAAGAGGAGGTACAAAATGGATAAGTAGCAGGTGTGATGGGTTCCCCCTGGGGTGCCACCTGGAACTGGGGTACCACTGAGCCCTCTGACTCACCAGCCTGGGCTCCCTCTCTGTGTGCTGCTGTGACAAGCTACAGACCCGCTCCCGGTCCTATGCTTCCACCAGCATTCACACAGGTAGGGACACACCCAGCTGCAGTTACATGCTAGCTCTGGTCAAAACCCCGACCAGTATGAATTTATTATGCAGTTCACCTCCCCTTAATGTGGAGAGGAAATGCAACAACTCCTGCCCCTTGAACTAAGATTTCCAAGCACTTCACTCCAAACTTACTAGTTTAGATTAAAACATAAAATAAGTTCATTAACTATACATAGATAGAATTTAAGTGATAAGTGATAGCAAACAGATCAAAGCAGATTACCTAGTAAATAAACAAAAATACAAACTAAGCTTAACATACTAGAAAGATAGGATTTGAACTGACAATCTCTCACCCTGACTGATACAAGCAGGCTTGCAGATTCTCAAGGTACAAGCTGCACTTGCTTTGCAGCTTGGGATTCCCAGGTTTTCATACATAGGCTAAAAATCCCTTTAGTCTGAGTCCAACACTTCCCCCAGTTTAGTCTTTGTTACTTAGGTGTTTCAAGAAATTTTCTTGTGCAGGGAGAGAAGAACAACAGATGATGTCACTCCCTGCCTTACATAGCTTTAGCATATGGTGGGAGCCTTCCCACCCCCCTCCCCAAACTTGATTCCCAGACCAGTTTGTAGAAAAATACAGACATCCCAAAATGGAGTGGCCTGGTCACATGCGCTTGCATATCTTGCTGAGTCATGTCAGTCATTACAGGCTGTCTGGAGCAGGGCCGCCCAGAGGATTCCAGGGGCCCGGGGTCTTCGGCGGCGGGGGGCCCTTGCGTTCTGGGACCCGCCACCGAAGTGCCCTGAAGACCCGCGGCGGGACCCCCCCCGCCGCGGGTCTTCGGGGCACTTCGGCGGCAGGTCCCGGAACGGAAGGGCCCCCCCGCCGCCGAATTACCGCCGAAGACCGGGCTGTACGTCGGCGGCGGGTCCCGCTTCGGCGGTAATTCGCCAGTGGGGGGTCCTTCCACCCTGGAGCAGAAGGACCCCCCGCTGGCGAAGACCGGGAGCGAAGAAGCTCCTGCGCCCTCTTGCCCCGCCCCCTCTGGGCGGCCCTGACCCTATCCACCCCCCCCAGAACACCCACAATCCAAACCCCCCCCCATTCCCTGCCCCCTGACCGCTCCTCCAACCTCTGCCCCCTCCCTGTGCCATGACTGTCCCCAGGACTCCCTGCCCCTTAGCCAACCCCCCCCCCCCCGGCCCCAGCCTCTTACCCCCGGCTCCCTCCTCACCCGGAGTCTCAGCACCTTGCTGAACAGCCGCAGCGTGTCTCCAGCGGGGCCTGAGCTCCGTCCCGCTCAAAGCCGCGTGGTGAGGGGGCGGGGCTGCGAGCTCCACGCCGAGCGGAGGGAGCTGAACTCAGCCCGGAGCTCCCATCCCCACCCCCTGACCACGCGGCTCTGAGCGGGACGGAGCTCAGGGGCCCCAGTGGAGACACGCTGCGGCGCTGTGTGAGGACGCCGCTTGATGCGCTAGGGCTCCAGGAGAGGGGCGGAGGCGGGAGCCTCAGCTGTTCTCTTGGGGGCCCCTGTGGAGCCCGGGGCAAATTGCCCCCTTTGCCCCCTCCTCTGGGCGGCCCTGGTCTGGAGCATTCTCAGGAAGGTTCACCAGATGGGGAATAAGCTTCTTTAAGACCTATTGTTTTCCCTAATGGCCCACTTCCTTGAACAGGCCCTTCACAGCCAGCTATCTAGAGCAGAAGCATCTTGCCTAGTGGATGTTGCCCAGATGTAACTACTTTTGAAATACAGATACATTGTCAATACAGTAATTCCTCACTTAAGGTTGTAGTTATGTTCCTGAAAAATGCTATTTAAGTGAAACAATGTTAAACTAATCCAATTTTCCCATAAGATTTAATGTAAATGCGGAGGGTTAGGTTCCAAGGAAATTTTGGGGGAGGGGGGGTGCAGACAAAAGGCATTATATACTGTACTGTACTGTGGTTGGGAAGTGCCCCTGGCTTACCCCACACAGGCACAGCCCTCTGCAGGCAAGGATGCTAGGAAGCACCTTTGCAGCAGCACCGGCAGCTTCCTCGGAGAAGAACAGGCTCGGACTTCGCCGGGAATGCTCCAGGCCCGCCTCTTCCTGTCCCTGCTCCACTCCAGGCCCACCTCTTCCCACCCCCACTCCACCTTCTCTCTGGAGCACGCCACATCCCTCCTCCCCCCACCCAAGCCCTAAGCACCACCAAACAGCTGTTTGGCAGCGCTTAGGACTTTTGAGGAGGGAGGGGGAGGAGCAGAGATGTAGTGCTTCCCTGCTCCTGCCCTTCCCTCCCAGAAAGTCCTAAGCACCGGTGGGGGAAGCACTGGGAGGGAGTGGGGAGGAGGCGGAGAAGCAGAACTTGTGCAATGCTCCCATGTAAAGTCGCTGCTCTTCTACAGAATCTTACAAGCAGGCAGCCAAATTACATTATAAGGGAGCATTGCACAACTTTAAACAAGCATGTTCCCTAATTGAGCAGGGATGTAACATTGAAACATCATTAAGCGGGACAATGTTAAATGAGGAGTTACTATATTCATAACTTCAAATACAAAAATGATACACCCATACAAATAACATAATCATATTCAACAAATCATAACTTTTCCTGTGACCCCTTCTATGCTCATTTTGTACAAAATGCAGCATAATTATGCCATAATCATATCATAATATCACTATGAAGAATATGGGGTGCAGTGTCACAGCAGGAAAGAGGTAATAGTTACACCAAGCTAGATGATAATTGTGGTCTATAAAATGATAGATGAGAAGAGAAAAAATAATCTTCCATCCTGTTTCTTGAAGGATAATCTTCTTGACTTCTGTTCACTTAGAGAAAAGCTTTGATCTTTTAGATTTTGGCATGGGAGAGCTCTTTTAGATTTTGATCCTGCACTCATGGAAGTCAGTGGGTGGATTTTCAGACCTTTAATGTGGGTCAGCACAGTTAAAGCTAATTTTTAAAATAGACTGGATTAGGAGTATATTTATCTAGGCCCAACAATTTGGCTGATTGGTGTGATGAAGTTTAGAGTCACTCTCCCTGCTGGCTAGGCATTGACTAACTCAGGATGTTTCTGATCACAGGTTCATAGTTCCATCCCTTTTGTAGAGGTAGATCATGTTATTAAAATATACAACTTTTCATATTCTCAAGATTCGAACTGGTTGATTTCCTTGGTATGGTGACATGCACCCGCTAGATACAGAAATCAAATGGCTTTACGATAAAGCCCATTCTTACATTTTTATTTGTTTTATCTTCTGAAGTGTCCTGTTCACAAAAGTGCTCTGAATATTTGCGGTTCAGATGAGGGTTTTAGAATCCTCCACGCCCATATAGCATAGTTGCTTAGCAAAGAGTGAAAAAAGGAAAAGGAATAAAGATAACAGATTAAGTGATGGATTTACATATTTGATAAACTTCTGTTCTTGTCACAGTGGCACAAATTTGATATGGGCCTTGGGCTTTATAAATCATTCTGCTAGTGATGTGTCATACAGAGAGAAGACAACTCTGCTTTGTGAATCTTTGTGACCTGAATATAACAATGCTCTCTCTGATTGTAGTGTTTATCTTTCTGTCATCTTTGGATATGGAACATAGTACTGTAGGTCTAAAGCATTGTTCTTGTTCTCCAGTCTCCATCTGATAGTATTTCATTGCTAAAAATAAAGGACAAAAATTCTCTGCTTCTGAACCCTGCTGGCAGCACAAAGGGAATGAAATCTGGCCTTGTTTTCTCTGCTAGGGAGCACCAGCAAGGCTTGAATGCCTATGCCTCCCTGCCCCATGATCTATGCATGGGAACCATGTGGAGAGGGTGAGAGGAGAGTGTCCAGGGCAGGGATCGGCAACCTTTCAGAAGTGGTGTGCCGAGTCTTCATTTATTCACTCTAATTTAAGGTTTTGCATGCCAGTAATACATTTTAACATTTTTAGAAGGTCTCTTTCTATAAGTCTATAATATATAACTAAACTATTGTTGTATTTAAAGTAAATAAGGTTTTTAAAATGTTTAAGAAGCTTCATTTAAAATTAAATTAAAATGCAGAGCCCCCCAGACCGGTGGCCAGGACCCAGGCAGTGTGAGTGCCACTGAAAATCAGCTCGCGTGCTGCCTTCGGCACACGTGCCATAGGTTGCCTACCCCTGGTCCAGAGCATGCTACTCTTTGGCCATCTTTACCTGGAGGACAGTTGCCAGCTGATGCTGGTTGTCCACTGGTGCATATTAGAACACCCATTAAGCTGTTCTGGCCTCAGACTGGGAAGAGACTCAGGGAACCATAACAGACTCCCTGATTGTCAGTCCCCCCAGTCCCATTACACTGAGTGGGCTCTCAGTGCAATGTAGTATCTTGCACATGGTGATCTCTTCTTCCCGCTTCATCAAACAGAGCTGTTTTATTAGGAATGCAGATTTATTCAGTCTTAGATCTCTTGTATAATGGATTTTTCATTCAATTATGTACTTTTTTCCTGTACACACTGCTGGCATATATATATCTATAGGATGCCCTACCTTTGCGTATAGCTTATATATATATAAGATATAATATACATACACATGCATGCTATTTTCAGATGTTAGAATATGGCTTAAGAGGCAAAGTTGCTATGTGATATGTTGATCAGTTGTTCTGAGTAGGGCTTTATAAATATTGTTTTTTCTTTATCTACTTTTTCTTCAGAGAAGTTTGTATTTAAAACTTTGTAATCTCCTAACTGCAAATAATTTGAAGGATGGAAAACCTAAAGATGGCCTCAATGGTTCAAAATTGCTTCAGCTTTAACTATTACAATATTTTCCTGAAACGCTGTCAGGGATGGCCCCTGGATTTTTGTGTGTTCCTGTTTATAGAGACTAGTTTAAACCATGAGAGGTGGGTTCTGACATTTGGGTTTGGTAAGCTCTTTGAGGTGGTTGGGCTCTAGCATCTGATTGCTAACCTATACCCAAGGCCTTGCAAAGACTTGTTTCATTGAACGTGAACAGTTTTAATGTTTCTTTTTGTGTAACATAGTACAAAAGCAGATTGTAAAGTAAATGAACATCAGGATTCCAAACAAAGTCTAGCTAAATTGAGAGACCTTTAATTGGCAACTAACATAAAAATTAATTAGTTTTTCCCTGTTTTCCTCTTAAATTCCAAAGACAATTTCACTTTTTAAATTAAATGACAAGAAGGTTTGCCAGTGCTTTCTGGGCAATATTTTGCCCCAACAAGAACACATACTTCTTGTTGCCACATTCAGTGCAGTGAACTTTACTTTAATTGGGTATCAAGTAGAGGTGGGCAGTTCATTAAGGAAAATATTTGGTTTGGTTCCAAAAATGTTCAAAATTTGCAGACAGATTGGAAAACTCCATTTCAGGCCAGCAAACCATGCTTCATTCAAAGGAAGAATTTGAATCCACATTTCCTTCTTTCCCGAATCAACAGGCTCTGGAGTCATTCTTTTCTCTCTTTCTCGCATGTGCATAATCAATATATATATGTATCTGTACAAAGTGGAACATCTCAAATAAGAGAGATTGAGAGTAACCCACCCCAGAATAGCCTGGTGGTTAGAATGCTTACCAAGGACGGGTAAAATCTGAGCTCAAATCCCTGCTCCAGAGTGGAGATTCAAACCATGGGTCTTTTTATGAAGGATTTACTCCATTTGTTAGATTAAGCGTAGGTGAGCTTGGTCAGTCTAAAGGTATGTCTATATTGTGATTAGACATCCGTGTTTGGCCCACACCAGTTGACTTGGGCTTGAGGGGCTTGGGATAATGGGCTGTTTAATTGTGGTGTGGACATTTGGGCTCGGGCTGCAGCCTGGGCTCTGGGACCCTCCAACCTTGCAGGGTCCTAGCCAAGCCTGAATGTCTACACTGCCATTAAACATCCCCTTAGCACAGGCCCTGCAAGCCCAAGTCAACTGGTACAGGCCAGTTAGTGGGTTTTAATTGCAGAGTAGACATATGCCCTAAGGGGCCTTATCTGAGACATGAAGCTATTCACAGCTAATGGTGCAGGCAGACATAAATATTATTTAGTTACAAGCTCTCCGCGTTGCCCTAGACCTCAGGCTGCTCAAATGCATCATATTGCTCAGATAGATTGGGGGCAGGGGGGTCTCCCTAAAAAAAGGTACTTAAAGAAGAGGATGCTTCTATAGCAGTGGCGCAAATAGATTCTTACATTGCTCAGTGTGTGTCTCCCAGCAGGCAAATGTTCAGACAAATGGACTGCATAAAAGCTGCAGCAGCTAGGGGAATGATAACTGAGCCTGAAGGTCTTTAGCATGCTGATATAGTAGGGGATCAAGCTCAAGTTTATTTGCAGTGAAATATATGCAGACAACCACCTCCTATAGTCCAGTAGTTCTCAAGCTGGGGTCCGGGGGCCACGAGCAGGTTTCAGGGGTCTGCCAAGCAGGGCTGGCAGAAGACTTGCTGGGGTCCAGGGTGTAAAGCCAAAGCCCCACCACTTGGGGCTGAAGCCGAAGCCTGAGCAACTTAGCTTCACAGAGCCCCCTGTGGCGTAGGGCCACAGGCAGTTGCCCTGCTTGCTATCCCCTAACGCTGGCCCTCTCTTATATATGCAGAAAAACAGTTGTTGTGGCACAGACGGGCTGTGGAATTTTTATAGCATGTTGGGCGCTCAGAAAAAAAAAAGGTCGAGAACCCCTGCTATAGTCGACTTATCTCGTAGTGAGCGTTTTAAAGAATCCCCATGTATGATTTGGGCAAGTGAGGGGAGGGGGGTTAAAGAGTGAGAGGAGGAAATGCACAGCTTAAGGACTTTCCGCTCCTTTCAGGACAAACTCCTTTGGCCAAATTCTACTCTCATTTGCTCTATTGACATCTGAGATTGTACAGATTGGAGGTCAGACTTTGACTGTTGATGACTATTTCAACACTTCTAAAAACACTTCACTTCAATGCACAAAACATGCTAGGAATATAAAGCCACACATATCTTTCCCTATGTATATGTTTATCCAAAGACCACTAAGAGATTGTGTATGCTATCTGACTTAATAAGGAATCCTGGGAAACCTAGCTGCAGACACTGAAATGGGGAATAGTCAATGTTGTGCATAAATATATCCTATAAATCCTGGTTAACATTGTTAAAAATGCAGAATAATGGAGGGCGCGCAGGTTAGTGGTGATCATGGGGGATTTATATATTACGTAAATTCAGTACAGTGATTTCTACTGAGGCTGCATTTTTATCTACCATAATTAATATTTTAGAGATGTACTACAGAAGGTGTTTTTGGTTTGTGGGTTTTTTGTTTTGTGTACCAACATTGAAAAGGAACCATGAAGACATCCCAAATAAGTGAAACAATAAGCAATCTTTAGCTACAGAACCTTAGATTGAACAGGCTTCCAAGGCAGAATGCATACAGAAAGGTGGGGTTCAGGATGGTCACACCTGCATCATTGGGTTACTCAGAAGTGTGAACTGAGTAACTCAATGGGTGAACTGAAAGGGCCTACTACTGAAATGCAGATTGGATGACTTGGAGGAAGACTGAAGATCTTGAGCATGTACCACATGCTTGGTAATAATGCGAGAGAACGCTACACTTTTTAAACTGGCTTTTCATTCAAAGAACTGTTTACCAAGGTTCTGCAACTGCAGCTAACATTCAAACCATGTACACACAGACTGACTTCCTGGTGCCTTCTCCAAACTCTTCTCTCCTGCAACTTGTGTTCCTTCTTCTAAGTTCCATGTAGGTTGGTACATGCACTAATTCAGATTTACATTTTACTCAGATATTTATGTCCTTTCTAACTAGAGACACCCCAAACCACAAATAATAGTAATTCCATGAGGAAAGAGAAACTTCAACTTACTCAAATTCATACCTGAATAGCAATTGTGAATTCTAATTCAAGATACACCTATACCAGAATTAAAAATTTTAATAGGTCCAAATGGAACAAAATCAGACTAAGGTAGAGAAAAACTCTGAATTGTTAATTTTGTATATCAAAATATTGAATGGGTTATAACTGCCATAAGAATAAGAAAATTGTAACAGAAAACAAGGAGGCAGTGGGAATTGGCAAGATTTTTGGGAAGTATTGCTGAAACAACTGGTCAGCAGCATAATCTGATGTCCAGCTGAGCCAATTATTACTTTAAAAAATTCTTCCTTGCCTTCTTAAGTTCCAAAAAAAGATCAGCTCATATTTGGGTCTTTTCCATCCAGAATTCCATGTGTACTTAAATGGAAGGTTTTGTAGATCTGAGAGTTAAATGTACAAGACTTCTGGGATGTTTCTTGATTTAGGGTTGAATCTCATGCTTTAAGGTTAGGATAATTTATTTGAAATTGCTTAATTGGAATTTCTGTTGCCAGAATTTAGGGAGCGCAATGTTTGAAATGTTGTTTGCCCTTGATGTGGTGATAGTATGAATATTTGGCTCTTCTGTTTTTTATGTTGGAAAGTTTCCACTGATTAACCTTGTACAGGTTGTAATGGTTGTCATAACAGGTATTGGAATTCAGACATCTACACAGGTAAATACACATATTTGGTGAGAAGCATTTTGTAAATACAGAAAGCCTCTAGGTATTCAAAACCCACCTCTGAAATGCTCACGTTTCCAAAACACTTTTGTGGGTAAACTCTGAAGGGGCAGTGATCTTTACTGAGATCTCTAATAGTGTCTTGTGCTTCTCAGAATATATGCTAACGTTCTTGATAATTCTCATAATTGATAGACACTATTTGATATAGCTGGGGCATAGCTAGTCCCGCCTTAATTAGTTCACTCCCAAAAAGAAATAAAGTTATTAATAAATATTTGTGCATGCTTCAGTCACAGTAGGTGTCAAGTTTGAACAGGTGGAATAAAAACAATTGCTTAACTATCCGTTCCTTGAGTCAGTCTTCTGTATGCTACAGCTCTCTAACATGGTTGCTATGAATCAGAGCAAGCATAAAGATTAGTAGTTAGTGTTTTTAATGACCATAGCCAGCTGCTGCACATTAGAGCAGCTTCCAGGTTACTCTGGAAAGGGAAAGGGCAGAAAATCAGGGAGCCACAGTTTGTTGATTGGTTCTCATCATCTTTTCCCCACCCCATTCAGAGCTGCCCTGGGTGGCTGTGGGAAGGGAAGCGACCCTTTGCTATGGTTTACCCTAGTTCAGCTATAACTATTAGAGGTCTTATTCTGCTATCTTTGTCCTTCCACAGCCCAACCAGAAAGCAGGCAATGGAACAGCTGCTCACAGTGCATCCAGCCCCCCCAGAACTGTTCCAGAGCTTGGAGGCAAACCCATGGGAGGCAGTGCCCACTGCTATCTCTTTAGCAATGGGGCAGATTCAAACATTTCAGTTTTAAAATTTGACGTGTGTGTTCTTGAGGATACAACCTTCAGTTCCCAATCAAATGCAAATTCCCCCTTTACACATTTGCCCTGAAGAACACCAGTAGAGCAAGAGTTTATTATGACTGCACCTGGTCTTTTCATTTTTTATTTTTAGTTTGTTTTAACTGAAAGAACACTGATCTGTCAGATTATGCAGCATGAATATTAAATATAGAATGTTATAAAGGTATCTAAACCAAAATGCAAAATTGTCAACGGGCAGAAATAAATTATGGTAGTGTCTTCAATTACTGTGATTCTCCCTCCCCCCACCCCTGCCTTATAAATGATCTTCAGCAAGAGTGACTTTTTAATGGATGTGCTTTTTTTATTTGTTTGTTTTTTGTCGTATTTTAATACTCTGACCTGTGTAAGGGGAAGAGTACTTTAAAAACATACATACAATATAATCCCATTTTGCTAGCTTTTTCTTAGCAAAGGCATTCCTTTGTTGTAGTAATTAACTAGCTAGCACTATGAAGAAGCTGTCTCCAGTTTTTTGGATAAATTATTAAAAAATGGCATTTGCAATTCCCATTTTAGGAATTATACAGCTAATTGGAATTCTTCTCCTGCAAACACATTTTTCTTCTATAATCCCAATTTTACACCACTGTCTGCTGGTTTGGGGCAAAGAGCCAATCATCTTCTGCCTCTCCCCATGACGGTTCCTTCACAGCCAGCTTCTCTTTCCCAACCAACCAAGGTCCTCTTCTTTCTTCCTTTTGTCCCTCTGTCTCTTTATTTTCCTTTCTTTCCAGTCAATGCTTCCATCTTCTATTCTCTTGAGCCTATTCATCCTCTTCTGCCTTCATTATCCCTATATTTTCACTCACAGCTGCTACTGAAATCAATGGAAGCTGTGCTAACCTACACAATATATTTAAAAACAAAAAACTACATTAAAAGACTATTATTGGCATTACAAAGGCAAGCGCTCAAAAGTTAGGTCACCTGTGGAACCTTAACTTGCCTCCCCTAACCTGTTGTCCGTATGCATTATGATACAGTCTTTAATTACATGATCACGTACTGTTTTGTCCGCAGGACTGTTCATCATTCAGTGTGCATGAGCAGACCTGGTTTAGGGATGAGTGAGGGTTGTCTAGTGATTGAGACTGTTGCCTGTAGGGCCCCTGCCTCGTCTGTAGCAAAAGTGGGAAGGTACGTAGTAAAGGAGGCAGCAGATTGCAGAAAGAGAAGGGATGGTGTCATGTTTAAGGCAGTTAAATGCTTTCCAGGAGATTTGGATTCTTTCCTGTCTCCACCAAAAATGTCTTTTGTGATGCTGGGTAAATCACTGAAATAGACTTCTTCACATGTGGTCACCAACTGTATTCCTAATTTTCTGGGTTCCTGACCTGAGACCTTGGGGGTCTGCTTTGCAGAAATGCTGAGAAAAGCACAGCTTCCATTGATTTCAGTAGCAGCTGTGAGTGAAAATATAGAGTGCTATGAACTATGAAAACTCAGGCCTAGCGCTCTCAAATTGGGCACTTGAAATTTTTGATCTTAATGTATGTCTCTCCCATCTGTAAAATGGGGATAATACCACTTGTAATAATTGGGGCCTGATGGTCCTCGCCTGCTTGTGAGCTCAACTGTGGAAAGTGAAATAAAAGTTTAAAAAACGTTGCAGTTACTCACAACATATGTTGATAGGAAAAAGTTTTAGTCCGAACAAAAAGGCCTACTGAGATAACTTGCAGACAGTTGAAATAAGGTCTGGTGAACCAGAGGACTCTGGGACCAGAAATCAATGGACCAAAACTGGTGTGTTGGAAATTAGGCCTAATTTGGCGGACAAAATAATAAGGGGATGGGCTATTCTGCTCATCACTCTCTTTTGGGGTCCTTTTAAGAAGAGACTTCAGTGGGAGGGTCAAAACACAGACTGGAAGATGGATGAACTGGAAGGAGCCAGCTTAATCATCATGGCTGTCACTCCCACCATCTCCTGAGACACCAGGTTCCATTGTGACACTGTTGTACTTTAATTGCCCTTATCCTGAGAGATGGCCTATCTGGAGTGGGCCAGAGAGAGGGACTCAAATGACATTGCCACCTCTACCAGCTCTGGCTAGATCCTGAATCTCACCTAGGATGGGAGACTTTGGTCCCTATTGTCACCTCTCCAACCCACCTTTGTGTGTCCTTTTTCCTTCCCTCACCTTATTCTCATTCTTTTTTGTGTGTGTGCACCTTCTTAATGAGAGTCTGGTTTTGCTGGCCAAGCCAATCTCTTTCATAGCTCCTGTGATTAGAGAGGCAGATAAAGGCAATGCCCTAAACAGCCCACTGCTGGTACAATTTGACAGGTCTTGGAATAGTTGAAAAGACTCTGTACTATGACCGTATTTCTCCAACAGTGAGGTTCCAAGTCAGAGTCACCCAGAGACAGAAGCTGCATTCTTTCTTTGCTGTCCCATTTTGTGTGTGCTTCTCTTGTTTTGTCTTAAAGGAAGCAGATCTGAACTTTCACAATAAAAGCAACACCATCTCCACAACATCTCAGGGCTTGTCCACACTAACAAATAGACCACAGGAAGCAGGGAGTTTGAATCTATCCCACTTTAGCCTGCAACGGTCTAACCGCTCACGTGCACCCTTCTGATTCATGTTAATAGTTCATTAAAGTGCTTTGGACTGGTCCCTTTTCAAAGATGGCTAGTTCAAAGTACTCTAAAGAACTGTTGTTGGGCATCGGCAGGGTGCACATGAGCAGTTTGATCTCAGCAGGCTAATGGGGTAGATTAACACTCTTGCTTGCTATGGTCTAATTGTTTATTTGGACAAGCCATCAGTTAACATTCTCCGCTCCCTCCCCCCACCAACACCACCGTCCCCCATGGACGGTTATTACCATCTTTAATACCATCATAAAAACTGTTGCTTTTTCCTACAGAGCCTCTCTACAGCTAAAGGGAAAGGGATAAAGGGATATTGTTAAAATGAACCTTACTTTGTTTCAGTTGCTTTAACTGTTTTCATAATCTCCTAAAATATGGAAAGATTTTTAATGGTGTACTTGCCAAGCTCTCCATATTCAAAACCCTGAGCCGTGTTTAACTGGTTAGTGTTGTACAGTAACACCTTTCACTCTCTGGGCCTATCTGGGATAGCTCAGTGGTTTGAGCATTGGCCTGCTAAACCCAGGGTTGTGAGTTCAATCCTTGAGGGGACCACTTAGGGATCTGGGACAAAAATTGGTCCTGCTAGTGAAGGCAGGGGGCTGGACTTGATGACCTTTCAAGGTCCCTTCCAGTTCTAGGAGATTGGTATATCTCCAATTATTACCTTTATTACCCCTCATCTCACAGAGGCATTGGGAAAATAAGTTCATTAATAGCTCTGAAGCAGTTGAATACTGTAGTGGTGAGTGTCCTAGAAAAGTTTGTGAGGAAATTTAATAATTCAGTCTTCAGAACAGCATTCAGTTGTGTGCAGTAAATAAGGCATGGGTCATACTGCAAAATGAGGTTTAAAACAAAGTAATGACTAGCACCACATTTAATGTGTACTGTTTGTTCAGTGTTTTGAATGAGGAAGGAATCCTGGTGGGGAATTAGTATGTGATCATGTAAGTAAAGACTGTTATATGCCTTAGAAAACTTCCTAATCCCAGATTTTAGAAAAAAAATCCATTTCTTCTGTTATCACTTGATGCAGAGAAAACATTTGATAGAATATAGTGGAACTTTTGATTTCTAGTCCTGTCACATGTGGTTGTATATATTTTATGTAGGTGTGATTTAGTTCCAAAAAACAGTGTTGTTTCTGCACTATTTAAAAATTAAGTACATTAGTTTTCCACTTCATACAATTTCTTATAGTTAAACAATTAAGTTAAACCTCATAACCTCTAATGGCTGATCTAGTGTATTAAACTACTTCCAGATTTGTAAACAAGTGACTTTTGTCAAGTTTTCTCTCCCTCGATGTCCAGCTACTATCTATTTTTTATTTATTTATTTATTTATTTATTTTTAATGCTAGGTTGGTACCCTTTGGAAGAAGGAGCAATTTTAGCATGGAGAAATTCTTCTTTAATTTGGTTGCAGTTCTACACTTACCTGGCAGGGCTAAAAGTATGTATACACTACAGAGTCTGTTTTGGCATAGCAATGCTGGCATAGCCCCCTAGTATAGACACAACTTACACCAACAGAAGGAGTTTTTCTGTTTCAGGAACACTGGTTTCCTGAATGAGGTTAGCTACATTGGCAGAAGCCCTCATCTGCTACCATAGTTGCATCTACCATGGTGTGGTTGTTGGGATAGTTGTGTCAGTCAGGAGTGTGGTTTTTCACACCCCTGACTGATGTAGCTATGCCAATATAACTTAAGTGTAGACCAAACCTAAAGATTCATATTTCAGTGTGCTAGATTCTGCAAAGGAACCTGATACGTTATAAGCTAGTCTTGTATTACACTAAACATTATGAACAAATTGGTAGTTAGAGTTTTGTTTTTCCATCTTTATAATAAAATAGAAGAAAAGGCATTTTAAGGTAGTCCTTAAACTGGAGGGGGGGTCACTAAAAAGAATGGGGAATTGGACTAATTCATCAGGTATAAAGCAGTGCATCGAGCTCTAGATTCTGTGTTTGAAGAAAAATTCATGTGGCTTTACAGTTGAAAATTATTTTGGAATTGTGGTCTAATCCTTTGGTAAAGAAAAAGACTAGATGATTGGAATGTGGCTGGCAAACCTTTGTCTTCATATCAGAGAGGTTAATTATGTCTATCTTCCTGCCCTGTTAACTAAGTAGAATTTGTTTGATTTGAAAGACCGTTATCCTTCAGTATGAAAAGTGTGAAATGGCTCCTTTCAAATTTCAGGGGTCAGGAGGACAAGGGCACTTGAGTATCATTAAGGAGTTACAAACTGCTCAAGTGTGTGCTGTCAGATGGTTGCTTAATAATTCTCTATAATCATAATTAACAAGGTTATTTCTTCAAGTCATTGGAATTAATTATATCTGAGGGCTATCTAACATCTCTCTCTCTTGATTTCATTACTCATTTATTCTAATAGGCCTTATTTATTCACTGACACTTTATGCTCTATTGTAACTGGCAAAGTTGCATTGCTGAAGATTGAATTAAAACCAGTGAGCCACCATCAAAGCATTACATGCAGGGGCGGCTCCAGGCACCAGCACGCCAAGCGCATGCCTGAGGCGGCAAGCCACGGGGGACGCTCTGCCGGTCGCCATGAGGGTGGCAGGCAGGTTGCCTTCGGCGGCATGCCTGCGGAAGGTCCGCTGGTCCCGCAGCTTTGGCGGACCTCCCGCAGGCGTGCCGCCGAATCCGTGGGACCGGGGACCTCCCGCAGGCAAGCCGCTGAAGGCAGCCTGCCTGCCGTGCTTGAGGTGGCAAAATACCTAGAGCCACCCCTGATTACATGAAAGCTTTTTTTATAAATATCTCACTATTGTGTCATATACGCTATCAAACATGACTAGGAAATTTACTCCTGAGAGAATTCTGTGCCTTCAACACAGTCAGACGTGCTTCTTGAGATCTTATTCTCCTTTGGCTTACATGACACTCTCCTTTTTCTGCGGGAAAGCAAAGAAATCTGCAAGGGACATGAATTCTGCTCATACCCTGTGGCACAGAATTTCCCCCAGGAGTAGCAATTTCATCACTTTTTATTTGTAAATTATAATCCCAATTTGAAGATCGATATGTCCATTTCAATAGGCAAAGTTGATATAATATATGCAAAAGGCACAAAAAGTATTTGATTTCAGTGTTTCCATTGTTTAAATAATTGCCATAACCAAGTTACACTAGAAATGATCAACAGTGTTGGAATTTAGTTATAGAACTTCCAGGATTTAGCTTTCGTATAGTGTAAGCTTTTGCCATCATGAAGTGCAGAAGCTCTGTCTTGAAAAACTGGTGTTCAGTTACAGCAGATTGTGGCATAATACCAAGGTTGCTTATTAATTCTTTAAAACATACTGACCATTATATGTGGTTTTATGGATATTCACCAATACTGTGAATCATGGTTTTCCAATTCTAAGTCTTCACAAATACAGTCATGGGGGATATATACTTAGAACAACAGATGAAACATTTTAAATCCTTCTTAAACTAGTTCTCAGTGCCCTGACAGACCTTTTGTTTGAACTACCCATAAAAGGGTCTCATTACTTTGTTACTTAAAGTGGCCTTTTTGATTGCAATCCTATCAGTTCACAGGTGTCTTAAATAAGGTAGGAGCTCTTTTCCTGGAACCTCAGTACTAGACCGTGTACGCTAAAGCAGTACTCAAAACCGACCCTTCCTTCTTACCAAAGATCAACTCCCAGGTTCTATAAAGTGCAAGAAATTGTCCTTCCATCCTTCTGCTCGCCTCCATTGTGCCTCCGAGAGAAATACTTTAGATGCCCACAGAGCTCTCAAAATTATCTATTTATCACACTGTTTGGTTCAGAAAAGTAAATGCATTGTTTGTGCTTTATCATCTGGTGTCAAAGGGAAAGAAGGCTTCAAAATTTTTCCCTTTCCAGGTGGCTAGCGTACTATATCACCAAAGCATACAAGTTAAAAAAAATGTAACTCCATCTTCCAAAATCAGAGCTAACTACCTCAGAACTGTGGCAACTTCATGGGCAGCAAGATTATATGCCTCATGCAAGAAAATCTATAAAGTTGCCACCCAGTCATCTGTTCATACCTTTCCCAGATTCTACAAGATGGACATCCAGTCATCATCTGATATTGCCTTCATTACACTTGTGCTCCCAGTAACTATTAGGAAATGGTTGTCCCCTTTTGCATCTGTACATAACTGTTATAATATTCTGTACCCAAGTAAACACTGCTATGAAAAGCCCCAATGTTATATATCTGTGGACCTCATTATAAAGGAAAATGTATCTGTGCTTTACTTTCAAATGTCCTTTCTTGGAGTAATGAAGTCTGCAAATCCCACCCACCCTGAATAGGCTGTTAATTGTGGCAAAATATGGGATTATTAATTGGATCAGTTTGTTGTTCACTGAATTTCTTGCTGTGTAGGAGGATTTTTCTATTGAGTCTTAATACTTAATTCTCCTTACCCTTAGAGTAGTTAGAGAATTCCTAACCTATTCAAGTGTCTCAGCTGGCAGCTTCTCAGAGGTGAAGGTGCACTGATTGATAGGTCTAGTCTAAGGATGCAGAGAACAGAAACCAGTGAGTCTGTGGCCCTCATAAATCCAAGAAAGGACATTTTCAAATCAGACACATACTTTTTCCTAATCTGGTGATTATTGTATGGACAGACAACAATGTGCACAGGTGCCTTTCCTGTAAGTATCATAGTGTTACATCTCATGATTGGTTCTTGGTAACAAAGGTAATGATCCTGCAAATCTTAGGTGCATGCTTAACTTTTAAGTATGTGAGTAGTCCCACTGAGCTCATGGGATTACGTACACGCTTAGTTAAGCACATGCACAAGTCTCTGCAGGATCAGGTGCTAAGGAAGACGTGTGTAATATTTCATATCCTACCAGGATATGCCAATTTCCTTGATGGTATACATCATACTAACTTGGTGATTCCTTGGTATCTTTTGTTTTCTGAAATAAAAAAAATCTTTCATTAGGCTAATTCAGGTGAAAATGACACAGTATTCTATTCCCACAGAGTTATACTGTCCAGGTTCACATCTATATTCTGTGGCAAACAGGGTATTTATCATGTCATACTTTCATTTACTTTGTGTATTCATATTTGCATGTATAGCTTGGAAAATCTAATAAAAGGAGCCTGCCTTCTGCTTCCAGCATATTTTTAAAGTAGCTATGCATATTTGACAATGCTGTCCCTACATATTTCACTGGTTCAGTTCATTCTGAATTCTTCAAATTCTTGGCAAAGCATCATGGAGAAGAAAATAAACTGCTCTCTCTTTGCATAGCTTCAGCAAATGGAAATCTCAAATACATTTAGCAGAGACCAGTTGTGAGTTTCACTTATAGCCTGGTGATTTTTCCTTGTCAGTTTTATTTTATTCTGGCTATCTCAGTCTCTCCTTCAGCATGAGCATGAAAGTATGCAATCAGCTTTCAAAAATACATTCCTGGGCACATCAAAACTGCATAGGAAAATAGATAAAAAGACAAAGTTTTAGACCGAATATGTATATAAATTTTCTAAAAGTGACGAATTAATGTTTTTAACTTATTTTGAATGAATACATTAATATATACACAAACATTTGTATCAATTGTATGGTTTTTATTTTACAAATCATTGTTCATATATTCAAATTAGAATGGTCTTTTCAGAGGAACTTTCCAACAAACACTGAAAAATTTAAAACTCCGCTTTAGCACACAGTGCAGTCTTTTAAATAGATGTTTTGCTTACAATGTTTTTTTCCAAGACTGCTGTATTGTAAACAAACCAAACGTTTTAGTATTCAAACTGAGTCCTGCTGTAAGTAGTGAATATTTTCTACAGGATATAAAATATCTCTCTAACCAGCCAAACCCAATAAAATATGCATGATCTAGCCACCAGTATGACATACAAATTTGGGTTTAAAAAAACATAGGAACTGCTGCTCTGAACATAGATAAAATGAAGGTCTTCCCCCCACACTTCCGCTCCCCCGGTAAATTTTGTAAATAATGCATATAATTTTTCTCTTCAGAGCACTTCACAAACATTAACCAAGCACAACACTGCCAGGTTTACATAAACTAGGACCTGTGAAAGCCCCCTACAACACAGTATCTGATCATCTGTGAACAAGCATTAAACATATCAAGTGATTTTTTTGGTGAGTAGATTGGACGTGAACTTACATGTTGTACCTTGAAAACATAACCAAACATAACCTACTAATTGCACCATTCATTCAACTTGATTCTGTTGTGCTGCAAACTTTTCAACAGCACATATTATGTTGAATCAGTAGCTTTAATGTTTCATTTATGGTTGTAGTCTTGGATGCATTTGATTTGATATGTGCTGCCATGTGTGTAAATAATTTGCTGATTTTAGAGTTATGACCTTTTGACTTCTGCTTATAAAAACAAATGAAGGTTTAAAGGTTGAAGAGATCAGAGGAAGAACTTCTAAACATCTTGCAAGATGTAATGTCCATTAACTATAGTTCAGTTTTAGTGTTTGGTCTCCAAATATTTTTTTGTTAATGACATTGTTGCAAGAGAAAATAAGTTCTACTTTATTTAAACGGACACCAACTAAAAAAAAATCACACACTTGTCTGATTATGACAACTAATATTACTGCAACTGAAAGGTTAGAGAGGAGAAAAAACTCTTTTTAACATCATGTTTGCATTTGATAGCAGTATGGTGGTCCCTGGAGTAAGCATGTGTTTAAGTGCTCTGCTGAAGAGGGGTGGATTCCAGCATGTGCTTATTATTTTCCTGAATCGATTTCCCTGTTGTGTCGATTTCCCTGTTTCTTCTCTATAGTTCAAGTTCAGTGTCCCTTTAATGGCCTTTCTTTTAATTTCACTTAGTTCCTTTTTCTAAATACAGTTTCCTAATTGGCTAGTGTATAGGACTTTTCCTAGTGACTCACTTGTGTGGAAATACCACAAAAGTAGTAGAGTACCGCTTCTTTAAAGTGATAAAGTATGTTGGCTTAAAAAACAATTTGTATCAAAGCCAGCTGTGGGATCATGTTTCTGAAATCTCTTGTTTTAGATTGTGTTTGGTTTCTAAACCTCCTCCACTTTTTCACAGATGTTGTCATCTGTTCACAATCTGCCATGGCTCAGTTTTTCAAGCTGAATCTACCACACTGATAAGGGACTCTGACTAAAAAGGATCTTTGGATTTGGTTTTCAGTGGATTTTTGAGAGGATGCATTACAACTTTTACCAAAAAGTATGAGCTCCCACACTGTTAGGTCACCCATTGTATTCTCATTAAAATCTAAACCTTCATTTTGGTATACAGTATCTCTCATTTTGCTTATGCCAATACAATTATGTAGCTTCTCTGGGAACTCCTAATTTCTTGTGTTCTAAATTGCACCTTGATGGCTCCTACTTCTTGTGGTGTGTTTTTACCTATGTGCACTGTGGATCAGCTGTAGTGATTAGCTCTCAATAAGTGCGCTAAAGTTTATATTAGGTAGCCAAAAATATTCCATGTCTACATTCCTCTATGCAAAGTGTTTACTTAATTTACAATGCTCGAAGCTCCCCCACCCTCCATTAATATGTCTTTAAAATGGCTTATAAAAATCCATAATAAATGTTACCTTTCACTCAAATCACTTTTCACCCTCTCCTTGAAGTAAAAAGAAAGCTGCTCATATCAGCAAACCACAGTCCTATGTAGTAAGACCAAATTTACTTGAATCTCTTTGGTCTCAAATTATAACTAGCTACCTGATCCAGGGACCTCTTGGTGGCAACTGGCAGAGGGCAAAGGGGGTGCATAAGGGTTATGGGATCTCCTAGGTCTGGTATCTACATAATAGTTTACCAAAGTGTGGCATGTAAGATCTCTGCTGAAAGCCTGAGCATCACTGGTCAATACAATCATTGTGAAATGTACGTATGAATAATATGTAAGCAGCTGTGTGTATATACTGAAAATTATGTTCATGAAGCCTGTGAGTTGGTGCTGGTCACTGGAAGATGATAAATAAGACCATGTCGACACTAGTGAGGTTACAGTGCACAGCTGTACCAATGCAGCTGTACCACTGTAAGTTTGCTCGTGTATCAGCTCTATGCTAACAGGAGGGAACTGTCCTGTCAACGTAATAAAACCAGCTGCATGATTGGCAGCAGCAATGTTGGAAGACGAAGCTCTCCCATCAACATAGCGCTGTGCATGCTATCACTTACACCAGCAAAAGTCATGTTACTCGGGGGCGGGAGGGGGGTTTCTTACACTCCTGAGCAACATAAGTTTTGCTGACATTAGTGGTAGTGTAGACATGGCCTAAGTTACCTTCAGGAGAGAGATGCTTATCTATCTGTCTATATGTAATATGGGATTTCTGTGAGTGCCCAGTGGATAAGGGGCTGGACACTTGGACACTCTAGGGGGAAACTGAGTTCTTGGGGGTTGGAATGTGCCTATTGCTAATATGCAGCGGGACAAGGAAGCCTACACAGGCTGAAAGAGGAATGCTTGTTTTGCCCAAGGCTGGTGGAGTCAGGGAGATGACCCTCAGCAGGCACGGACAAGGTTTCCTGATTCTAAGGGTACGTCCAGACTACTCACCGGATCAGCGGGTAGCGATCCCCAAACACGCTTCCTGTTGACTCCGGAACTCCACCAGAGCGAACGGCAGTAGTGGAGTTGACGGGGGATCTGCGGCCGTCGATCCCACGCCGTGAAGACGGGAGGTAAGTCGGAATAAGATATGTCAACTTCAGCTATGGTATTCCCGTAGCTGAAGTCGACATATCTTACATCGACACCCCCCTCTAGTGTAAACCAGGCCTAAGGTAGCAGGTGTGTCCCAACCATGGGTACCTTGAGGAAACATCACAACTATCCTGTCCAATATCTTTAATGAGTTAACCTCAAGAAAATCCCTCCTCTCAGGATTATATAGCATGCATCCTAATTAGTAGAGGTCAGTAAACCCAGAAGTGAACCCCCCATCCCAGTTAGGCTTAAAAAGAGTCGGCCAGTTATTCATGCTGTTCTTTGAATCTTTAATTTGCAAGTTGGCTCTTTTCTTGGGGTGAGCAGGGGAGGGTATTTTTCCTTTACCCATATTTACATGGAGTTGAGTGAGACACCGGAAGGTCAAATGGCCCTGCATGAATGAGTTAGAAAATGACTTGCCCTGGATTTTTAAAAGGGGAGGCTTTGCTGGGCCCTAGTGGTGCATAGGTCTCCCCTGTACAGTTCTGAATCCGGGAGATGCTGTGGATAGGAGTGGCCCTGACTGGGCCCCATTTTACGCCCTCTTTCTTCCAGGGCAGCTGTCCCTGCTTTAGCTGTTTCTGCAGCTGCTCCTACCGGTTGGAGTCTGGTTCCTTTTCTGCAATTTTTCCTCAAGATCCAGGGTCGAAGGGGAGAGGGGAGGGGAACACCAGGTGGGTCGTAATAATATTTAAGTAAATTGTCATGGTGTTAATCAGTTTTTAACTGGAGGTTTGCTTTTCCATTTTGCACACATACTGGCAGCTGGTAGCTGACGCATGTTTACTAAATTTGCTGTGTCTCAAGCATATGTTGCTTAGAGAGCCATTTCATGAGAGAGCTCACAGTAGTTACTGTAGTGCACTTGGGCATCCGACGAAGTGGGTATTCTCTCACGAAAGCTCATGCTCCAGTACATCTTTTAAGTCTACAAGATGCCACAGGACTCTTTGCTGCGTTTATTGGGATCTAAGTGGGTCTCCATTCATTTATTACATTCAACTGATTTTTTTTCCATTAGGATTTCAAAAAGTGAATTGCTAATAGTCCTGAGTCCGGGTGACTGCTGGACAGTTTACAGTGAGCCTGCAGTTATTCTAATAGAAACACTGGTAGTTAATTCTCTTAATTTAACATATATTTTGAATATGATTAATTTATAAAATTCCCTTTTGATTAAGATAATGAAAACAAATCTTCAAAAAAGTAACTTCCATATTAAATCTGTCATTTCTAGGCAGTTCACTGGCAAAAAGACAACTTATGGAATAAACGCATACTAACAATACAAACTAATGCTACATCTTAATAATCTGTAAAATGCTGATTTTTCTCCATTTCAGCTCTTGAGGACTGAAAGACAATTATACACATAGCTAAAATATTTGCAGCTTAGTTTTCTATTATGCAAATACTTTCAAGAACATTGTGGGTAATTAAGTGTATTTCAAATGTTGTAATAAGGTTCTTTTATCAGCATGATCATAACTGGAAACTTTCTTGAATATGACTGTCATTCAAATAGCCTGCATGTTTTTACATAATTTGCATATGCACTGTGCAGAGCTCTACTCTGAGAGTACAAATTGGTACTCTAAATCACTCAGAGCACAGTAAGAGTCATATCTACAGAGGATCTGGGTACCTGCAGCTCTGTTGATCCATGTCTTATAATAATCTTTTTTCAAAAAAAAAGGACCATTTTCATTAAAGCTGAATCTAGTGAAAATCAAACATATGTGTAAATCCATTAATCATGCTTTATTCTCTGGATTAAAATGTGAGGGGTTTACTGAAATACTTTATTCTAAACAACAAGGACTACAATTGGGACAGGAGCATTCCCAGGCTGAGCGCTGCCACTGCTGCGACCTCACAGCCTGGCCCAACCCCTCAACACCAGTGGGACTGCAGCTGGGACAAAGGGCATTTCCCAACTGGCTTGGATTCAGCGTCGAGCATGAGCATACCTTCAGACCTTGCTTTTTGTGATCTTATCCATCTGCTACTCACGATGGCTCTCATCACTCCCTTTTCCTGCATCATAGCATCTGTTGTCCTTCTCCTTTCCTTCTATTGTTGGCTCCATTTCCCCATCCTGGTTCCCCTGATCCCCTTGCAGTTCCGACCCCCTCTGCTCCTCTTCCCCCTAGCAAAAATTTAGGATCATCATTCTTCACTCTTCCCTTTCCTCAACTCTTCAGCTCATCTCTCCTGTTGCAAGGTCCCCCCACTACCTCCAGCCCTGGTTCACCCATACACCTACTTCCTTTGCTCCTGCTCATGGGCTGCAGGGCATCTCTGGAAATCCCATGATCAGGCTTGACTTCCTCCACTACAAATTCATTCTCTTCTCCTTCATTCCTGCCATCTTCCTGGCTGAACATCTCTGCTTCACTTTAATTGAATCCCACACCCAAAATCACAGCCACCTGTTCACCACCTGTAACTAACTCCTGAAAACCTCCTTTGTCCACTTTTGCCTCCTCACAGGATCTGGCTGATTACTTCCAAGATAAAATTGACAAAATACAACATGACCTTCCCTCTCCACTTGGCACACATTTCTCCCCCCTTTTCCTCTTACAACTCTTTTCTTCTTTTTCCCTGTCAGATGCAGAAGCTTCTCATCTGCTCTCCTATAACTCCTCCACTTGCCCCCCAGCCCTATCATATCCCATGTCCTGATTTTTCTCACGCTCACTTTCATCCCCTTCCTTATTCTTCTCTATAACCTCCCACTCTCGTGTGTCTCTTTCCTCTCACAATACAAACATACTTTTAAGTTTTCTCATCTTTAAAAGCCCCACCTTTGATCCCACTTGCCTCTCCAGCTACCTCCTATCTCCCTTCTCCCTTTCATTTCTAAACTCACTGAATGCGCTGTTTACAATCACTGTCAGTTCCTCTCCAGTTCCATTCTAGATGCTCTCTAATCCAGCTTCCATCCATTGCATTCCACTGAAACTACTATCCTCAAAGTTTCTGATGACATTTTCCTAGCCAAAGCTCAGAATCAGTATACCACCCCCATTCTCCTTGATCTGTCAGCTGCCTTCAGCACAGTCAGACGTGCTCTTCTTCTTGAAATCATATTCTCCCTTGGCTTCCGTGACAGTCTCCTCTCCTTGTTCTCCCACCCCTGGTTACTCCTTCAGTCTGTCCTTTTGGAGGATCCTCCTCTTCCTCAGCCCCACTCAGCTTTATGTGAGGGTTCCACAGGGTTCTCACTTTGGTTTCCTTCTCTTCTCCCCCTTATCTCTTGGGTAATCTCATCCATCAACACACATTCATCTATCATCTGTATTCTGGCAATACTGCTCAGAGTGGTGCAAAACTTTCTCAAGCATTGATTCCCTCATTATCCAACAGAATAATCTAGAAATATTGGATAGCATATCTTCCATACCTGTAGCAACAAGTTGTGAGGAACCAGTAAGATATCATTCCTCTATTGTCTTGGATAGCAAAGATTCTTTCATCCCTAGGCATTTTTCACGTTAAAAGTTAGTTCAAAATCACTCAAAAAAAGGTGTAAGTGGACAGCCTCATTATTTCTTATGTACTATCAAAGAGATTCTTAGGTATTGTTTCAAAGAGGGGCCCCTAGAAACAAACATCATGTAAGCAGTACAAATACTGCCATCATACCCAGAATATAATTTCCATTAACTTTATGCAAACCTATTTTAAAAAATGAAAATGCAACCATTGTAGCCTCACTTAAATCCTGTTACATATACAAGTATCTTTTCTATTTTAAAAATGCATCTGAGGAAAAAATACTCTACATTCACTAGCAATCATTAAGGGATAGTCTCACCAGTTGACACAGACACACAGTTCCATTAATGCCTTTTAGGCTTTTTTAAGCTTCCCCTTCCCCTCTTTTTTTCCCCTCCGGTTCAAAAAATCTGGGGCAGTTGAGAAAGGAGGTTCCCTTAAATTTCTAATTTTAAAATGGGTTCATCATTCTCCATCATGGCAGGTTTTAAAGGTACATGGCCTAATTGCAAACTGAGTGCCACCGTGATCGATCCCTGGCAAGATGCTTAAGGAGGTCAGGTTGTATATTCAGTTTGTCCATCACTGGCAATCTTGTCACACTACCAAAGCTTTTGACACCCATTTGATTGCCAGCTTTTAAAATGGGATAAAAATCTCCTAATTTTCTAGACTCCAAGCTGTCAGAGGAGATGGTCACTTCCAACATTCTTACGTCTACGGCTGTGCTGTACCATGTTGTTGGCTTTATGAATTATTAAACAGAGATCTACATGCAATCACAGTAGAACTCTTCTCTTTCACAGGAGACTATTGCTGAAATAGGTCAGCTTTTTCTATATAGTACTAATTTTGAATCTTTGCCTGCACAGCTTTGAACAGGGAGGATTACAGATAGGCATGGTCTTGTTTGATTGTTAAAAACTTTTTCCCCAAACTAGCTCTCTGGAAGGGAGGGTAGGATTTGGGTAAGAAACATCACCACATGGGAATGGGATCAATTGCTGTGAAAGTATCTGAATGTGTGGGTACCAGAGCAGTCAATCTCCGAATCCTTGACTGGCTCTGAATGACCTTTTCTCAATACACTAATGGGCCAAGCCTACAGCTTGCATTTTTTGGTTCCAAATCTCTGATGCTGGATCATATTCAAAATGTAGACACCCAGAAAGAGGAAGAAACTGTCATCACCTGTTTTTTCCACAAAACCTGATCAAGGAGAGTCTAAATGTCTGTTTCAACAAACCATTAATACCTCTACTGCTCTAACCTGTGAGTCAATCTTATGATTTAACTGGAACCTATTTTATTTATTAATATACTGTAAATAAGACCAAATGCATCTCAGTAAATCATACTAAATTACATCTGACACAATAAATAAAAATTCAATTTTCCTAAATGGAGAAATAGAACCAAAAATCCCCTTGGCGTATCTGTATAAATAATACACACCAACTCATTTTGAAATGTCCATTGCTAAATTATCAATGTGAGTTCTTCTTCACAAAGACCTTGATGAGAAGTGTGAACATATAAATATAAATACTAAGTGCATTATATCCATATTGGCCATTGGTAGCATATCCAGTTTCAAAGATCTATTCCAGGTGGAAACCCATCAAAGTTTGAGAGAGGCTTCTGTACAGGAGACAGTTTGGATCTGAATATTAATATCTCCACACAGGAAGAGTTGAATTAGCATTCTACACAACTATTTTCTTCTATCATTAACAATTACTTGAAATGACAAATGTCCTTTCCCATCATTCTTGTTGCATTCTATGTTTAGTCACCCTTAATAACTAGGATAAGCTGTACCTATTACTAAACCTATTATATCTTTCTTCTTTATTCTCTCTCCTTGGTGCACCACTGCCTTTGCTGCCTTGCTTTCCTCTGAAAGAGATTACTGCTTTATAGTAGAGCTTTCAGCTACTATACACATTTTATGGTTGGTATTTGAAATAAATTTTGAAACTAAATATTTAATAGCAAATGGTCCATTTTTAAGACAGTGATGTTAGTGACAATTGTTTTTTGTTTTTTTTTTCTGTTCAAGAAGTGTGTTCAATATTAAACAGCACAATAAATGGTTATACAAATGACTTATGCACTGCAAACAGGATGTTAAGAATCATTAAAAAGGGGATAGAGAATAAGAAGGAGAATATATTATTGCCCTTATATAAATCTTGAATACTGCGTACAGGTGTGGTCTCCTCATCTCCAAAAAGATATATTGGCACTAGAAAAGGTTCAGAGAAGGGCAACTACAATGATTAGGGGTTTGGAACGGGTCCCATATGAGGAGAGATTAAAGAGGCTAGGACTTTTCAGCTTGGAAAAGAGGAGACTAAGGGGGGATATGATAGAGGTATATAAAATCATGAGTGATGTGGAGAAGGTAGATAAGGAAAAGTTATTTACTTATTCAAATAATACAAGAACTAGGGGTCACCAAATGAAATTAACAGGCAGCAGGTTTAAAACAAATAAAAGGAAGTTCCTCTTCACACAGCACATAGTCAACTTGTGGAACTCCTTGTCTGAGGAGATTGTGAAGGCTAGGACTATAACAGCATTTAAAAGAGAACTGGATAAATTCATGGAGGTTAAGTTCATTAATGGCTATTAGCCAGGATGGGTAAAGAATGGTGTCCCTAGCCTCTGTTTGTCAGAGGGTGGAGATGGATGGCAGGAGAGAGATCACTTGATCATTACCTGTTAGGTTCACTCCCTCTGGGGCACCTGGCATTGGCCACTGTCGGTAGACAGGATACTGGGCTAGATAGACCTTTGGTCTAACCCAGTACAGCCATTCTTATGTTTTTACCATATGTTTGGGTTTTTTCAATATGAGAGGGTTTTTTTCTAAAGGTATATAAAGTCATGTTTTCTGAGATTTTATGCCAAAAAGGCAGATGGTAAATCCATTTCCAAATGCTAATTTGACTAGAATATCATGATCCTCTGTGAAGCAGACTAATGCTAAGTATTTGTCTTGAATACCACAGATTGTCATTAACAGTAATCTCTCTCCTCGTGCAAAAGTGTTCTATGGAGAATACTGAATGATGTTTTAAGCAGTGATAGACTAATATCTCCAACCAAGGAGGAGGAATATGGATAACTCAGTTTGTTTTAGCATGTCTACACCTAATGTTTTAAAATACTGAGTTTTCCATGAAAGAAGAGACAAAATGCAGTGCTGTTCTGACCCAAGAGAAGTGGGCTATAAAACATGATTAACATTGTTTTTCTTTTCCTTAATCTATAGTCACATTTCCTGTGTTGCTGCAGGCTTAAAAAATTGACTCTGTCCTTCTTGCCGGTTACTTTGCAGGAGCTTATTCAACATTAAGAAAATAAAAGGTTTTAGGACAAATCTAGATATTATATTTGAAGAATTCTGGGTAAACAAATTGTCATTCATAGAAAGGCATATATGTAAAATGCAATTGTGCAAATTCTGCTAAAAAGATGAGAGCGTATCCAATTGGCATTTTGACAAAGCCCCCTAAATAAAACGTGAGACACAAAAATGGAATTTCTCTTAGCCAGCCAGTTTCTTTAATGTCCATTATTTATTGTTAAAAATCCAAGTGAAAAAGGGTGCAGTCAAAAAGCATACACTTCACCTTGCAGGTAAAGAAAATGTCAAATAAAAATCTCTTCACTAGTCAGAAAATAACTTCCATGAGCTGCTTGCAGCTACCACAGAGATGGTTGGAGATCTGTCTCTTCCATGTCTATTTCAAACTAGTCAGGTTGCTGTCACTCTCAAGGTTTTGTGGGAGAGGGGAGCCCTTCAACTATCTGTTTAGATGGGTTGGTATATCTTTTAATAAGTTGTACAGAACTCTGAAAATGGAAAATGCCATATAACTATAAACAAACTCAGTAACTCTTCATGGAAGTCCTGATTTCAGTCATACATTGCACTTTTGAAGAAAAAAGAATGCTGTGGACTACATAGAAATAGGTTTGCAAGTTGTCAGTTTTTATCTATTTTTATTTATTATTGATCTATCTAATACAAAGTATGTACTGTACTTGCCACATTAGTCAGAGGAATTATTAATAACAGAATATCCAGTAGTGGACAACCACCATAATCATTCAAGAATATTGCAGTCAATTCCGATAGTCTTTATCCATTTGCCTCCATATAGGAGTTGTCTTGAAATTACTTGCTAAACTTAATGTACTCCAATAGTTTCCAAAGAAGCTAAATCAGTTGATGGGTTAAACACGTAATTGTGTGCCTGTTGCAAACAATAGTCTCTAATGGCACTACCACTACTCATCTGTTAGATAATTGCAATAGGGATTTTTTAATGCCCCCTGGGCCGCTTCTCCTATCAGTTTCCTGTTATTTTCTGCTTCTCGAGGAACACTAACAGTAAATGACTTCCAGTTTCAATTAGGTGGACAAAGATACATATCGTGAAGTGCCTAAGAAGGAGGTGCCATTTTGTGTGCTTTCTGTGTTGTTTCTTGCATGTCTTTTATCAATGCATGTGTCTAAGTATTTGTCAGGCCAGTCATGTTTTCAGTGCCTAAATGTGCCATATGGAAATATTGCATGAATTCATTTGCAGCTGAGTGCCAATGGTCTGCATAGAAGCACTGAGGTCCCTTTGGATTTGTCTTTGAGAAATACATCATTGTTGAGATTTGCCCTGAAGAACCCCTGAATGTAAAGTAATGGCTGAAGGAGGGTCTCCAGTAATAGGTATCAGTAACTGTACTGAATAACCCTTTTTTTCCCTAGAGTAACTACATAGAGGACACCCATTTTAATTTGCAGTGGTATATCATTTTAAACACTTATTTGCAGTAGCAGCCCCTTTTTTCAGTACTACTTTGCATCCATGAAGTCAAAGGTGAAAAAAACTGCCATTAGAGTGGTGACTTTGCAGCATTTTAACAGTGATTTGCTGGGCTCATACTCTGAACACATTCTTGTTACTCCCATTGAAATCTCAGGACTACTTGTACTGTACTTCTCAATTTATGTGAAGCCCCAGTTGGGAAAACAAGTCCCAGCTATCACTGTACATAGACAATGGGTCTTCATTACAACAGTAAACTGTGCTTTAGATTTGAATTTTCATTGGATTGGACTGTGGAGGTGGTAGGCAGATCTTGATTATGGTTAGATCTTCAGTTCAAGATTTAGATACCAGCTGGACACCAATGGCCAGATTTACAAAGCTGTTTAGGAACCTAAGATTCCAGTAGGCACCTAGTGGAATTTACTAGTGTATAGGTAGGTAAGTTACCTAATTTCCTTTAAGTGTCTAATTCACCTGAACCTCTTCTCGCCTGAACAAGAGTTATGTCTAAGTTGACAGCTTGTCTCTCTCACAACAGTAGCTAGTCCAGTAAAAGATCTCGCACTAATTCTCCCGGATACATCTGTAAATCCCGTGATTTTCTGCATCTTCAAGCTTTTATTTACCTTAGTCTATCTGGCCCCAATATCTTACAAGTCACTCTTACAAAAATGTAGGCTCAGCTTCTTCTTTGAGCTTGCCACCACCTCTGACCAAGGCTAAACATTTCAAAAATACCGAAATTCCATTTTCAAAATCAGCGTAGGCCCTAAAGACCCCAATGCTTGTTGAAAGTCAACGAAATTTAGGAATCTAAGTCACTTCAGCACTTCTGAAAATTTCACCCCAGATCTGCAAAATAGGCTCCTTCCAGTTTCAGATTCAGTTCAGAATCGTATTGCATGGGCGTGCTCAGATATGGGGAATTTAAATTGAAGTTCCTCTCGTGAAATTTGTGCATTAATGTTTGAATGACAGTCAGTCATTTTTTTTTATTTTTTTTTTTAGTGTAACTTTAGCACCCTCATGGCCAAGATGGAATCTGCTCTTCAGGCAGCTCTGGCCAAGAGAAGGCGCATAGGAATGCAGCAGGGAAAGTCCCTTCCACCCCAGGGGCACCTGTTCCAACCCCCCCCCCCCCCCCCCCCCCGAGTGAATACACACAAAAGTACAATGAATATAGGAAAGGGAAATGTTTATTTACAGAGGGATGAAAGGAGAAAAACAACAGGGGGAAATATATGGGGAGCAGTAAAACAGGACTGCATTCAACTCAAGGCTCCACAGGCCTAGTGGTACCACAGTCTGAAAGGGAGTTCAGGAGTCCTGGGAAAAGTTCCAATCCAGTGGTGAGTTTTGGGTGCTCCTGGTAGTCTTTGGCACCTGTAAACTTCCTCCAAGAAATCCCCCTGGTGCCCCCCTTTGCCGCTCTTTGCAAAGTCACACAGAGCGACAACTTCCCCACTTAACCAGCTAACAGTCTCCCTCCTTATTTCCAATGCCAAGTTATAAGCCCCAGTACTCACAGCCCCATGCAGCTCTGGGCAGCTGTGATACTGGGTCTAGCTCCAGTCTGTCTTTCTCAGGCGATTCGGCTCCTCCTGGCTCCTGTCCTGGGGCCCCGATCAGCCACTCTGTCCCTCCCAGGCTTGAGGCAGGTTCTTGGCTGCTTCACCCTGTGTGGGCCTGCTTGCTTTGCTGCAGCCCTTCTATCTGGCATTTCAGACACACACCCCTGTTACTCTCTTCCCTATCTCTCTGCTCCCCCTCCCACCAATAGCACTTCCTCCTTCTGAAACAATCAGCACTTCCCTCCTCTGGAAAAATATTTAAAGGGGCCATGCTCTCTCTAAACCCCAAAGGAGTTACATTAGTACTCTAGAAAACCACTTCACAGAAGATTACAGTCTACAAGAAACAGTGCAGCCAAAATAAATAAAATAAAAGGAAATTTTGACTGTTGCTTTACCGTACATTAAAATAAATACAGCACCTTGTTTAGTAATATGTATATTAAAAATGAAAGTGCCGCGATTGCCTGAGGGTAACAAAAGTGAATTGGGTGCCTGTTACATACGTTAGTCTTTGATAGAATGAGTGGCATGACTCTCATGTACAGTACTGAAATGTCAAGTATTCCAGAGAGCTGCATACTGAAGATGGCTGATGATGAAAATGCACCAGAGGTGATGGGACTCCTTCTGTATGGTCATGTATTTATAAGAAGCATTTTAATTCTGCTTCACACACCCATAATTAAGATTAAGATAAAAACATTAAATGCTAATATTTAGAATGATTGCATAGCATGTCATAAATTGGATGTCTTCTCCTAGATAAAATACATCTTTAAAGTTTATTTTCAGAAGACGAATAACAAGTTTTGAATTATCCATATTTTATAAAATATGAATCATCAGCTTTAAAATGAAAACCATTTTAATCTGGTTATTTCCACATGTATATCAAATCTGTTTTAAAATCAGAAATATTTGTAGGTACGCCTGCAAACTGAAGCTTTCAATAACTCTAGGCAGATGGCAGAATTCCGCTTGGCAAACTGTAATGGGGAATTGATTCTACTGCTTTCATTGAATTGAATAAGGACCATCCATTCATATTTAGTTCTAATCTCTCAGACTAAAATAGGATGAACATATTGTTCTCAGGTGCTCTCATAGCCACTGATTGCATGCAGGATCATTAATCACTATTATGTCTCATCTATAAAAGTACCTCCACTTCTGAGCAGCAACAGCAGTTATTCTGTCTGCTTCTCTCTTCTGTAGGAAAATGAAGCCCAAGTTGTGACGAAGAAAAAAATCACTTAAAATACTTTGCAATGCCTGATCTGACAACGCCTCTTGCATTCTTGCCCTGAGACAGCTGTCAGTGCAATGTTTACACTGTAAAGAAAAATCCGTGGCACAGAGTCTCAGAGCCTGGGTCAGTTGACTTGGGCTCATGGGGCTGGGCTGTGGGGCTAAAAAACAACACTGTAGACATTCTCACTTGGGCTGGAGCCCAGGCTCTGATATCTGGTGATGAGGGAGGGTGTCAATAACCACTGCTTCCATAACTTGCTTTTGAGGTTTGATAGCTCCCTTACCCATAGGTTCCAAAGGCCTGAGGATGATACCAAAGCACAAGTCTCTCTCCCTCCCAGCTTGCAGATATCAATTGGATGAGATTACATATAGGAACTCCAGGATGGCACGCTGCCTGGTGAACCTGCTGGTGATGGGAAGTGTTTGGCTCCTGGAAAAGTAATATGTTACATAGGCCTAAGGCTTCCATTGACCATGGCTAAGTCCCTCAGACTGTTTATTGGTTTTATTTGTGGGTTTCTGAAAGAGTTGAACAGAAAAATCATTAAAATTTTATTGCTGCAGTTTCTATGTCACTGGCACCAGATAATAAATTATTTAAAAAAAACTTGTTTGACTTTTTCTTCAGTGACTAGGAAAATTAAAGTAGTCTCCAAGAAAAGATTTAAAATGTCAGCCATTTTCAAAAATAGACCTTTATTGCAAGCTATTGGAATGATATAATGATGAAAAATCAGCCTCAAAATATTGAGTTGAATAACAAGGACTAATGGAACATTAATTGGGCTACCACTTCACTTTGTGTAATGCTGCTTATGACTCACTGTGTCAACAATGGAGCAAGTTCGCTTAACTTTTGCTTGAAAGTTGTGCCGCTGAATTTCGGATGCTAATGTCACTACAGATTCTTAAGTGGTGTAAATCCAATGCACTTCTATTGACGTTAGTGGAGCTAAGATAATTTGTATTAGCTGAGGATCTGGTCAGCTCTCTCCAGGCTCTAAATAAAATATTTAAGGATATGTTAATTCTGGTATCTCTCTTGCCCCTCCTGGTTTTCAGTTGGTTTGGTTAATGTTCATAAAAGAAAATCTTATTTTCAGCATAGGCAGTAATAGCATTAAAAGGCCCTTTTTAGATCCAAATATATACACTTCAAAAGCAGGGGCATTTTACCTAAACTTTATTTATTTAACTTATTTTTGTTACTTCACAAACACCCTCTTTTTCTGCAACCACTTTCTGAGGTGTATTGTGGCTTCTCCTGTGTATAGTGTTTCTCCCTTTTTAGCTCTGTGCCCTTGATTAAGGTTAGCCACGTGTTCATAAAACACTCAAACCAGGAGATGGTTTGAGCAAGTCCTCTGTTCATCTTTCCCTTTTCATATCGGTTGAAATATTTTAGCTCTGCTTACATTCATTTTTCTGCTGTTAACCTTCCCAGACCGGACATATTAGATACTGCAAAGTGACATTTCAAATGTGAAAATTAAAAATTTTGCAATATCCCATATATTCCAATTCCCACAATTCTTTCTGTTTGTTTGTGTTTCCCTAGTTTAGTGAGAGAATAAAAATTGGAACTTTTTAATGTTATAGTAGTTATAGTACAACAATGTTGTGAGCAAATAATGGCTTTGGTATATTTAATACTCCTTCATGACAGATCAGAAGGTGAGATTGTTTGCATTAAGATGGTGCAAACATAAAATTCAAGAAAAGGAATTTGTACAGTACTATTTTGCTTTCACATTTCAAGGGACGAATACTTAAGAAACTGATATCTTGGCCACCATATAAGGTAGTCAGTTAGCAAGAAAAAGTGTCAGTTTCCAGTAGTACTGAATAATTAGGCTGATGGTCAGTGCAAAAGGATATTCCTAGTTTTGTGTGTGTGAGAGAGATAGAGAGAGAACCACTAAAATTATTATCTTGGTGGCAGTGGCAGCAAATCAGCCAAGGATGACTGAATAGACATGAAATTTGAAAACGCTTCTTATCTGTAATCTGCTTGGAGTACTTAAGCACGTCAGTATTACAATGTGAAGAAACTTGCCGCAACTGCTGCCTCTGTTATCTTTCTTTTTGGGGTAAATCAAGAACTCCAAGCTGAAGTGCTGTTTTAAGTCACCTTTAATAGGCACTAACTTTCTAAAATTAGGATAAATAAAAAATATTTAAAACAAGCAAACAATATCTCTGCCAGTGTAGCAGCCAACTGAATAAAGATAATCAATGAGTTAGTAATACCCTATGACATTTAATGCTTATTGACGATGTATTGTTTACAGAGAGAGGTAGCTCAGATTTAGCTAATGGTACTGTGTTGAGAACGCTAAGTAAGCTTCAGGATAAAGAGTAGCATGTGATGTGCACAACTTAATTTGTGCCTTACATTTAAGGCTCTTGGGTTTAAAGTGCCTAAATGGCTTGATGCTGTGTACTACATTAGTACTTATCATGTGATGGATTGTGGGCAGAAACACCAAAGGAAGCTGGACCAAGAGTTATATTCAGTCTTTACATATTAGCAGGAATATGGAACATGTTTTTTATTTGTGGAAAAAAAGTCAGAGGAGCTTTATACTAGTGTTAAACTTAATTTCAAACAGAGATAGAGTTTAGAGAAAACACCTTTTTGTTCATTATAAAATCATGTAGAAGACACAGGAATTCTTATCTAATAATTGATATTTAGAAGATGCTGCTTTTTTTATTTCTATAATGTAACCCTCCTTTCACCAACCCTCTCTCTCCCATTCTTCCACCAAAAAAAATCTTTTGGATTACTGTTTATGTATTCCACTCTACTGACATTGTTACATACAAACTTTTTTGTGGGAATTATTATTTTCAGCCTTGTTTAATCTAGCTGCTAGAATTACAATCAAGTTAACTGGCTAGGTATTCCTAAAATATTCAACTGGGAAAAAAATGTTTGGCACCTTTTAAACTATAAAAGGCTTGTGTTGGAATGTGACCAAACTAAACAAAATGTACCTTGATTTTATGATTCTTATGCCTCCGTCTTCAGCTGTGGAGATTCCTTTATTGTTTCTTATTAAAGGATGCCTGTGGGACTGCACTATTCTGTGATCTAAACTTATTTCTGGAATGGAACAAAAACAAAAATCTTGAAATTTCACTCAAAACAAAATTCTGTGGAAAAAAATTAGTCAATTGAAACATTTTATTATGATAAAATCAAAATGTTTCATTCAGAATTAAACTTTTTTTTAAACTATACTATACTGTAACATTTTTGAAGCAGTCATTTGAAAATGAAAAGTCAAAACATTCCATTCTGAAAGTGTCGAAACGTTTTGACATTACTGAAAGGCATTCTCTTTTTTCCTAAATGTAATTTCATCAAAATTGATGCATGTATGCAAAATGTTTTGCTTTTGATGAGTTGGCATTTGTGACTGGAAAAACACTTCCTTGGAAAATCCTCAAATAGCTCTCATCCTGACCCCACCACTGCTGCTCCCTTTACAGCTGCAGTTTGTAATGCCTGTCTGTGTACCACTGCTCACTGGAAGTAGGCTGCTCTATAAAATGTAGCTCTGAAAGTCAGGCTGCTTCTCTTTTCCATGTGAGCTGTCTGAGCCAAATGCTACTTCAGTAGCAACAAAAATGTTTCTTCAAAGAGCAGGTTAAGAGGTGACTTGATCACTGTCTAGGAGGTTTACCTACACAAAAAGAGACCTACTGATACTAGAGGGCTGTTCAAGTTAGCAGACAAAGGCTCAAAAGATCCAGTGATTGGGTGGTGACATTAGAAACTGAAGATAAGGTTCAAATTTTTGGCTGTGAGGGTAATTACCCATTGGGGCAGCTTACCAAAAGGATGTAGTATTTCAATATCACTTGGATTCTTTAATTCAGGAAAGGCTGCCTTCCTAAAAGGTATATGCTCTAGTTTAACCATAATGTATTGTGCTAGATGCAGGGGTTGCTAAGTGAAATTCCTCTGTAGCCTTTGTTATGCAGGAGGTCAGACTTAAGCCTGGTCTACACTACGCGTTTAAACCGGTTTTAGGAGCGTAAAACCGATTTAACGCCACAACCGTCCACACTAGGAGGCACCTTATATCGATTTTAATGGCTCTTTAAACCGGTTTCTGTACTCCTCCCTAACGAGAGGAGTAGCGCTAGTATCGGTATTACCATATCGGATTAGGGTTAGTGTGGCCGCTGATCGACGGTATTGGCCTCCGGGCGGTATCCCACAGTGCACCACTGACCGCTCTGGACAGCAATCTGAACTCGGATGCAGTGGCCAGGTAGACAGGAAAAGCCCCGCGAACTTTTGAATATTTCCTGTTTGCCCAGCGTGGAGCTCCGATCACCACGGTGGTGATGCAGTTAAAAATCAAAATAAAGAAAGAGCTCCAGCATGGACGATGCGGACGTGATCGCTGTAAGGGCAGGCAAAACTGTTCTATCAGCGCTCCGTTACAGAAGACGAAATTCAAAATCATTTTTTAAATATCTCCAGACAGACGCCATAGCAGGGACTCAGCGCACTGCTGCGTGGCAAGCGTAACGGAAGCCAAAGAATCAAATGGACGCTCATGGACTGGAGGACTCAAGCTATCCCACAGTTCCTGCAGTCTCTGAAAAGCATTTGCATTCTTGGCTGAGCTCCAAATGCTTCTAGGGTCAAAAACAGTGTCCGCGGTGGGTCAGGGCATAGCCAGGCAATTTACGCACCCCCCCCCACCCACCCCCAGAAGTGAAAGGGAAAACAATCCTGTCTTGACTCTTTTACATGTCACCCTATCTTTACTGAATGCTGCAGATAGACGGGATGGTGCAGCACTCAACAACAACATCCTTCCTCCCACCCCGCCATGGGTGGCTGATGGTACAATAGGACTGCTACCCGTCCTCATCATCAGCCTATTGGCACATGGGGCAGTGCAAAAGGACTGGTAACCATACCAACTTGCTTGGGACAGGTCGATCAAGGTTGCCTGGTCCTAATTTTTCCTGGTAGATGGTGCAGTATGGCTGATATCCATCATCGTCATAGCAACAGGGGGCTGAGCTCCATCAGCCCCCACCCTTCATGTGTAAAGAAAAGATTCAAGTGCCCCTGAACTAGCAGAGGGATGCACTCTTTACTGTCCTGTCTGGACTATCATAGCAGCTGGAGGCTGCCTTCACTAACAAGTCACTGTGTCTTATTCCTGCATTCTTTATTACTTCATCACACAAGTGGGGGGACAATGCTACGGTAGCCCATGAAGGCTGGGGGAAGAATGAAATGAACAGGAGGGGTTGTTGCAGGAGCACCCCCTGTGAATAGCATACAGCTCATAATTTCTGCAGGATCTGACACAGAGCAGCTGTGCTCTCTGGTTCTCTGATACAGTGGTTCTCTAGTACACTTGCCCATATTCTAGGCAGGACTGATTCTATTTTTAGATACCAAAAAGGAGGGATTGACTCAGGGAGTCATTCCCAATTTTGGCTTTTGCGCCCCTGGCTAAGAGCAGCCAGGGGCACTTATGACAGCAGCAAATGGAACAGTGCAAAAGGACTGGTAGCCATGATCATCTTATTACCAATTTATGGATTGGTAGATGGTGCAGTATGGCTGATAACCATCTCTGCTGTCATGCAAAAGCAAAAGCATGCTGCTGTGTAGCACTGCTGAATCGCCTCTGTCAGCGGCATCTAGTACACATACGGTGACAGTCACAAAAGGCAAAACAGGCTCCATGATTGCCATGCTATGGCATCTGCCAGGGCAATCCAGGGAAAAAAGGCGCGAAATGCTTGTCTGCCGTTGCTTTCCCAGAGGAAGGAGTGACTGACGACATTTACCCAGAACCACCCGCGACAATGATTTTTGCCCCATCAGGCACTGGGATCTCAACCCGGAAATGCCAAGGGGCGGGGGAGGCTGCGGGAACTATGGGATAGCTACGGGATAGCTACCCACAGTGCAACGCTTCAGAAATCGACGCTAGCCTCGGACCATGGACGCACACCACCGAATTAATGTGCTTAGTGTGGCCGCGCGCAATCGATTTTATAAAATCTGTTTTACAAAACCGGTTTATGCAAATTCGGAATAGTCCCATAGTGTAGACGTACCCTTAGATGATTGTAAAGTCCCTATCTGGCCTTAAAATATGTGAATCGGAAAGTCTATAATAGTTTGTCAATGGGAGTGGTAATGCTGATTTCAACAGGAGTAGTGTTAGGGCAGCGCTGGGTGCTTTTGAAAACCCCACTCATAATTGCTAATGCACTTTTGTAGCCATAAGGGCAGGTTACTTGCCGATAATTGTGTGAAACAAGTTTGTAACTTTGACAAGTGACACACCAACGGGCACAACATTCTGCACTTAAGAAACAGGAAATCAGAGCAGGCTGATTGTACTTGAACTCCTGACAGAACCAAGCATCTGCTAGTTTTTCCCTCGGAATGAGGTATGGAAGTAAAGGGGTTTTAGTAACATATGTAGCACAGTAACTTGAATGCTGAATGATTTTGCATGGTTGACTAGATAATGCACAAAAGAGACAGGCTTTATGGTCCCAAATCCTCCCCTATCAAGTCTCTGAATAATTCATGAATGGCTGACTGACAGCTGTTTTAATAAGTTGTTTGTCAAGAATATGCCTTCAGCTGTCTGACCAGGCAATGACTGGAGGAAGGGCATTGTAGGATTTTTTATTTGTCATTAAATATCATACACTTGCAAGCATTTCTTTTAGAGGTCAGCTAATGGGATTATGGATAGTGGATGCCATAGCCGCATCAATAATGCAATGTGAGCCACTTGAAAAATTGATATCTTTTTTTTCTGTTCGGGGAGAGAAGCAAAAAACAGAATGTAAGCCTTTGGCCACAAGAGATTTGTGCTGATAATTCAAGTTTCTCTGTGGATTCTAATTGTGACCTTGTAACAGAAGCAAGAAGGCTAATTAGACAATTAGGTTTTATAAGCACTTGGGCTTATTCCCCAAGATATGGCTATGCAATACTAAAAATATCCCCTGGAACAAAGTAACCTGTACTACAAAGACAAGAGTGTAGCTTGAAGTATGTTAAATTGTGAATGTTTAACAGTTAATCTTTCTGAAGGGGTGGACTCCCCAAACTAGCCCTACAAGAGCTGAATTAGGCCAGATGAGCCCAATCAGTTAATTAGGCTGCATGAAGGGGAGATTTAGGCTGGAGACAGGCTCACCTAGAATCATAGAATATCAGGGTTGGAAGGGACCTCAGGAGGTCATCTAGTCCAACCCCCTGCTCAAAGCAGGACCAATTCCCAACTAAATCATCCCAGTCAGGGCTTTGTCAAGCTGGGCCTTAAAAACCTCTAAGGAAGGAGATTCCACCACCGAGCTGACTGCAGTGAAGGGGACTACTACTGCTGCTGGGAAAGGCTGCAGTCACTCCCTGAGTGGAGGGAGTTGGAGGCTTGCAAATGCAAAGAGGGGGGAAGCCTGATATGAAGGAAGAAGCCCAGGGATACACAGCAAGAGGTAGGACTGTACGCAGGGCCGGCTCTAGGCACCAGGTTTCTTTTTTTTTTTTTTTTTTTGCTTGGGGTGCAAAAGGCCAGGAGTCAGCCCTGAGCGGAGGTGAGCTGCGGCACTGTGGGGCGTGGGGAGGGCCGCAGGAAGTAACCTGTGGGAGGAGAGGACAGAGGAACCACCCCCCTCAGCTCACCTCCGCTTCACTGCCACCTGCTACCCCGAGCACTCCGCTGCTCCGCTTCTCCCCCCTCCCTCCCAGACTTGCCGCACGAATCAGCTGTTTTGTGGCAAGCCTGGGACGAAGTGGGGGAGAAGCGGAGCGGCGGCGGTGCACTCAGGGTCGCAGGCAGGGCGGAGGTGAGCTGGGGCAGTGACGGGTGCGGGAAGGGCCGCAGGAAGTAACCCAGGGAGGGAGGGGCAGAGGAACTGCTCCCCACCCCCCCAGCTCACCACCTCCGCCGAGCATGCCACCACTCTGCTTCTCCACTTCCCTCCCAGGCTTGCCTGGGAGGGGTAGGAGGGGAAATGTGGCACGCCTGGGGGAGGAGGTGAGGCTGGGGATTTGGGGAAGGGGTTGGAATGGGGCGGAGTTGGGGTGGGGCTGGGGGGCACGGGAAATTTTTTTTGCTCAGGGCGGCAAAAAACTTGGAGCAGGCCCTGACTGTACGGCGACTGTGGCTGCTTGTTATAGGGTCCCTGGGCTGCAACTGGGGAGTGGCAAGGGCATTAGAGGCACCAGGGAGACAGCAGGTCTAGAAAGACGGTGAATTCCCCAGAAGGGGAGGAATTTAGTGAACTGGCCCAAGGGTCAAGCCAAGAGCAGAAGTTGCAGATCCGGGACTGAGCAGGGCAGCAGAGCGAGACAAGATGGGAGAAGACAACACCAGAGGGAGAGCGCAAGCTGGCAGAGCTAATCCCCAGGATGGCCAGAAGGAGGCACCACTTGTCGGGAGTAGACCTCATGGCAGTTTTTTGAAACATTTGGAAAATTGCCACTTTTCAGGGGGTATTTATTAGTTAATTTACTAATGCTTGAGTGTGTCATCCCATGTCAAATCAACCAACACTTCTCAATGTTCTTGTGCGTGGTCACAGAAATTTGGGCACACTTTTATAGTAGGGCCTCTAATCTGATTGGTTGCCAAACTTGGTAACTTGGTCTGCTCTAATAGGAAGTTTAATGAATTCTACTGAACTGCCTTCTCAAAGAAGTGATAAAAATTTAGCTTGATTTTCCCCCTTCAGATTCCAAGGAACTAGCAAGATTTAGCAGAAATACTTCAAGGCATTGTATAAAACGGAACCTAGGATTGCTATAGCCCATGGAAAGCAATATGTACATTTGCCTTTTATGGATAAGCAAATAGTGGACTACAAACTACAATTTTGGTTGGCAAAGCATTCCCTGAAGGCAATGTTTAGACACTTAACTCTGCAAGGAAAAAATTCAGAAACTTGAATTTTTTATGCATGAGATAATGGCACATGTGCACCTGTTTTTATCTTGGGTGTGAAGCAGCATTGGGCTGTTTCTAGAACTTGAGGTGATATTTATGTCACCCAGAATTTATGTTCAAGCACTTAAACAAATGCACTTGTGGAGGCATATGCTGGGTTGTAGTTTTTAATCTACAATAGCATTTGAATTTGGGCTACTAGGGTACCTTTTTTCACCAGGATGTTGGAAGCTTAATAAAAATAGATACAACTTTCTGTACTACATGCTATGCAAATATTGTACACTTTCCTCCAAAATATGAGATTTTCAGTGTTTGTTGTCAGTTGTGGTTTCAATGCAGATTGGCCTGAGTGTGAATATTCTTAACATAGAGTGGTTGGGTAATGATTTTATGGAGCATTAGCATCACCAAAGCTTCCGAAAGGAAGCCTGTGTTTTTGACCTAAGTTTTCCCTCCAGATGTTAATATATCTAAAAAGGTTCCTCTCTCTCCCACCCCCCACCCCAATTTACTTTAAAACTAAGACTCTCCAATCTCCACAAAGGAAAACTGTGTGGTTTATGTTAAGCCAAGGGTGAGGATGAGCTACACTAGCTACATATACACGCAGTAAATATTGAGTCTTTTGATCTCACCAATTTTGTGCTGATGTAACTCTTAATGGACTTAGTGCTATTGATGTGAGATCAGATCTAGTACTTTGGTCATTTTTTTTTCTATTTATCACTGAAAATGTCAGTGAGTCTGCCATTTCAATACACTTTTGCCTCTAAAGAGGGAAGAATAGGGTTTGTTTGACTGAGGATTTGCTCTGGTTTTGAAGAGTTGAAAGCTCTCTTGTTCACAAAAAAAAATTACAATTATGGTGAAATGGGTAAATAGGTTAATCTCTTGCATATTATATTCTGAGGTTTGCTCAGCAATAACTTGGACTAGTGGATGAGAAAAGTAATTGTGGGGCTCAAATATATTTTCATCTTGAGCAAAGTTTGTTGTAGCCTGAGGGGTGGGAGGTGTTCATAAGGTAGCTCAGTTGGTTTTACTCAGAGTTCAGGTGAATAATTTACCAACAAGAAGGCAGGCTTCATAGTTTGTTAGGAACTATGTGATCAACACTAGTCTCTGTTGGATCTCTTTTAGGTCATGTATAAATAATACTGTATTCCCCTTTATGCAACTGGTTACATTATAGACAAGATTGTGCTACAGTGCACTACAGTTCAGCCTCTTAAAGCAGAAGATGAATAAAGTATAAATTTCACATTTTACTCATACATTATTCATGAGAATTATTATGGGTTATAATACTAAGTGAAAGGCAAATATCAGCAATACTGTCTAGTTCAGTCAAGCGCATTCTACAAGAAACAAATAATGCCGTAATTTCACTTGTGTACAAAGCTAGGTGCTGAAAATGGACCATATCCATTGAATGCTGAGTCCAGAGACCCCGATTCAGGAAAGCAACCCTGTTAGGAAAGTAATTCAGCATGTGCTTATGTCCCATTGAACTCAATGAAACTTAGGCATACCGTTGAAGTTAAACACATGCTTAAGACCTTGTCTACATGTGCAACAGCATGTAGGATACATGCGGCTACACACCGCTGTGAAAGGCAGGCTGCATCCACACTGTGGTATGAAGCTACATGTGACAGTGAAAGGCTCCGGCAGTGAGGAAATGCTCTGACAGCAAGGGGCCTCCCTACTGCCAGAGCCTTTCCTTGCAGCTGGAGACTTTGACTATGTCAGGGAAAGGCTCGGTCAGGGAGGAGGCTGCAGGACACTACACTGCTAAAAATAACATTGTAGATGCGGGGGGCCTGGCTTGGACGTGTAAAGAGTTATTCTGGGTACATGCCCTAGGGTTCAGGCATTTGGGGCACTTTAATTCCCTAAACCATCCCTCGATGTTTCCTCTACTGTTTAGACCTGTGCTAACTGAGTTTCTTGAGGGGTCAGATGACTTTTATAAGCGTTTCCATTAAACTTCAGTTTTAAAATTGTGAAATTCTCTGGAATTTACTGTTGAGCTTTCACTCTTATTTACAACAATTAAATTCTGATGCTACTTTAAGGGCTTGGCTACACTTACAAATTTGCAGCGCTGCAGCAGGGTGTGAAAACACACCCTCTCCAGCGCTGCAAATTGCGGAGCTGCAAAGCGCCAGTGTGGTCAAAGCCCCAGCGCTGGGAGCGCGGCTCCCAGCGCTGTCCGTTATTCCCCACAGGGAGGTGGAGTACGGACAGCGCTGGTAGAGCTTTCTCCCAGCGCTGGCGCTTTGACTACACTTAGCGCTTCAAAGCGCTGCCGCGGCAGCGCTTTGAAGTGTAAGTGTAGCCAAAGCCTAAAAGATGGTGCAGTCAAATTGTGTTGAAAGTTGGACCCAAAATAGTTTTAACAGTGCACTGGAATAAAGACTGAACTCTTTTTCTCAGTAGTGTATTATCGTATACATGAAAAATGACAAATTGTGAAAGATCTAGTATGTCAGACTCACTGTGGCTCCACATTACTTGAGGGAAAGAGCATGAATCATCCATCAGTTTATTGTAAAACAATGTAGGCAGCTGTAAATATATCCTGTCTAGAGATTTGATTCCAGTAATCAGCATACAATGACTGCTAGATTACGCAGAACACTTTAAATAAAATAAAATAAAATTAAAAAAAACAGAAAAAGGCTAACTGCTGAAAAATCAACAACAAATATTATGTGTTTCATAGAAAATGACTGCACACTTCCTTACATTTGCTTATGGGGTCACAATCTAACTAGAATACATGTGTAAGAATAACTTGTAGTCTGTCATTCCAGGATAGCATCATCTTGCCTCATTAAATATTTTTATTTTTAATAGAAGAAACTAAATACAGGTCAGAAACTTCTCTGGACTTATTGGAGTTATATTGATGGCACAGAGAACGACTTTCTTATTGTGCTCCTGTAGCTATAAAGATTTAGGTGTAAACATAATTGCCTTCTATGACGAGATAACTGGCTCTGTGGATGAGGGGAAAGCAGTGAACATGTTATTCATTGACTTTAACAGCGCTTTTGATATGATCTCCCACAGTATTCTTGCCAGCAAGTTAAAGTAGTATGGGCTGGATGAATGGACTATAAGGGGATAGAAAGCGAGCTAGATCATCGGGCTCAACGGGTAGTGATCAATGGCTCCATGTCTAGCTGGCAGCCGGTATCAAGCAGAGTGCCCCAAGAGTCGGTCCTGGGGCCAGTTTTGTTCAATATCTTTATTGATGATCTGGAGGATGGTGTGGATTGCACCCTCAGCAAATTTGCAGATGACACTACACTGGGAGGAATGGTTGATACACTGGAGGGTAGGGATAGGATACAGAGGGACCTAGACAAATTAAAGGATTGGGTCAAAAGAAATCTGATGAGGTTCAACAAGGACAATTGCAGAGTCCTGCACTTAGGACAGAAGAATCCCATGAACTGCTACAGATTAGGGACTGAGTGGCTAGGCAGCAGTTCTGCAGAAAAGAACCTAGGGGTTACAGTGGACGAGAAACTGGATATGAGTCAACAGTGTGCCCTTGTTGCCAAGAAGGCTAATGGCATTTTGGGCTGCATAAGTAGGGGCATTGCCAGCAGATCGAGGGACATGATCATTCCCCTCTATTTGACATTGGTGAGGCCTCATTTGGAGTACTGTGTCCAGTTTTGGGCCCCACACTACAAGAAGGATGTGGAGAAATTGGAAAGAGTCCAGCGGAGGGCAACAAAAATGATTAGAGGCCTGAAGCACATGACTTATAAGGAGAGGCTGAGGGGAACTAGGATTATTTAGCGTGGCAGAAGAGAAGAATGAGGCAGGATTTGATAGCTGCTTTTAACTACCTGAAGGAGGGGGGGTTTCCAAAGAGGATGGATCTATACTCAGTGGTAGCAGACGACAGAACAAGGAATAATGGTCTCAAGTTACAGTGGAGGAGGTTTAGGTTAGATATTAGGAAAATCTTTTTTATTAGGAGGGTGGTGAAGCACTGGAATGGGTTACCGAGGGAGGTAGTGGAATCTCGTTCCTTAGAGGCTTTTAAGGTCAGGCTTAACAAAGCCCTGGCTGGGATGATTTAGTTGGGAATTGGCCCTGCTTTGAGCAGGGGGTTGGACTAGATGACCTCCTGAGGTCCCTCCCAACCCTGAGATTCTATGATAAGATGAGACCTCTAGTTCTACCTTTTAAAGTTCAGAGTTATGTGGCTAACATAGAAATACACGTTCTGCTTTAGTTTGTGTGGTTTTAATATTTCTAAGGTTGAAGGCATATGAACTAAACTTTCTTTGTCTTAATGATGAGCTCTGTAAGACTGGACACACTGGGGTGTTTGGACAGAATTTGTTTAAGTGAGGGAGAGGAGAATATCTACTGTGCTTTTCTGGTAGGGAGCTTGATATTTGTGTAAAAGGATCTAACAAATTGGAGTTTTTCCAGAAGTTAGGTTGACAGTGATCTTTGTGGGGTTTTACCTTTCTTTGCAGCGTGGAGTATGGATTGCTTCCCTGGCTATATCTCACTTAATTCCCTGACATCAGTTCACCTCAGCCCCTCTTATTCTCTGCCTGTGGTGTCTACTTTCAGCTGTTGGGTTACTGGGTGGGTGCTGGGTGGTGTTGATGGACTATGATATACATGAAGTTGGACTAGATAATCTGGTGGTCCCTTCTAGCCTTAAACTCTGACTCTAAAAGAGAGGGAGTACAGAAAAGAAAAAGTGACATTTTACATGGCAGGAAACAAAATGCTGAAGTTTGGCAACAATCAGATAGCTAATTACTATTTGCTTATAATGACCACCCAAAATTGTTGATATGGCCAGAACTTTCATGATCTTTCTCACTTCTGTTCTTTGAGGAATCCAAAATTTATTGCTGTCATTGTCTTGGAGTTGTAATTTGTAGCTTTACATATGTAGGAATGTGGATGGGCCTCAGCAGTACAATTAACCAATAACTATTGGGCACCTAATAGCCTTTAAAATAAGAACCGCAATGTTGGTCTTCAGTGAATCCCTATTTCCTACATATTTTTAATGAATATTTAGACCTGGTAGAGCTATTGAAGGAAAATATCTGGTTTCCAAAGGCAGATTAGAAGCAGCAGCACTACAGTTCACACAATCACTTACATCAGTACAGTCGTACAGTATTAAAAAGCAAAAGGTAGTCAGGCTCTTCCTTATATTTTCTCAGACTTTAGAATATGTTCTGTGATGACCAGCATAGGGTGGAAAGAGGGAAAGATTTCACTCTGAAGTAATCCTATAGCTTCAACAACAACAAAACAGTAGCCCAATGTGGAAGTTCTCCTCAGAACAACGGTTCAGCAGATGGTTATGGTTGTTGTAAACCCTTTTCTTTCTAAAACTGTTAGTGGAGGGAGGATCCCTGCAAAACAATCTTGTCTGAAACAGCAATTATAGTAAGTTACATTTATTTACTATTTTCCACTATTACAATTTGTGTTTTTTGTTAAATCTTTCTACTGGGTAAACTAACATTTTGGGGTTATTTTAAAAAGGCCAATTTGTACTAGCTCATACAAGTCAAGTTCTTGGCATAGAGCCTTGGGGAGCAGTGTATATTTTGTTTTCATATCTTTATCAAATAAATCTGTAGCTTGAAGGTTTTCAAAGTACAGAATGCAGGAGACAGACTTTCTGTTCTGCTTGGGATATGGAAATGAGACTTAAGAAATAATTCAAACAGTAATGTTTAGTGCTGCTGCTTTGAAATGGAAATTGGTTGAACAACAAAGATGTTTTCATATGGGCTTGTGATAGGCCTGTTAGTGCCGCCTGCGGGGGAGGAGGGATGAAAGATAAGACATTAAAAAGAAATACTTGATGCTGTTCACTTTCGCAATGGTCCATCCAGTATTAGCCAACTACACCTCTACCTCGATATAACGCAGTCCTCAGGAGCCAAAAAATCTTACCGCGTTATAGGTGAAACCGTGTTATATCGAACTTGCTTTGATCCACTGGAGTGCTCATCCCCTCCCCTCCAGAACACTGCTTTACCGTGTTATATCCGAATTCGTGTTATATTGGGTCGCATTATATCGGGGTAGAGGTGTATATACATTTAGCAAGGATTAATATAATTTCTCTCAAGAAATATATCTCCCAAATTACACAGAGTGAGTCCTTTAATTCTAATAAACCATATAGTTAAGAACTATAGGCAAAATGTGTAATCCATGAAATCTGCGAGTTAATTAGAAATATCTGTAGTGTAGTTTAAAAAAAATCACATGGTGGGGAGAGAATCTTTCACTATTACAGGGGGCCCTCAGTAACCTTCGTATTAGCTATTAAAGGCCTGATCCAAAGCCCACTGAAGGTACTGGAAAGACTCTTATTGACTTCAGTAGCTTTGGCCCCAAGGGATGCTTTTAATTTAAAAGAAAGCAAGAAGTCATGGAGGCTAGAAGGGTTTTTTAAAATGCTCAGTGCTCTAGAACAGTGGTTCTTAACCAGGGGTACATGTACCCATGGGGGTACACAGAGGTCTTCTAGACGTTTGCCTAGTTTTACAACAGGCTACATAAAAAGCACCAGCGAAGTCAGTACAAACTAAAATTTCATATGACGACTTGTTTATACCACTCTATATCCTATACGCTGAAATGTAAGTACAATTGATTTATTTAATAATTATACGGTAAAATGAGAAAGTAAGCAATTTTTCAGTAACAGTGTGCTGTGAGACACTTGTATTTTGATGTCTGATTTTGTAAGCAAGTAGTTTTTAAGTGAGGTGAAACGGGGGTACACAAGACTAATCAGACTCCTGAAAGGGGTACAGTAGTCAGGAGAGGTTAAGAGCCACTGCTCTAGAGATAATCAGTGGATGGATAAGAGATTCAGTTATTCCACTTGCCATGTTTTCACATTTTCTTTACTTATTTCAAAAAAGATCATTGATGTAAAATAACTGAAGTTCAATACTAGTCCACAGGACATGTTGCTGAAGTGAGAGCATGTGTCATTGTTACAAACATTAGGCAGCTTCTACCTTGGTACTAAAAGTGGGAGCAGTTCTGGGGTAACACACAATACCAAAGTATCTGGGATAGTGCAGATTACCAAATGCCCTGAAAGCGTCAGGAATCTTTGTGTGATAAGTGCCTAGACCTGATGTACTGAGCTATAAAAATGGTAGTTTGATTATCTTTAATCATCTCCAAGAACACTGCCTACCACAGCACCAGCCCTGTGCAATGTGTATAAGACACACAGGATGAAGAGTTCCCTTTTCTGGCTGGTACAAGGCATCATTGGGTGCTTCAAATACTAAAAAATAAAGGCAATAGGGTGTGATCTGAGGAGAGATGTATCGATCTAATGATGTGTATGGGGAAAGGTACTTATTTGCTGAATTACCCTATCAAGATATTCTGAGCCCTTGAAATTTTTGACCATATCTGAAGATAAGTGAATTATACTGGTTTTCTGTATGAAATGAAAATATGATGATCTCTCTTGGGGCTTAATATTTAGCATTAATTATTTTGGTTGGTTATGTTTGAGTAATTTGAGGGTTTTTTACAAACAAGTGATATTTGTCAGTTTACATTTTTTGAAATTAGAAGCTGAGAAATACATCTTATTTTTCCAGAGGAGTTCTGTATTGCAAAGCTGTATGACATTTACCTTCTCTGCAGCCAACTACATTTTTTCTAAGGACTTGAAAGCCTGCCAACTTCAGTGCTTATTCAAAACAAATTCTTAATAGCTGGTGCAGAGATGTCTGCAGCTTTAGTAACCTCCATCCAAGAAGAATTCCAAAACTCTCCTGGATGATAAGACAGTGCTCCTGGGTTAGTCTATGAAACCAAATGCAGGAAGAAGAATTTTTTAGAAAGTAGCTTGTATTTGTTGCCCATTTTTTATTACCAAAAAAAAAAAATAGTGGTGGTAGCAGTAGTAATGCACCATTGTCAGTGGGGGGTGGGAGTGTTTCATGCACTTTTGTACCAAGAAAACTTCAGTGGGGCACACATATATAATATAATTAATATATGAAAACATTTTAGTATAATGTTAAAATGTGAGTCTTAATTAGACAAGTCAGGAAACTCAGATATGTTACAATTCAAACAGCAATCTTAATCCTACCCCCTGATGTGTGCCACATTCTAATAATTTATGATGTCACTAGCATAAAAGTTTTGTTGCCCTTAACTATTGATTTCCTTGCATTTAAGTGTCCTAGGTTTTGTAATTTATGCAATTTTGTTATTGCCACTTGAAATTTTCAATTTTTGTAAACAAAAGTTTTTGTTTTTTAAGATTCCCCACCCCACCCCAATAATGCATACACTGTATATAGCATTTTGTATCTTAGGTTCTTAAACTGCAAACTACTCACTGCAGAGCCCTGCTGAAGCAAACAGGGCTCTGCATACGTGCAGAACCCACCTGCATAGAGTAGCTCACAGGAGTTGTGCCTAAGTGTGTAGCAAAATGTGTCACTGTCTTTGGGTACATTTTTGTTTTGTGAATATTACGTCACGATGCTCAATGGTGTATGGTTATGTAAAGAGAGTCCTTGTTGTGCTGCAAAGCATATGTCCAAGAGAGCAGAATTGTCACAACAGGTTTAATTCTGAATATCCTAAAGTTTTCAATTAAAATCTCAGCTGTAGTATTGCATTAATATAATTTGATGATAATGAAGTATATTTTCACAGATATTTGAAGAATAAATTTAATTTAAAAAATGGCCAACTGTAGCAGATGAAATAGCAGGTGCAGTCTAGTGCACAGAACATATGCATGTTTCCATAGAGGTCTTTGTTCCTTGGTGGGCTCTGATCCAAATACTGACTAGGCCCATCCTTGTTTAAATTGAGATCTAAGAAGATAAAAGCCCATTGGCATATGATTACAGGCTAGTGGACTTTTTGCTGAATCCCCAGGAGTGAGAGAGTGGGAAGGAATCAAATTTAAGGCTTCTGAACAGCACCCTTCTCCCCCTCCAGAAATACATAAAATATTGTACAATAAATCGTGTTTATAAAATAGCACCTGTTGCTTTTAGTGACATCAGAGACAAGCTACAATCCTAGAACAGCTGTTTATTAGGCCTACTAAGATCATCTGCATTCAGTTATACAGTTACTGCTTTATCACTTATTATATGGTGTGAAACTCGTATTGTATTAATTCTGGGATGCACTAATATATTTGCATTACTGTAAACAGGAAAAGCTTCAATAGGATGTAAAGATTGCAAAGTGAAAAGTGTGTAACAAAAAGGTGACATTGATGATGTTCCCTAATCTGCCGGGTGGAGTACAGCATGCTATAGCATACTTTGACATGCCCCCTCCACTGCATGCTGCAAAGGGTGATGGTTTCCCTTTGAGGAATCCTCAGCAAGGGCCAGTTCCATCCCTTTTCTGCTATCAGAGTAGCAGAATATGATTTATAGTGTGGTAAATGTTCACAATGTCTAAATTACACTGAATTATATTTGATAATGAATGCTAGTCTTCAATTTGGCTTGGAAGTGCATTTGCTATTCCTTTTAAATTAATTATCTGAAAGAATTTTATCTGAAAGTAGTTTAAGAACTTTCAAACCATCTAAGTTACTTTTGCATTTTTGGATTTTTAAATGTTTACCATCTAAAATGTACCTTTAGGTTATTCCTTAACATAGGGGTGGTGGTCCTGTTTCCCCTGTAAAACTGCTATTTATCATTGCTTACCCTTGCACGTAAGTTTTAGGAAGGCCCTGATGAGAAGTGTTATGCTGGCCAGTACTTTTAATCTCAGGTACCAGAGAGCTTTGCTTGAGTCTGATCATTGGAACCCCAGAGCACTGGATAATTGCAAAAATTTAAAAGGCATCCTACTGTTGCCATTCATGCAGCTCTCTCTAATAGGCTGAACTGGCACTGGCCAAAAGGTAATACTTCAGGAGGTCCTGATTTAGCACAGTGGGCTGGAAGCAGTGATAAGACTTTTTTTTCTTTTTTTTAACTATTTTTAGAATAAACCCTAGGAAAGACTGCCACCTTGTCCTTCACAGGTCACACCTTTTCCCTTCCCTTCTCTCAAATGCAAATCTGGTTATCACTTTTTATATGCAAAATGGTAATAGCAAATAGAAAAAACATTTTAAAGATATTAAATTTCCATTAAGAGATCCAGTTAAGCAACCATGACTGTCATGTGTACAATCATGAGGAAAACATGTATGAAATAAAGTGCTTTCTTTGATATCCATTTGTCAACCGTTTCCTATACTACATGAAGATAATGTCCTCTGGATGTAACTTTTTTATAGCAGGTTTGTGTCCCTTATCGCTAATGCCATGCATATGAACTTTTATAGCAGCAATTTCTCATCATTAGCAAGTTTCCTAAAGAATCAGCAGAATTGCTTCTCTCTGGCTGTCTAGTCTTTAGCTACCTTATCACATTAAATATCCATAGATTGTTCTGCCGCACCACCACCCCCCGCGCGCGTGCACACACACACACACACACACACACACACACACACCCACACACACCCCCAACCATTTGAAGGGCATCTCAAGTGGGAATCATGAAACTGTAGCCAAACTTTAACTGGATGCAGCCCTTGTATTTCTAAACCAGAGTAGGCAAACTTTCTGGCCTGAGGGCCACATTTGGGTATGGAAATAGTATGGCAGGCCATGAATGCTCATGAAATTGGGGTAATGGTTCCGGCTGGGGGTGCGGGCTCTGGGGTGGGGCCAGGGATAAGGGGTTTGAGGTACAGGAGGGGGCTGCGGCCTGGGGGTGGAGTAGGGAGGTTCGGAGTATGGGAGGGGGCTCTGGGCTGAGGCAGGGGGTTGGGGTATGGGAAGGGGTATGGGCTCTGGGCTGGTGGTGCAGGTTCCAGGGTGAGGTCAGAATAGGGTGACCAGATGTTCTGATTTTATAGGGACAGTCCCAATATTTGGGACTTTATCGTATTTAGGCGCCTATTTCCCCCTACCTCCTGTCCCGATTTTTCACACTTGCTGTCTGGTCACTCTAGGTCAGAAATGAGAGGTTCAGGATGTGGAAGGGGGCCCTGGGCTGGGGTTTGGGTGCAGGGGACAGGGTTACGGGCTAGGGCTGAGGGTTTGGCATGGGGGTGGTGGCGAGGGCTCCAGCTGGGGGGTGTGGGCTCTGGAGTGGGGCTGGGGATGAGGGGTTTGGGGTGCAGGAGGGTTCTCCAGGCTGAGACTGAGGGCAGCAGGGGGATCAGGGCTGGGGCAGAGGGTTGGGGTGCGGGAAGAGGGCTCGGGTGCAGGCTCCAGGCAGTATATACCTGAAGCAGCTCCTGGAAGCAGTGGCATGTCCCCACTTTGGCTCTGTGCGCCACCTGTCCGTAGGCACCACTTCTGCAGCTTCCATTGGCCGGTGCTTGGGGCAGGGACAGCGTGCGGCGCCCCTATGTGTAGGAGCGGATGCGGGGACATGCCGCTGCTTCCAAGAGCAACAGCACGCAGGGAGCAGGGCAAGGTACCCCGACCCCACTCCTTAGCGGGAGCTCGAAGGCCAGATTCAAAGGTCTGATGGGGGCAGACATGGCAGATTTTTTCCTCCTATGTGAGTTTAGCAGCTACTCTTCAGTTGTTTATAATATGCTAATACAGCAAATTAAATTGACCCCAATATATAGAATGAAGCTTAAAGAATAAAGTTAAAATATTAATGCTATGCTGCCTAACTTTGTAAACCAACTTATTGGAAGAAATCAGTACATTTAGGATAATGGTGTATAGGAATGTGCTGAATGGTTCAACAGAATTCTGGTGCCTATCTGCTTGTGGGCAATTCTTATGCCGTAGCCGCCCGTAGAAGCAATGGGTGAATGAATCTACTTTCTAAACAGTGTCATTTAAAAATTGCCAGTGAAATTGATCAAGTCATTCATGAAATATTTGAGAGTATCCAGGTTACTCTACAACTGAACTACACAACCCTCTGAGAATTGCAAGATAGCAGAATTCTAAAATCCTTGATGTATAGAGAATTACATGTGTGTGAGCACCGTACACACAGGGACTCCTAGACTTGTTGATACTAGGTATGCATATTCCGTGGTGGGTCAGGTGTGTGTGAATATGATGGTTGGATTCTGATTCCTGTACTGGCTCCTATACTCTGGTGTTTGTATAGAGGCCATAAAGGAGCCACAGTGCACCTGGAGCAGTACAGAGCTGACAATCAGTTTTACCCTGCCCTCCGCCCTGTATAAGAGGAGGGAGGCAGTGGGTGAGGGTGTTCTTGAAGTGTTCAGCAGCAAGGTTGATTGTAGAGCAGTCCATATAGGTAGTCTGGCTAAGGCTGTATCTTACTGCATGGGCCATTTGGAGCCCTCTTCCCTCCCAGCAGCCGAGAGTTCGTATGTACATAGTCTCACAATACGCATTAGGCTTACCGGTTAACCAGCCTTAACTGTTAACCCAGGTGGTACCGCACCATCCAGAGGGACCCTAGCCCCGGCCGGGCCGGAGTGACCCTTGCCATGCCAGCAGGACCCCCGGCCAGGCTGGCGGGAACCCAGCCCCGGCCAGGCTGGAGCAGCTGCAGCCCTGGTTGCGTCAGCCGGCGGTTCCCCAGCCCCAGCCCCAGCCAGGCTGGAGTGGCCCCAGCCAGGCCAGGGCCCCCAGAGCTACCTTGGTTAACTGGTTAAAGGACATAATTTTTATTGTTTAACCAGGTAACTTTTTAAACCGGTATTTACATCCCTGATACGCATGTAGAAGCATAGTGCATATAGGCTTTAAATCAGGTTTCAGAGTGGTAGCCATGTTAGTCTGTATAAGCAAAAAGAATGATGAGTAGTATCTAAGGTGCCACAAGTACTCCTTGTTCTTTAAGCTTTAAATCAGAATTTCTGGAGTCTGGCAATGGAACTCTGAATGAAATAGACCAGGAGTGGCCAACCTGTGCCTGAGAAGGCGCCAGAATTTGCCAGTGTATGTTGCCAAGGAGCCACAGTAATATGTCAGCAACCCCCATCTGCTCCCCTGCCCTGTCTCACCTGCCAGCCGCTCTTCCCATCAGTGCCTCCCCTCCCTCCCTGTGCCTCACGCAGCATGCAGGAGGCTCTGGGGGCGAGGAGAAAAGCGAGGGCACGGCAGGCTCAGGGAAGGGGGCAGGAAGGGACAGGGTCTTGGGGGAAAGGGTGAAGTGGGGGCAAGGCCTATGGCAGAGGCAGGGGTTGAACAGTGAGCACTGGAAAGTTGGCACCTGTAGCTCCAGCCCCGGAGTCGGTGACTATGCAAGGAGCCGCATATTAATCTCTGAAGAGCCACATGTGTCTCCGGAGCCCCAGGTTGGCCACCCCTGAAATAGACTGTCAATAAAGCGATGATCATGAGCCCTATTGTGTCTCATCCCTATTGTCATGGGGCACTGCCCTCCAGCACACACATGCTCCTTGTGGTCCTGTAGATGCATAATTGGGGTGGCAACCCTCCAGGATTCTCCTGGAGTCTCCAGGAATTAAAAACTAATCTTTCATTAAAGATTGTCATGAGATGAAACTTTCAGGAATACAGCCAACCAAAATTGGCAACTTTGCATTGTATTGAGAGCCCCTTGTGTTCTTTCATCCAATTTATCCAGACTAGCTTGATTCAAAACATGTACCCCCTTTGTGGGATCTGCTTATCAAGCCTTTCTACAAAGTGTAACGCACTTTGTTAGTTGATCCAGTTCATCACACTCTGGATCCATATGAGAGTCCTGGTCAGCTCTATCAACGCTGTTCAAGAGATTCCCCCAACCCCCATCCTGGAGCTGGAGTTGCACTTTAAATGATGCTGTCTGTTCCTCTTAGAGCTGAGAGTCCCTCTTCGAGCTGGGAGCCCCTAACTGTCTTCCTTGGAGATGTGTTGTAATTTGGGTCATCGCTTTCTTTCTCCTCACCACATGAGTCCTCAGCCCTCCTCCTGGATCCACATTGCAATATGGCCTCAGTCTACTTCTCCTTTGGCTAACCCCTTTTCCCCAGGTTCCCCCTCAGGCTCAGAGGGTTCAGCAGGCAGCCTTCTCCTGCTGGTGTCTGCCCTGCTATGAAGGAAGAGGCAGCATTTATGCTGGTTCCCCTTATCCCAGCTTATTCCTTATTGGTCGAGTGAGAGGGGAGCCTTGCCATGCCCACTTTGCATGGCCCCAGGGCCTTAAGGACACAGTGGTGCAAGTTCCATCCAAGCATCATTTTTTCTGGGACTGCTTCCTCCCTATCAATATCTCCTAGGCCTGTGGGTGGTTGTGACCTTTCAAAACCTGAAAGGGACATGCCACATGATGCGGCAAGCTGACCACAAGGCACTACTACCCTTAACAGGCAGTCTACCCCATCACACCTATATCGTCTAAAATTTGACAGTGTAAGACAGCACTGCTGAATATTTCCCTCCCTATGTCTGTGTGCAGCAATTCTCTGTCTATGCAAACCTTTTTAGAAAGTATAGAGATACATTAAGAAAATTATAAAAATAAATGACAGTTCTCCAAAATCCTGATAACTGTATGTGTGGAGCCTCAGCAAGAAGACATTTGTGTTTGCAGTCAGTGAGATTTGAGAATATTAAGTCTAATCCAGAGTGCCTGCATGTCAGCCTACTTCTGCTGTCTCCTGCTAGGAGTTGGGTTCAGAAGACTTAAAAGTTTGACTCCAGTCTGGAGCGTGCAGCATTCTTCTGTGATGCCAGCAGAAAAGAGATGTTCCTATATTTTTCAGAAGGTCTGCCTAGCACTGGCACAGCTCATGAGGAAGCAGGCATGATTACAAGGGCTGTGACCATTTCAGTTATTGCAGGATCCCGAAACTTGCAATATTCATTTGAAATGAAGCTAATACATAGAAAAGAGATTTTTGTAACCTCTAAGTTCTCTGCTTCTGTCATAGTCTTCATAATGATGCGGGGGAGGAGTGACTTATTTCAAGTGTCTTTTATATGTTTTGAAACAGGAAAAAATGTTAGTCTTATGAAATGACACAACACATGGACAAGGTATTCACTGTCATGAAAATGTACTTCCAGCATATTGGAAGTACCCTGCTTTTAGCTGCATTTCTCACAATATATGTTAGGGTAGGATGAAGTCTACCTTTTAAATGCCTATAAACTATATTATGGAACTTCCTGCTTCTTGAAATGGCCAAGCATTTATGCATGCATCATCTTTTCCCTGCTGAGCAAATAAATCAATGTCCTTTCTTTTGGCTCTCTTATTTTAAGATATAATCTAGCTAGGTCAAATGAACATGATAAATCCATTAGCAGACTTTAAAATATTAGACCACCGTGCAGTGCCTACAGCACAGTTGGCTCCTGGGGCCGAGCAAACGAGCTTAGCCAATTAGAGTAAAATTGGTACGACTTGGATAACTCAATGGAACGTAGGTCAACTTTCCATTTTTGTTAGTTAAGGTATAATATATGATAATAGCACATAACTTAATTAAGGTATTTACAGAAAGATAATACATACTTTCTATCAATTGTACTGATTTACTTGCTGTGACCTCTAAACAAGAAAGTGACACCATTGTTGCATTAATTTCACTTTGCACTTCATTTGGATTTAATCACTTGGAAAGGGAAAAATCTTTATAGTACTGGTTGTGATTTTTCAAACCTGTCTAGGGGATTTAGACACACCACCTTCCATTAAAATTAATGGAAGATATGTATTGAACTTCCTGGATTGCTTTTAAAATTAAAATGATAGTTTTTATTCATCAACTTGGCTGGCATGCATCAGATATACATGCCAGAAATAATGCCATAGACGTGTTCCTGAAATATCTAAGAAGTAAATACCAACTACAGGAAGAAAACTACTCCAGTAATATTTTTAAATGACATTTTCCTACAGCTGTATTTATCCTGATCAATTTATGACAAGTAGATTTTAAGACAGACTAGAATGAATTATTCATGATGTTAACTGTTAAGACTGTTAAACATGTTGATGGAATTACCGGCTCTTCCATACTGAATTGCTATTTTCTATTTCTTGGGGTTGTGGGTGAGGAGAGAGTGTTCTACTATGAAACAAATACACCGCTACCTTGATATAATGCCACCCGATATAACGCGGTAAAGCGGTGCTCTGGGAGGGCGGGGCTGCGCACTCCGGTGGATCAAAGCAAGTTCAATATAACACGGTTTCACCTATAACATGATAAGATTTTTTGGCACCCAAGGACAGCGTTATATTGAGGTAGAGGTGTGTCATGAATAGTTAGTAAAGGGTTAAAGCATAGTACCTGGTGGGCACCTGACCTGAGGACCAATCAGGGAAGAGAATTTGAAATTCCTAGGAGGGAACTTTTTCCCTCTGTGTGTGTGTATATTGGTCTTAGCCGTCTGGAGTTACAAGAGTCCAGATGTTTTAATCAAGTCTACCAGCTTCCACCTTTCTGAACTAATTTCTTCTAGTCAAGATAGTGAGTATTAGAAAGATACTTGGTGTCCTCACCTAATAATCCTATGCTTGCAATTCTGTGTGTTTGTTATTGATTATTTCTTAATTCTGCTTGTACTGGTTGTACTGAGAAGGAGAGGGGATTCTCTCCAGAACTTAGCAAGGTTATACCCTATGAGTGTCCAGCTTGGACTCAGAGAGATTCTGTATTTTCTTGTTTTCTTTTAATAAATTCTTTCTATAAAGATTTGATTAAATTCCTTCCACTGTGGATAGCGGAAGGGGCTAAGACGCTCTCTCTCGGTGATTCACAGAGTGGCTAGCAGAGAGGGAGGGGGGAAGTGGGCTGCTTCCCTGTGTGTGGGAGATTCAAGGAGTTTGAATCAAGGTATCTCTCTCTCCGGAGCAGGCTGGAGAGAGGGAGGAGAGGGGAGGGGGAAGGTTCCTCCTCTGTGAGTTGATCTGTGTTCCCAGGGAGTGTCTTTGAAGGGAGACAGGGGGGAAACAGGGGTGTCCCGGCCCACGTAATTGACCGAGGTGGTGGCAGCAAAAGGGGAGACCTACCCTAGGATTTTGGGGTGGGGGAAGACATGCGGGTCCTCACTTTGAAACCCCCCAGTTTCAAGTGAGGGTGCAGACTCTGACAAGGTGTATTATGCCGTGAGAGCTGGAATCTCTGACATTTCATAGAACTGCTAACACAAGAGTTAAGTGAAATCTAATATTAGAAAAACACTCAAGTGCTGCTCCTGATCCTCTTAAGTATACTCTATTGATTGTGCTGTGGTTACATTTCTGTCAAAGTTCCTTTTTCATTTTAAAGGAAGGAATAATGTTAAATTGTATTGAAAAATGCTTAGCACAGAGACAATAGTTGTTCTTGTTTAGTTTCAGTTCCTGCTCGCATGTTTTATGTACTGAAGTGACAGAATATTCATTCGTTGCAGAAGTCAAAGGAAACTAATTTTTCCTCCTTTCTTTCCCTTCCCTCCTCCTATTGAATCTCCCAGTGCAGGTCCTCTTATTAAAATGAAACATGGCAATACTGTAGATAATTGGTAGTTTTATAGCTCTTCCCTCATTAGCAGTGTGTATTGCTATGTGCCATCGTATAGGAAAAGGTAACATTTAAACCAAACATTAAGCATGTTAAATGTTGATGGTTCTTTGGTATAATAAGAATCATGATTAAAGAAATGTTTAAAGAAATCAAAACAAATGACTGCTTTTCTGCAGAGTAAGTTGAAATATTTGCCTCTGAACCTGGACAAATTATTGGGAGTCAACCCAGAAAGCTTTTAAATTGTTTAAACCATTAGCTGGAAGCTGTACCCTGTATAATTGGCCCTGTCATACCCAGCAACAGTTGCTAAGTACCATAGGCCTTGGAGTAGCTTTTGTCACTAATGTAAGTTAAGAGAGAAGAACACTGCTATGCCATCTCCCAAGGGACTTTCTTTAATCCAAAGGTCATGATTTCTCTGAAACCCAAACAGAATGCATATAAGTTACTTGTAATGATAAAAGTAAGGTTTGGAAGGCTTCAACAGCACACTGGTAGAGGTTAGGTTAGTCAGGAAATGAGGAACCTCACCTACTTCATGTAGAAGTTGTTGTTTCTTTCTCTCCAACTTAAGAAATTCTTCTGGCCCCCAGTATTCCTGTGAAGTAGGAGAACGTGCCTATAAATTATCCAAGATAAAGCATTTCTTATTCGTGATGAGGCCCAGAGATCTATGACATGGGGGTACTCTGCTCTCTGCTACCTTGGAGGCTGACAAAACTTGTCAATTAGAGGCAGGAGATGTGTGGCTCCACCTCTGAGAAACCCCTAGATTATATGCAAAAAGAACAGGAGTACTTGTGGTACCTTAGAGACTAACAAATTTATTTCAGCATGAGCTTTCGTGAGCTACAGCTCACTTCTTCGGATGCATAGAATGGAACACACAGACAGGAGATATTTATCTAACCACTCAGTGACAGACTTGAAGGTGGCAATTTTGCAACAAAAAAACTTCAAAAACAGACTCCAAAGAGAGACTGCTGAACTTGAATTAATATGTAAATTAGACACAATTAACTCAGGCCTAAACAGACTGGGAATGGTTGGGTCATTACACTAATTGAATCTATTTCCCTATGTTAAGTTCTCCTCACACCTTCTATGGGTCATCTTAATCTTCAAAAGTTTTTTTTCTCCTGCTGATGATAGCTCATCTCAATTGATTAGACTCTTCCTGTTGGTATGCATACTTCCACCTTTTCATGTTCTCTGTATGTATAAATATCTCCTGTCTGTGTGTTCCATTCTATGCATCTGAAGAAGTGAGCTGTAGCTCACGAAAGCTCATGCTGACATAAATTTGTTAGTCTCTAAGGTGCCACAAGTACTCCTGTTCTTTTTGCGGATACAGACTAACACGGCTGCTACTCTGAAACCCCAGATTATATGTGTCTCCTGGTGCAGAGGAAACTTGAAGAGAAGGAGTGAAGAGGTGGGGGAAGGAGTGAACCTTAAATCTCCAGGTTATCAGGCTCTACTTCTGGCAACAGAGAAGATTCCCTTTCTCCTCAGAAACTGGGACCCTCTGTGCCCCATGCCCACCCAGCTGGAGTGCAGCATGGTAGAGAATGCTGAGAGAAAAAAACAGACTTACCTCCCCTGCTGATTAAGTGCCTGTCTGGAGATCTGTGCCTGTTAAGAACATAAGAACATATGTTCTGTGGAGACCCAGGCATCTCTTAAGTTCTCAGAGAGGGGCAGCCCTATGGCCTGCTGAGGTGAGCTCCCAGGAAACAGTGGCAGCACCTCTGCAACAAAAACTCCCGGGCATAGCACAAGTGACAGCAGCATCCCCAGGACCAGCAAATGGTGCTTCCTCCCACATGGGTAGGGAGCATAGGTTGAAGCACAAGATCAAAGGGCCAGGGAAGCTTCCCACCCAACTGGTGGAGCCAATGTTAACAGCCATGCTAGTTGAACACTGAGCAGCTGCTCAGCCCCTCCCCTGCACTGCTGCGGCAGCAGGGAGTTACTGACCAGGATCCAGAGATGGAACAAGATGTTGGTAAGGGGTCCCTGAGTCCAACCCCTCCTTCCATGCCCTCTACAGCAGGCATTCTGCCCAACCCTGCAGCGGCACTGGGCTATTTGCTGCTAGCAATGTAAGGCTAGTGCTATCTCCCAGTGCAACAAATAGGTCAAGGACTCCCTTTAAATGTCCAGCCCCGTTCTTATGGATTGGGATCAGCCTATTTCCAAGCCCTGTCCAGCAATCTGTCTTAAAGTGTGAGACTTCAGGAAGCCCCCTCTCCACCCAGTCCAGCACGAAACCCATCTTTCTCAGGGCAAGAAAGATAATTAAGAGTAATAGTTGTAAGGTCCCTCTCCTGCTCTCAAGGGAACCATTAGTCTGAGGAGGAGGATCAAGGGGAAGCTTAAGAAAGAGGTTTCATATTTTCAGATCCTTCTAGATCCCCTGTGCTTTGCAAATAACTCTCACCTCAGACCTGACAAACTCAGTCATAGTTAAGAGATGAAGAATTTACATTGAAAGAATGCTTCATGGACTTGGAGTAAAAATTAGTCACCAGGGTAATGTGTCTCGGTGATGATCCATTCAAGCAAGAGGGAGTCGTCACCATGCCCAAGTTTGCTGGTGAGGTAATGCAAGGTTCTGTTGTATACCATGGCCACATCCCAGAAAAGTGAATGAAAAGACAATTGCAAATGATTGAAAACACTTGGAGGTGAAAAGGGATGTTATAGTGGGCAGGAGATAGTCCTTGGTATGAATAAAGACACTTTCGGCATAACATAGTGTGTAGGGAAAGGCACTCTGTATCCATTCACTGAGGAAACCCCATAAGGATTGGGGGCCTTTCATGAACATGTGGATCCTGTTTTTTTGTGAAACCAGCCAGCTCTGCAATGGACTGAACTTTAGGGGAAAAGCCTACTTCATAAAATAGGAAAGGTATTCATAAGTGTAGACTCAGGTTCATGTTTTATGACTTTTGTTTCATGTTGTAACCAATTGTTTCCATCACTTTCTTTTATTTCTAGTATCAGAGGGGTAGCCGTGTTAGTCTGGTTCTGTAGAAGCAGCAAAGAATCCTGTGGCACCTTATAGACTAACAGACGTTTTGCAGCATGAGCTTTCGTGGGTGAATACTTGCATCCGAAGAAGTGGGTATTCACCCACAAAAGCTCATGCTGCAAAACGTCTGTTAGTCTATAAGGTGCCACAGGATTCTTTGCTGCTTTTATTTCTAGTTAAATCTTTATTCTTACTTAAATAAACCTACTTTTGTTTTATCGTAAGTGTTCACAATTACTGGGTAGTTTCTAGCAACCGTAGTGTATGGTAAAATTGGTAAATTGGGGTACACTGTGTGACAGGTCACTCCCCCAGGGTTCCAGTTGGAATTGAGGTACCATTGAACCCGCCTGACCCACCAGCCTGGACTCTCTTTATACGGTACTGCTGAGGCAAGCCAGCCAAGCCCTCCCTCAGGCTTCAGACTGCACTTTACCAGCACACATATAGGTAGGGACACACCCAGCTGCAACTATACACACAGATGCTGAGATCAGCTCTGCATGGGAAGGTTCAGCTAAGGAATTGCCCAGCACTCAAGTGCACACCCCCTCTGGAGTGTAAACCCAAAATTGGACCGCACAGAAAATTGTACAGCATAAGCCCATGAAATTGACCCTCTCCCTCAATGTGGAAAGAGATATGCAACAGGTTTTTGCCCCCCAGTTATGGATTACACACACTGGGTTTTAAACAAAACAAAAATAAGTTTATTAACTACAAAAGACAGATTTTAAGTGATTATAAGGATAACCACCCGATCAAAGTAGATTACAAACAAATAAAACAAACACGCAAACTAAGCTTAAAATACTAAAGAAAGTGGTTACAAGTAGTATTTTCTCACCCTGAATGTTGTTTTAGGCAGATTGCTGAGGTTCTTGAAGGCCAGCTGCATTTGCTTGCAGCTTAAAATTTCAGATATTTAATTCACAGGCTAGATAACTTTGCAGCCTGGGCTCAATCCTTCTTCCCTTGTTCAGTCTTTGGGCATGTCTACACTGGCAAAGTTACATCAGCAGCAGTTACAGCGCCACTCAGAGAGCGCAGAAGGAAAACCATTGTGTGTTCACACTGACAGCTGCCTACACAATAGCGTTTTCACACTTACGGCACTTGCAGTGCTATTTGGAGCGGTGCACTTGGGGTAGCTATCCCACAGAGCACCTCTTTCTTTTTTGCCGCTAAGACTCGTGGAAAGGTGCAGGGGGTCACAGGGCATCCTGGGTCCAGTCCCAATATCCCATGATGCATTGCTTCACATCCAGCAAACCCTGTGCTTCCGTCCACATTTGGCGCCATCTTTCAATGGTTTGTGTACTGCGTGCCCTGCCTCTTGCAGGATGCAGGAATAGATCCCGAACTGCTGACCAGTATGCTGCTCACTCTGACCAACACGTCACGAGTGGCAGTGGAGTTATTCCTTAAACTACAAAGTCAAGAGGAGTGTGACGTTGATCTCGCCATGCGTAGGAGCTACGACACAAGATTGCTTGTGGCTTTCACAGAGGTGCTGACCACAGTCAGCTTTTGGGCTCGGGAAACAAGCACTGAGTGGAGGGATCACATCGTGATGCATGTCTGGGATGATGAGCAGTGGCTGCAGAACTTTTGCATGAGGAAAGCCACATTCATGGGATTGTGTGATGAGTTCACCCCAGCCCTGCAGCGCAAGGTCACAAGAATAAGAGCTGCCCTTATGTTGGAGAAGCGCGTGGCGATTGCACTGTGGAAGCGGGCTACTCCAGACTGCTACTGATCGGTCAATTACCAGTTCGGAGTGGGAAAGTTGACCACTGGAGTTGTGTTGATGGAAATGTGCAGGGCCATTACTCGCATCCTGCACTGAAAGACTGTGACTCTGGGCAACGTGTGTGACATTGTGGATGCCTTTGCACAAAAGGGCTTCCCTAACTGCGGAGGGGTGATAGATGGCACCCACATTCCAATTCTGGCACCAGACCACCTAGCCGCCGAGTACGTTAATCAGAAGGGGTATTTCTCAATGGTTCTCCAGACACTTGTGGATCACTGTGGATATTTCACAGACATTAACACAGGCTGATCCAGAAAGGTGCATGACGCACACATTTTCGGAACCCTGGCCTGTTCAAGAAGCTGCAAGCAGGGACTTTCTTCCTTCACCAGAAGATTACCATAGGGGAAGTCAAAATGCTCATTGTGATCCTGGGAGACCCCACCTACCCCTTAATGCTGTGGCTCATGAAGCCGTACATGGGGCAACTTGACAGCAGCAAGGAGTGGTTCAACAATAGGCTGAGCTATTGCAGAATGACTGTGGAGTGTGCATTTGGCCGTTTAAAAGCCTGCTGGCGATGCCTATATGGGAAGCTGGACATGGCCGATGACAATATTCCTATGCTTATAGCCGTGTGCTATACACTCCATAATATTTGTGAAGGGAAGGGTGAAAGCTTCACTTAGGGCTGGATCGCAGAGGCTCAGCACCTGGAACCTGAGTTTGAACAGCCAGAGACCAGGGCTATTAGAGGGGCACAGCGCAGGGCCATAAGGATCAGGGATACCTTGAGGCAGCAATTTGAGGCTGAAAGCCACTAATATTTGTTGCTATGCTCGGGAGTGCAGGAGGTGATTGGTGCACATGATGCAAGAAGGGGCATTAACATAATTGTATGTTGCTTTGCAGTGCTCCTTTTTGCTTTCACTTAATAGAATAAAGATTGCTTTCAAACCAACACAATTCTTTTATTAAAAGACAACAACCAGAGGAGAGAGTCAAACAACAAAAATACATCAGCAGGGAGAGGGATGTGGGAAGAGAGGTCCCAGGATGGCTACAGATTTGTGTATGTCCAGGGATCATACCCAATCTTCTCCTTTGGAGTACAACACAGTGCATTCTGTACTTCAGCAGGGCCAAACTGCAGAGGGATGGGTGTTGAGTGCAGTGGGTATTGGGAGTCCCCACTCCTGGACTGTGAGGAGGGAGGAGTGGAATGCTGCGGGTAGAGAGTGGTGCCAGGAGGTTGATAACAGTGTGGTGTTGGTGTGTGTGGGGGTGCGTGGGAAAGAGTTTTGTAACAGCAGCTGTAGGGGAGGGCGGGTGTGGAGCTGCTCGGTTTGAAGAGTTAGTATTGCCTGAAGCGTGTCCATTTGCCACTACATAACGTTTAAGAGCTGCTCCGTGGATTCTTTCTGGTGTTTCGCATTCTCCTTTCTGTTCCATTCTTCTTGTTCTCGCTGTCCCACCACTCCTTCAATTCCTGTTTTTCAGTGGCAGAGTGCATCATAACCTCATGGAGAAAGTCCTCCTTAGTTTTCGTGGCCACATTGTAATTCTGCGCAGCCGTTGTGCCGCCAATCAGGGAGGCTGGCCTCCCAAGTTCATCTCTGTGAAGTTTAAATGCAACATTTTACAGAAGCAGTGTTGTTTGCAACATGGACAATACTGACTCAGTGCTTTAAAACACAGCCAGTACTCACACACCTGTCACTAACTGGCTGACCCCAGGCAAGCACACATGAGCCACAAGACCTCCAAAATGGTGAGTAGCCGCAGGGGCAGGGGAAATCACTCTTCCTGGACCCTGCTATACACTGGGCATGTGACTCTTGGGGAGCACCAGCACTGTGTGGGGGAGCTTGATAATCATTCCTGTCCCCACAATTTCCACAGGATGTGATCATTATGGAAGATATCTCGCTGCTGAGGGTGAGCAAGGAATCAAGGGAGGGTCTTCTCCAAGGCTGTGGCTTCCGCCCTGGCCCTATGCAGCTCGCCTGTGTGCAGCAATATGGTCATCCCCCCCTCACCCCTCCGTGACAGCACAGTGGCATGGGAAAGTTACCGTTAATGGGGCAAGAAACAGAGCAGCTCTGCCGAGGAACCTGTAGCAGCGGATTGCTCCGTATCTCCACGTGCGTTTCCTAGAGATCTCTGAGAGAGATTCCCATGAAATGAGGGAGTCTATCAACAGCCTGTTCCACCACTCAGAATAGGCATGAGGTGGGAGACCAGTCTGAATTCTGCAGCCCTCCTTCCCCTAGCAATTCCCAAAATCAGATCCACTTACCAGGGGCCTCCTCTCCTGTTTGCGCTTTGCCAAGATCCGACTGCTGTGACTGGCTAGGCTCCTCTGGGGTAGAAAAGAGCTCTGACTGCATGCATCTCTGGCCTCTGAGCCATCCTCTGTCTCTGGGTTCCCCTCCCCCTCTTCGTTCAAGATTTCCTCCTCCTCCAAGATTTCCACTCTTGACTGGCACGTGAGCCAACCACGTATCCACAGGGGCCTTCGTAGTGGAGGTGGGGTCACCACTGAGTATTACATCCAGTTCTTTGTAGAACCGGAAGCTCGTGGACACAGCACCGGAGTGGCGGTTTGCCTCCCACGCCTTGTGGTAGGCATTCTGCAGCTCCTTCACTTTTACCCTACACTGCAATATGTCCCGGTCATGGCCTCTCTCTATCATGCATCATGAAATCTGTCCATAGGTGGTATAATTCCTACAGCTGGAGCGAAGCTGGGACTACACAGCTTCCTCTCCCTAGGTGTGGGTTAGGTCGAGCAGCTTGGCATTGCTCCAAGCAGGGGATCACCTGGGGTGTGGAGCAAGCATGGCCAGTTGGAAAGATGCGCTGAGAGCATTGCACACATCACCAAACAAACAGGAAGGGGACTTTTCAAATTTGCAAAGGAATGTATGGGGTGGGGATGACGGTTGGTCACCTGAGGGCAGGGCAGTAGAAAGGGGACAGATAGCTCAGTGGTTTGAGCATTGGCCTGCTAAACCCAGGGTTGTGAGTTCAATCCTTGAGGGGGCCATTTAGGGAACTGGGGTAAAAATCTGTCCTGCCTTAAGCAGGGGATTGGACTAAATAACCTCCAACCTTATATATATATAAAAAAAAAAGTAAGCTGAGAAAAAAAAATGTAAATTCAAACCAATGACCAGAGAGGCAAGAACAGGCATTGTGGGACACCTCCCGGAGGCTAATCACAGCGCTTTAATCACTACACTGGCACCGCAGCACTGTAGCTCTGACACAGAAAGCTGTACTCCTGTCATCAGGGTGGGCTTTTTTTTAGAGCGCTACAACTGCACAGTTTCTGCACACTAAGTGGCTTGGCAGTGTGTACACCTCGGGAATTACAGTGCAGAAAGCTGCTTTACTACACAGAAACTTGCCAGTGTAGACTGGGCCTTTGTTTCTTAGCTATTACAGCAGTCATATTGGGTGGGTATCCAGTGAAGAATGAACCATGATTATGTCACTCCCCTGCCTTAAATAGGTTTTACATATGGCGGGAATCCTTTGTCTTCCAGTGTGGTTCCTACCCCCAGTGAGTGGAAAAGTACTAGAAGTATACATGGAGTCCAGTATCAGGTGACTTGATCACATGACCTTGACACCATAACTCAAAAGTGCTGTTTCCAGGGTCCCCAAGAAGGCTCCCTGCTAAGAGATTAGCATCTTCTAAAACCGATGGTTCTTCCTAATGGCCCTTTCTAGCCAGCAATCTAGACTGATTGTATTCTGTCTAGTGGGTGTTCCCCAGGTGCAAACACATTTGTAATAGATGCATAGACAATATTCCTAACTTCAGATACAAAATTGATACATGCATACAAATAGGATAATATTCAGTAAATCATAACCTCTCCAATGATATCTCGCGTCTCATCTTGCATAAAATACATCATTTTGCCATATTCATATAATAATATTACTATGAAACTATGGGGCATAATGCCACATACTGCACCTTTGGGTGGACAGGTTCTGGAATGTCTGAGAGTAGCTAGCATCAAGGGCTGGATATCACAGGGGAACGATTCAAAGGGACTTAGAGTCCGGGGTGCATCTATTGTTAACTTGCAAGGCAAAGACGGTGTTGGCATAGCCCCGAGGACTGTTCTTGAGTGACTGAAAGGCTGGCAGTGGGAGGTAGCTGACACCCAGCTACCGTAAGAAAGACTCCCTCTTGTTGGAGATGGGGGGAAACACAGTCTTTACTAAAGATGAAGGTGCCTTTTTTTCCCTGGTGATCAGGGACTAGTCATTTCTAACTGGGAAAAGTGGGTTTTTTTTGTTTTTTTACCTGAAAGTGTGACCTCCTCCCTCTGCAGGCCCTTTTCAGGCAGCACAGTCCAGGTAGGCATAATTTCAGCCGTCTCCTCTGGGCATGAAAACTACTGGGGGCATCTGGCCAACAAGAATAACAAAATAAATTAAAAAAAACCCAAACTGTTGTCTGACAGTCTCTGATACTTTCACAAGCAGTGCTAACATGGGTGGACAGTATTGTAAATGTGTTCTCTCTCAGCCTATTAAAAATAAATACTTCCATATGGCCTAAGGGTTTCTGTCTGAGGAAGAGGAGGAGTTAGGTCATGCAGATAGCCATCCTAGATCTCCTACAAATGGGAGCAATTGTACCTGACCTTCCTCTACAAAAGAAAAAAGGCCTTTCTCCATATTGTTCCTAGTTTAAAAAACAAACAAACAAACAGGCTGCAGAGCAGTTCTTGACATCCAATAGCTCAAAAGGTCCATGAAGAAATCACAATTCAAGATGGAGACATTATAATCCACAGCAGCTGCCATCAGTACAGAGGACTGCATGCCACTAGATGTGAAGCATGCCTGTCTCAATATCCTAATTTGACAGTTTCACAGATGCTTTCCAAAGCTTTGATCTCAGAGCACATAATCACCAATACAGGTCCTGGCCCTTTGTTTTAGCAACAGGACTTCAAGTGTTTACAAAAGCACTGGTAGCGTTAATATCAGGTATCAGGAAGGAAGCCTCATCAAGAGTCAGTCATAGGCTACCACCAAAGAAATAAGGATGAAGTAGTTTTGTGAAAGTCGATTAAAAGTCTCAGCCTATTCCTGGTCTCTGAGTGGGAACAGTCACTGTCCTCTTCAAACCTGCTTAATGCAGAAAAAAGGGATATGATATTACCAGGGCCAGTCATGCATCAGAATCCAAACAGTCTGCACCTAGCTGCTTAGTTCTCGAACAGAGAGCCTCTTAAGCCAAAGAGCTTATTCAGGCCCTCCATTCAAACTACTTGTGCAGATGTTTCATTACTTTCTGACCATTAAAGTGATCTTTTGATAGCAATTGTGTCTATTTGCAGTGTGTCTGAGTTAAGAGCTCTTTTCTTGGAACCGCAATACTGCATGTCCCATAAAGCTATGGTGGTACTCAGAACCACTAAATGCTAAAGATTAACTCCACTCTCAGCAGAGCACAGGGTCCAGCTTCCATTTTTCTGCCCAGCTCTGCCTTCTAAAATTGTGGCATACCTTGGATGTCTGCAGTGCTCTTAAAGTACACATTCACCAAACAGCTCAGGCCAGAAGGACAAACTGTTTGTGCTTTATTGTCCCACGTCAAAGGAAAGAAGGTTTCACAACTCTCCATTGCTAGGTGGCTGAGAGATTGTCTGTCTCAGAAGAACAGATCTCAGAAAACCTAACTCCATCTTTCGGTATCAGAGCTCACTCCCTCAGAGGTGTGGCATCTTCATGGGCAAAAAAATCTTATTCCTCATACAAGTAAACTTGTAAAGCAGCTACCCCGTCAACTGTCCGTACCACCTTCACATTCTACCAGCTGGACATCCAGTCATCGACTGATGCTGTCTTCAGTCCATCGGTGCCTACTAACTACATTATCCCCGTAACTATTAGAGATAAGTAAATCCTCAAGGACAGGTCACTGATTCAGAGAGATCTTGGTAAATTGGGTGCAAGGAAACAATGTGTTTTTTAATATGATTAAATGAAAATGTATACATCAAGGAACGAAGAGTGTAGGGCATACTTATCGAATGGGGGACTGTCCTGGGAACAGTGACTGAAAAAGATGTAGGGGTCATTGTGGATAGTAAGTTGAACATGAACTCTTTATGTATCACTATGGCCAAAAGAGCTAATGTGATCTTGGGATGCATAAACAGGGGGATCCTGCGTAGGAGTAGAGAGGTTATTTTACCTCTGTATTTGGCACTGGTGCAACTGCTGCTGGAATACTGTGTCCACTTCTGGTGTCCACAGTTCTAGAAGGATGGTGATAAACTGGAGAGGGTTCAGAGAAGAGCCACAAGAATGATTAAAAGATTAGAAAACCTGCCTTTATAGTGATAGACTCAAGGAACTCAACTTATTTAATTTAACCAAAAGAAGGTTAAGTGTTGACTTGATTACAGTATATAAGTATCTATACAGAGAACAAATATGCAATAGGCTCTCCAGTCTAGCAAATAAAGGTATAACATTATCCAATGGCTGGAAATTACAGTCTGAATTTTCTAGCTTCAAAGAAGGTGTGACATTTTGACAGATAGGTAAGGAACACTTTATCAAGGGTTGTGATGGATTCTTTATCATTGGCAATTTTGAAATAAAGATTGGATGTTTCTCATTAAAAAAATGCTCCATGAATTGTTTTGGGGAAGTTCTATGCCCCATGTGATATCGGAAATCAGACTGATTATCACAGTGGTCCCTTCTGGTCTTGGAATCTATGAATCTATCATCTAATTTATCTAGGGTTGCAGAAAGATGCCCTGGCATCCTCCTCCTAATGGGGAGTGAGCTGCCTGGAGGGTCTTGGCCATCCTGGTTGAAAAATGCTGAGAAGCACTTTGGGTAAACAGTACCATATTTAGACAAGAGGCATCTTGCTAGTTAGGTTTAGGCTCTAGAACGCATGTTATGAGTTTTTATTTTACCTGTAATCATTTGTTTCTATTAATCCTATTTGTGTCTTCTTCAGTCTTTATTCTTTGTTAAATAAACTTATTTTCGTTTTCACTGTAATAATTTCTAGGTGAAGTGGTGATCCTGAGGCAACCCTGATAAGCTGGTGTGTACTATTCCTTTGAGAGTAGCAGATCTGAGTGTTCTGGGGGTGTCATGAGGATGCTCGTAGGACTCAGGATTGTAGTGTATTTATTGCTAACCTGCAAAGGGACAGCAGAGAGGCTGAGAGGGAAGTGCTTGTGCTGTCTGGGAGCTGACATCTGGCAGGCATGATAAGTCTCCCTCATGCTATGGGCAAATAGCAGAGAGATGCCTTCCAACCATCACAGGTCCCTGGAAGGCTTTCAGTTTTAGAGAAAAATATCGTCTTGTAGTTATTACACTGGACTGGAACTTTGGAGATATGGGGTCAGTTCCTGCCCGTGCCACTGATCTCCTGCATGATCTTTGGCAAGTCATTTAATCTCTGCCTCAATTGCCCAATAGTAAAGGAATGCCTCTAACTATACGTGTGTGCAGTGCCTATCACAATGGAGCCTGATCTTGGTTGGGACCTTTAGGTGCTACAAATAATAAATGACAATAATAGTAGTAAAGCAACTGACCCTTTCAAATTCATGAACAAGCAATCCATAAATGTGTCAAATTCATTGACACAAACTGAAGGACTAGAATATCCAACAGACAGCCAAAGTAATCTGTAAAACTGAACCTCTTACAGTTATGGGATTGAGCTGACATTTGTTGCATGTGAATGACTGTCCCTGTAAGGAAGTGTCCTTGAGCTGTCAGAGCGAATAAGTGGGTTCATACTCTTGTCATAGGTAGACTTATTGTTTAAGCTTTGGCAGGAATTTTCTTTATACTGCGCTGTTCCCAAGAATCCTGTTTCTGGTCCAGTGCCAAGTAGATGCTTAGATATTGTACTGTAAACTAAATTTAAAATTTGTGTTCCACATAAAATGTTGCTCATCCTCCCACAATGAAAACCTGGACCTTCCCTGTATTCCTGTTTTCATTCATCTTGAAGCTGAATATCTTTGCCTAAGACACATCCTGTATTCCTGGAAATCTAAATTTGTTCATATTGAGTCAGACACAGTAAATTTGATTAAATGCTCTGCTTTGACTACAGAAAGAGTTTGCTTTCTCTCCTACTTATACTGATATTGCCTGGTTTAATCTTACAAAAATACATTATAAATGAAAACATCAAAAGCTTTTTCCAAGTCAGTGAGCCCAGGCATAAATGTATCATAAATGTATAAATTGCAACAGGTAGCAAGAAGGATGTGCTCATCCCAGATAGGCAAGTGTCTGTGGAGGCTGTTTCAGTCCAGACATAGCTGAGGAGCATAGCTGAGGAGCAGTTCCAGTGTATGTCTACTGCTGAGGGAGGACTGTAGGTTTTATCCAGCAGTGAATCCTTGAACACATCCATGTTCTGCCCCACCCATGGACTGCTGTGCAGGACTGACCTTCCCGTTCCTGTACACCTCCCAGGAATCCCTCTTCTTTTCCAGCTCAGCCAGGTTCATTCATTCTATTGCAGTAGTAGGGCTGGAGTCCTTAAGGAAAAAGTTATGTATAATTTATTTTTCTTAAATAACATCATGCATACACACGCTTTTTTGGTAGCTCATTATCCCTTATTATAGCGTATGGAGCAGTCAACTCCATTGGACATAATTACAAACTATTACAGGTTTTAGTAAGTGCTCATGGTCCATCTGATATTTCTCAGAGATCTCCACTAGATTTCCTCTGTTACATTGCAGTAGTTGAGAACTGCTGAAATACCCAAGATTGCAAATCTCAGTTTTAAGCAGGACGGGCTGGTGCCAGGGAATTTTCAATAATGGGTTCTCCACTCTGGACCTCTTATTTTTACCAGCATGTGTATGTCAGATCCCAAGTTTATTGATTTTCAGGATATGCTAAAATGTTTTTATCTAAAGGGATTATTGGGAGGTTTCCCGTATTTTTTTCCTTAGGTGGGTGGAGTGTTTGGAAATCCTGATTAGCATGAGCCAAATGTGAAGTAGTCACTTGTTGCAGTTATGTATCGCACATACATACATAAAATTAGCTAATCACAACACTCAGTATATCTTAATAATTAAATCCAGAGTAGGCAAGGGCCACCATGTGGTGTATTGTTTTATATTCAAGTAATCCAGTAGTTTTAATAATTCATTGCTAGTAATTTAACAGTCTTTATTAGATACATAGTTAACATATAGGCAGAGCATCTTCAGTCAGGTCAATCTGTCAGTCTAACCTAAAACCAAATCACCTCCTCCCACTGCCAGCTCCCACACCCTGAAGTTTCTATTAATTGTTTTAAAGCCCCAGTACACCACATCTCCTTTCTTGTATGTTTTTAGCACAAATTTACTCATGTGTCTATATATCAGATTATCTCAACAGCTTTCTATAAGTCTTTTAACAGGTCTCCTTTGACGCAATGACAGTCTGACTTCTGTGCTTGCTGTATTATTGAAGTTGTTTGTATTACTTAGAGGAATGATGTCATTTTCATGTTCTTGCTGTTCTTGTTGCTGTACTATATATATAATTTCTTCTTTCAGCTTTCTTGCAGGTAAATATTGCAAATGTCTCCGATTTTGTGCCAAATATAAATCAGTATTCACTTCTTGAGTTGTTGTTAGTGATCTTGTCTTTTATTATTTTAACACTATTTTCAACTAGCCCATTAGATTGTGGATAGCCTGGACTCTGTGAAATATGTTTCAAATCATACGCTATGGCAAACCTTTTGAACTTCTGACTGTCAAATGGAGGTCCATATTCAGTCATTACCATATTGGGAATTCCATATCTTGAAAAAATGGATTTGATGTTGTTAATGACTTGTTTGGCACATGTGGTGTGATAGATATTTCAGTAAAATGTGAAAAATAATCAAGAACTATAACATATCTATATCCTTCACATTCAAATAAATCTAAAACTACTTTAGACCAAGGTCTTTAGTTTTCTTGAATAAATGTCAAAGGTTGCTTAGCCTGAGCATTTCTATATTTTTGACATATGTCTCATTCTTTTATGTAATTCTCTGTTTTCATCTGTGGCCAGTACAGAACCTCTCTTGCTCTATGTTTACAGTTTTCTATGCCTAAATGTCCCTCATGTATGTGTTTCAACATCTCTGCTGTTATCCCTAATGGAAACTCTCTTCTATTACTTTTAAACAGAATCCATCAGTTATTGATAAGTCTTGTATAAATTGATTATATGGATTTAGTATCATTTTTTAATATATGCTTTTTCAATAGCTGTAATAACCCTTTGTAAATTTTCATCAGGTCTAGTTGTTTGTACAATTTCTTCCCATACTCTTTCTGATGTAGGAAACAAACTTTAAGTACATCTACATGTATCTCAACATCATCATCTTTAGTTACATTGGTTACATCATAAGCTCTAGAAAGAGTATCTGCAACAATTAATGATTTGCCTGACTGATGCACTATTTTTATATCCTATAAATACAGTTGAAAAAATAATCTTTGTAACCAAGAACTCTATGGTAGGATTGGCATAATGATCCAGGAGTTCACATTTGTTACTGGCTTGGTGAAATCTAAGTATAGAACATACCACCAGTTAGGGGTGTCTTTCCTGTTTTCTGACAGTCTTCCCTGAGGTAGACACTCACAGTCATGAGCTACTCCAGACAGTGTGACAAGTGGTGTAGTCATGACAGGATTCACATGACACAGGTCAATTTGGGTTTGAAGATCCATAATCCAATGCTGTCAAAAGTTTAAATTTGATATTGAGAGTTGTAAGGATTAATGATAGTCACAGTGAGTGAATCATATGATGGTCTTGACACAAAAGACCTTGAAAAATTATTTACAAGTAGGGGACTGTCCCATAAAAAGAGAGTCTCAGAGCAGGACCTGAAAGCTTTGCTCATGGACTTTGACCACAGAGCAGCATCTGAGCACCCCCATACCCAAGATGCCATAGAGACCACTTCAACAGAACTGGTTCACCTGAGGATTCTGGAAGCCAAGATAGTACGTGAGTATGAAATAAGGATGGCAGAACTCAGGATCAAGGAGGAGAAAGAAACCGAGGAAGCTGAGGAGAGAGAGCCATGTCTAAGCATATTATTGTTATCACCATGATCCAGGGAAAGTATGGATCTGATTCACCTGCTTTGTCTGTGGTCAGCAGGGAAGGCTGTGAAGGAGAGGGAAATGCCCTCAGTAGCAGCTTGCCTTCTGAGGAGGAATTTGAAAATTATTCTGTTGTGCCAGAGTCTGCTCTGGGCCTAAGTGAAACATAAAAGGAGTTTGTAACTGCTCAACAAGCTGACACTTTTCTGGCACAAGAATGATGCCCCAGCTGGGAAAGGAAAGTGTAGATTTTTTTTTTTAATGCAAGAAGGTTTGGTATGTAGGTGGGCTCCTACAGGGAGGGAAAAGAGGCATCCTGGTGAGATTTGCAAGCAGGTAGTTGTACCTGAGAAATACAGGAGAGAATTGCTCCAAGTAGCTCATGACTGTCCATTTGCAGGACATGTAGGAGTGGGGAAAACCTGTGACAGACTAAAACAGAATTTCTATTGGCCTTGCATGTTTGAGACAGTGCAAGATTACTGTAGGAGTTGTGATTTACGTCAGAAGCAGATTAAAGGGACCTTGCAAAGCAGCATTGTAGCCTTTGCTCATTATTAAAGAGGCATTGGCCAGTGTGTCTGTAGATGCTGTGGGACCTCAGACTAAACCTTCCAGGGATGGAAAGAGAGATATACTTGTTGTGGTGGATTCTGCCACCAACTATCCTGAAGCCACAGCCTTGTCTAATACTGAAATTGAAACAGTGACTACAGCTTTATTTACTATTTTCCAAAGAAATCTTGACAGACTGTGGTGCAAATTTCATGTCTGTAGTCTTTAAATGTATATTTAAAGTAAATATATGTATATTTCTATTTTTTTTTCAGTCTTCTCTGTTTACAAACTTTTGGGACTTGATTATTTCTTGTGGCTATAATGGGTTTGACCATATGCTGGACATTGTCCAAGTTGATGCATCCTTCCACCTCTAGAACATTCTTTCATTGCTCATTTATTTTAACTTTTAATACTTTCACCCTGTTTTCCTCCACTGACTTGTTTTTTATTTGTCTGTATTCATATCAGTTTTTCTTTCTAAACTCTGCAGTTGTTGATTAAGTTCAGCAGTTTGGCAAATTGTCACTAACTTTTCCAGATTTAGATCTGGCTTTTCTAATTGTCTTTTTCTTACACTGACATCTTTTATATCCATCACAATCTAACCTCTTGTCATTGACTCAGATTCCAGAAATTGCACGTCTGACTTCTTATCTTTAGATCTGTAAAAAAAATGTTCAGAACTCTCTTCCTCCATTTGATTTCTTGAATGAAACAGAAATTGTTCAACTGTTTCATTTCTTTTCATAGAATGTCAGGGTTGGAAGAGACCTCAGGAGGTCATCTAGTCTAACCCCCTGCTCCAAGCAGGACCAATCCCCAGATCCCTAAATGGCCCCCTCAAGGATTGAATTTACAACCGTGGGTTTAGCAGGCCAATGCTCAAACCACTGAGCTATCCCTCCCCCCTGTTCCTCATATTTTTAAAGACAAACTCATAGCTCTTTCTCTAACGTTAAACTCGAATTATTTTATGAAATTGTTTTGTTTGAGTACCCACAATATTAAAAAAGTTGGCAACCTTTTGTTCGTCTTCCTTATGAGTAGATCCTGATGCCCTCAAAAATAAATCAGTTCTTGTTTAAACCTTTTCCAATTTTCTGCAGCATTTCTCAATATTTTAAGAAATGTGGGGACTCCTAATTGATCCATCTTATTTCATTCAAACTTGTTTTTCACTTCTGAGCAACTGTTACTTCAGAGTTTTTTGTTTTGTTTTAACTTGCTCCAGTTGTTTTAATCACTTCCTTCACTTGTGATACCAGATGTTGTTTTACATTCAAATAATCCACTTGTTTAGTAATAATTTATTGCTAGTAACTTAACAGTCTTTATGAGATACATAGTTAACATATAGACAGCATCTTAACTCACATCAATCCATCAGTCTAACTTCAAACCAGCTTCCTTCTCCACTGTCAGCACCCTCACCATGAAGAGTCTATTCATTCTCTTAAAGCCATAGTAACACCACACACGGTATGTTCAAGAACTGAAGATGAGAAGTGGTGATCTGTACTGCTGTATTTCTGTGTAGTTGACATGCTCACTGAACTTTCTCTTGAAGTGCAATTCATGCCTCAGCAGGGTGAATGCTGGTAGAGAGTCCTTTAATGTGAAAGTTTGAAAGCCTTTTTCTGGTTCATAAAACAAGAAACAGAATTTCCTGAGAAATGACTGGTGTATCCTCTTGTGGGAACCGTCATTGTTGAGTTGAGGGAAGAACTGCTAAAGAAGAATCTGTACTCTTTTTAATGTTTGGATAAAGAGGAGATGATTTTCATACTTAAATGAAGTAGTATAAGAAATAATCTGATTCCACAGGTATTTTAAATAAACTTTTCCCACCTAAAGTATTACTACGAGTCCATACACAGCATACTTGATCTTTTCAGATAATTTATTAACAAGTGATTTTTATAGTTTAATTTTCTAAAATATATTTAATTTATTCTTTTGAACCTTTTACAAGGTTTTCCAACCTTTAGAAAAAATTTACGTGCATGTTGAATGTACATTTTAAATATTTTTCCTGGATAATATTGCAAACCCAGAGTTGAAAATTAAATACAATTGTTTGGGATTGCAGTTTGAAGGTGTATGATAAAAGCAGTTGGCTTTGTGGAAGATTTATGGGAAAATGTACAAAAGATTCTACAGCAAGTATAGTATTTGACTGAAGTAACTCACAGTAATGAGTTCAAAGAGCTTTGTCATGTAATTCTAGTGTCTGTATTCTCTTGGGAGGGCAGAAGGAATTTGTGAAAGAAAAGTAAGTCCCACAGAGAACTGGAAAGGAATTTGAAAGGTTTATAGTGGCCTCATGATGAAGTAGTAATTCATTAGCCCAGTCTTCAACAAAGAGAGCAAAGATGTTCCTTAAGGATGTTTGTGAAAAATCTCCTGGCCCTAGTAATGTATGAGAGGCATAGATGCATGCAGAAGAATTAAAGTACAATGAATTAGAAATATAAAAACTGTGCTTATAAGTTAGTCAACACTTTGTTCTTGGGGGCTTAAATAAATTTTCACTATTGCTGCTGTACTTCGGAATCTAAGTAGGTTTTTCCCTTCCCCACTGTTGTCTTGTGCTATGGCAAATCTACTTGTGCGCTCTCTCTCTTCCCTCCACAGTCAAATTCAGGCCGATATATTATACTCGTAAGCAACTGTTCAGATGTAGAAAAGCATGGAATGGATGTTGAGTATGGAGTAGGAAAAGGCCAATAATTCCTCAATATCGGAGACCACTTGTGAAAATTTAGGCCTAAATGTTCATGCAACTCACTATAGTCTTTGAACTGATGTAAGAAAACTTTAAAGATTAGATTCACCATTCATCTAGCCTTTGTTTTTAACCTGTAACACAGTAAAAATCTTCATTTTAGTGTCAGCGAAAGAATAAAAGGGAGACTCTAATTATAAAGCTGGCTTTTCAACTGTGAAAGTCCAAAATTAATGAAAAGCACACTTTAAATTATGCATTTTTTCAGCATCTTCCCTATAAAAGCCATTGATCAGAATCCTTCAGTCCTTTCTCAGGATTTTTGATCAATGGGAGTTTTTGTCTGAAAAAAGAACTGCGGGATTGGACTTCATGTTTTTACATGTTTACAGCTCAGCACATACTATACTATAACTCAGAGGTTTTTCAAACCTTTGTGTGAAAGTTTCTACAAAATGATCTTACTTATTTTACCCGCATACCTAAGAACAGCGAATAATCAAACTGTGTGGTTTCCATGATTCTGCTGTAGTGAAAAAATGGCTACTGTAATATATATAGATCATGAAGTTTTTGCAGCCATACAATATTAGTTTGGACTGTCAACTTCCTGGTAGTTTTACATGGCCGAGTTAATTTAAAAGGGCCTACTACAAATACATAGTAACTGTTTTCTGTAATTATTTTTTAAAAACTTGGTTATGTCCAAGACGTTTAAAACATAAAGATTTCATTAGTTAATAGTCCATGAGAGCATTCTATATAATATACATTTATCTAGACATTTCCTAATGCTGCTAGAGTTCTTTCTCCCATTTCCCAAATATCAGTTGGTTAAATATTTATCAGTGGAATTCACTTCTCATTTAGTAAGAAGAGTAGAAGTCTGTACATTAATAGTGGAACAGAAGCTCCATGAGTGTCTGCAAACTGTAACTAAACCACTCACTGAACATCTCTATAGTTAAACTACAACATTTGCTTTTCACTATAATCATGTAGAAAAAAATTTCAAAGGTAAAGAGAAACTAGCTTATTCTCAGAAAAGTATGAGATCTGAGGGTTTTTTTATCCTCTAGTCTCGCCATAGCTGTTGTCCAGCTATACTGGAAGAAGGGCAGGCGACACTGAATATGGTTAAATTAGGCTGTAACTTCATTATTAGTTGTCCGGGAGTACCCGGCAATTAACAGTATACAATGCAGGCAGCTCCTTGATCATTTCAATATCTACCAGGAGCTTCTATCAGCTTCCCGGCCTTTTTTTACATCCTGGTCCACAGCCAACCTGCTGCTGGGACCTTACCATCCCCTCTCCCACCTTGAGGGTTAAGTTAGGCTATAAAGGGGTGGGGGCTCCCTGTCATGCCAGTCATAGGAGCCCTGAACCTCCCTTTTTTTGCTTCTTTAATGAACATGTCCGTTAAATCCTTTATCAAGCAGTTTATCTGATCACTGTATTAAGCAGATGAGTAAACTGCTCGTACTTGGAATGGCAGGAATTTGACCTTGCCAGCAATAAGACGACATCGGTTAATAATTCTTTTGGTCTTTAGTTTCTTCCATTATTGCTTATCCACCAACCACACATGTGACAGGCCCACCTTTTGTGGCAACAACTGTTTTCCTGCCTATCCAGTAGATTAAAATCCAGGGATAGCATTAGGGGGTAGCAAGCAGGGGTATAGCCTGAAGCCCAATACAACAGGCAGCCCTGCAAAGCTAAGTTGCTCAGGCTTCAGCTTCAATCCTGGGCAGTGGGGTTTGGGCTTGGGCTTGGGCATCAGCCCTGGGTGGCAGAGCTCGGGCTTTAGCTTTCTACTCTGAGCCCCAACAAGTCGAATACTGGCCCTGCTCTCTGGGTTATTTTGTCAGACCTGAAACCTGATTGAGAACCACTGGTCTATGGGGTACTTTCTTCAATTCCAATAGGATGGCTAGGAAATCTAAAATACAGGACTGTTGTCTGTGCTTTCTTTCTCGTTGTTCTCTTGCCTACTACAACTCTCAGAGCATAGGCTTGTCTCTTCCCCGTTTCCCACCCTCCCGGTCAAGGAAGCACAATGAAGGGTTTCTATCATGCCACATTAATTTTTAGCAAAATGCTTCCTCAACCTTGGGTTATATGAGTAATGTAGGAAAAGTAAAGCATGAGAGGCCTGAATTGGCAGGGCAGCTCCTGAAGAGTGCTAGTAATTTTAATCTGTAATTCAAATGTTTCCTTTAATAAGGAAAGTGCTGATAGAGAAACGTGTTTCCTTGTATAAAATATGTTCTGGTGATGGCTAAGAGTATAATCCTTGCATAATCTGAGATATAGCCAAGTCATGACACCCTACAATTTTGTTTTAACCAATTCACTATATTCAAGCTATATATATTGCATCTCAGCTAGTAACCTGGCTTGTTGACACCTATGAAGAGTGTTCCTAGCAATAATTGAACCCTAATGAAATGATTTTTTATTCATTTTAGGTGAAGCTATAGCAAGATTAGAAAACAGGGATGTTAAAATTGTTTTTCTAGTGACGTAAATGAAGAGCGCAAGAACAATTGAGAATGGTCATAACTCTCAGCTATTATACCATGTTAGCAGCTCAACACTAGGTCTGAAGCATTATACACAGAGGCGGCTCCAGGCACCAGCGCTCCAAGTGCGTGCCTGGGGCGGCAAACCGCAGGGGGCGCTCTGCCGGTTGCCGCTAGGGCGGCAGGCAGGGTGCCTTCGGCGGCTTGCCTGCGGAGGGTCCACTGGTCCCGCGGCTTCGGCCAGGGCCGCCCAGAGGATTCCGGGGGCCCGGGGTCTTCGGTGGCAGGGGGCCCTTCCATTCCTGGACCCGCCGCCGAAGTGCCCCGAAGACCCGCGGCGGGGACCCCCCCGCCGCCGAATTACCGCCGAAGTGGGACCCGCCGCCGAAGCGCAGCCCGGTCTTCGGCGGTAATTCGGCGGAGGGGGGCCCCGCCGCGGGTCTTCGGGGCACTTCGCCGGCGGGTCCCGGAACGGAAGGGCCCCCCGCCGCCGAATTACCGCCGAAGACCGGGCTGAACTTCGGCGGCGGGTCCCGCTCCGTCTTCGGCGGTAATTCGCCAGCGGGGGGGTCCTTCCGCCCCGGAGCGGAAGGACCCCCGCCGGCGAAGACTGGGAGCGGCAGAAGCTCCTGCGCCCGGCCCCGCACAAGAGTTTTCCGGGCCCCCCGGAGCGACTGAGGGACCCCGCTCCAGGGGCCCTGAAAAACTCTGGTGGGGGCCCCCGTGGGGCTCGGGGCCTGGGGCAAATTGCCCCTCTTGCCCCCCCCCCCCTCTGGGTGGCCCTGGCTTCGGCAGACTTCCCGCAGGCACACCAGCGGACCCTCCGTGCTTGGGGCAGCAAAATGTCTAGAGCCGCCCCTGATTATACATTAGATAGTATATTACGTCCATTATTTATTTATTTATTTATTGTCATGCTGGGGGGCTGGATCCTCATCTGGTGTAGCTCAGGCCTTGATCACATTTCTTTAGTGGAACCACAGATGTTAGAACTAGAAACGTTCACTTGAGTCATCCAGTCTGTCCCTCTGGATATACTGTCCATACAATGCAGCTTTTCACTGGGGATGTTGAAGATCTGCCAACTTTCTCACCACATGTCAAAGGTGAGCCTCACCCCTGAGCGCAGCAAGTTTCAGTGCAGACAGTGCACCAGTGCTGGTGCCATGACTACACAGCTGCTTTAACATTGCTAGTGAAGACATACCCTTATCTTTTCTGTGCCTCAGTTCAATCATAGATCAAATGTGTGTCATTTTTAAGATTAAATTTGAGTTATTTTTCAGATTAAAATGTTTTAACTTTGTTATTTTTCAAACCCAAATGTGGAAACATGGTTGCATTTATTTTACATAGAACTGCCTATAAAATCAAAAGACAGACTAAACAGTTTTCTCCCCTTTTTTTTTAGTTAGACCAAAGACCAGGACTGATGTTGAAAAGAAACTTAGCGGTAGGAGAAGTAACTTAGGATGACATAATTACTCACTATTTGCTATGCCTTCATTAGCTGATGTTTTATTAGACTGAAATGAGAGTGGTGTAATGTTAGATGGAATGTTGAAACCTTTAATATTCCATGGCATGAGAGAACTAAGTTCAGTCTGGTTTTAACTCTAAGCAATACTGACAGTTGCCCAAGGTAAGAAATTATGTGTCAGTTGCTCTGAGAGCGTGTGTGTGTGTGTGTGTGCGCGCACACGTGCATACGTACATACGTACGCGCGCACACACACACACACATATATATATAAGTAGATAAAATCAGTAGCTGTTTTTTTCTTCCTCACAAAGATTCATTGATTTTTTTTGAGAAGACTAATTACTGATGGACCCAGTTTATTTTTATATCTATATCTATATTCATTTACATCCACAGTAATTCACATTATACTGAGTGTTAGCAGCTACAAATCAATAACTTAAGCAACCTAACAAACATTTTAAATTTTACAGTATTCTACCCAGCTAGTCTATTTCTTTTTATGGCAACTGCAAGACACAAACACTTAGACATTATCAATTTGAAATCTAGTCAGTTTTGAAACTTTATAATTAAAGGTTGCTTTAGCTACTATACCTGACCCTGTATCCCCTGCTAGTTTTGTGGTTTTGCAGTTAGATTTTCATGTGTGTATTAAGATTATTTTTATCTTCCATATTCCTGTATAAGACCCACCCAAATGAGGAAAAGAGGGAAATTGACTATATACAAATTTCAATTAAATCCACAAGGTAAAGATACTTTTAAAAAAAGAGAGAATTATATAAAATTTCACTTTCAAATATAGTAATCTCATGGCATCCTTATAATAAGAATAGGATAACATTTTGAAATATAGGGCTTTTTTTTTTAGGTCAACTGTTTATTTAAAAATAGATTTTTATTAAAAACAAACAAGGAAAATTGGAAAGAAACATTGATAATCAGTCACCACTTTATAATCTGCACAAAAATGTTAAGGATTTGACTTTTTACATCTTGGATAATAATTCTGTTTACATTGGAATGTAATACTTTAGTCTTCTATTTATAGAGACTGTCACTGCAATTTCAATTGGAGTAATAACAAAGGATACCAAATATAGCTTTATGCCTAATTATAGATTATATGTTGTTTTTAAAATTTAAAACAGCTTTATTTGCTTGGTTATGAAAATCAGTTACAGAAATTAGAGATGGACTAAATGACACTTCCTTTTACTTGCCAAAGCAGCATTGTTCCCTGCAGTATAATTTCTAGTACTTGTTTCACTTTTTAGCGGTCCAAGCAATTGGGCTTCCACCACTTCATTTGGGAAGCTATTCCATAGTCCATTTCCTCATACTCGACCTAAACTTTCCTTTCTAAACATTCCTAAACTTATAACTGCTTCTGCTAAACAGTTACTCTCCATCCCTGGTGTTAAAACCATTTATGCTTTCTATCAAGTTATCCTATCTTACCTCCTCCTTTATCATCATTTTGCCAAGCTCTACATTCAATTCTTTTAATCTTTTCTCCTAAATCAAATCCCTCAACCTCTTAATCATTTTTATTGCTTGTCTCTGACTTCCTTCCAGTTTATCAACAAGTTAAATATGCAAGAACTTTTAAAACACTCTCCTGTTTCAGAATATTAAATTAGATGGTGGTGCATTTTTTCATGGGAGAATTTTTTCTGCTATTCGGGCTCCACTCTGGGCTTTTTTGCTTTAATGAAAGTAGGTTCTTTCACTTTGTGTATAGCTTCTGTTTGAAGCTTATGGAAATCAAGAAAACGCATTGACCCAGGATCAAAAAAGTGACATAGGCATATAATTCTCACAGGCTGATCGTATTCTTAGCCAGTTTGCTCTGGAAGGGAAAGGAAGGGGTTCTCGCTTTTAAAAACTAAAGATCAAGTTTTCACCAGTCAATAAAGTATTTAATTACACTCATTACAAAAATAAAAGATGGCGCTGTAATCTTTTTTCACCCATTCTTTTTGTACATCCCTCCCTGCGTGTCTGATGCTGTTTTCTTGTCCGCTATCAGTAATATCAAGGAATTAAATATTCTCTAGTTCAGTTTGATTTTTCTTTTCTGTTAACTTCGGAATTGATTTGTTTAAAAATAGGCTTGTTTACTCCCCTCCCACTCTGCCTTTCTTTTATTTATTTTTTTTACTCATTCACCCACCAAAAATTGTATCTTTATGGATTTATAGTTTGATGGCAAAAGTTACCCGGATTTTAAACACACTATCTATTGTCAGTCTATTCCCTTCAAAATAGCAATATTTCTGTTGAGCCAGCAAAATACTATGTTGCCTTTATGCCAGTTTTGCTACAGTAGTAAGCAAGCACTATTCCTATGCATGTTTGGACACTGAGATGATAAACCTTGTCTGATAGGTTGAAATTAGAAATGGATCCAGGCTGCAAAATTTGAATGCAAATATAAATTTTGAACTTCCTAAAGCTTAAGAATGCTTGGCTCCAGGACTCTTGTTCAGCTTCTTATGAAGAGTGGGACCAGATTCAGGTATGAATTCTGACCAGGCTTAGTTCATTGATGTTTGCACCCATCTCTGTCTTAAGTTCATTAGAATGATATTCCCATTCACTTTACTGCCATTCAGAGTATAGCACATGTTCCCATCCTGAAGTGTCAAATTGAAAAGGCCAGCATAATAAATGTTACCTACAAGCTTCTAAGAGAGTACAGCAAACAGTTAAAATAAATTAAATGTCCATTTAAGCAAAATATGCGTGTTATTACTGACAGAAGAATATTCAAACATGATTTCCCACATTCTAGTTTTTGTGTAACTCTGTTAAAGGAAGGGATGAAGTGGTGTTTAGCATCAGGGACTGGCCTTCAGAACTCTTATGTTCAATTCCTAGTTTGCTACTTAACCACTACATGCCATCTGTAAATGGAAAAGTCTAAGGCCAGGTCTACACTACAGACGTTTATCGGTATAACTAAGTCTCTTGGGGGCATGAAAAATCCACATCCCTGAGTGATGTAGTTATACTGACCTAACCCCCAGTGTAGACAGTGCTGTTGATGGGAGAGCTTCTCTTGTTAACATAGTTACTGCCTCTTGCAGAAGTAGATTTATTACACCGTTGGTGCCTCTGTAGCACTGTGTGTGAAGACAAGCCCTAAGTTATGAAATGACTGATATCTAGCTTCACTCTTCCTGTCATAAGTTTAGCAAATAGGAGAACATTCTCCATGTCAAAAATGAATGTGATAGGCATTTGCACTGTTAAGTTAGCACAAAAATTCCATTGATTTTGTGCTTTTGTACAAGTGAAGTAATGGCAACAGTGTGAGTGTAGCATTTGGTGTTGTTAAGTAAGTAACCCTGTCTCTGGATATCCCTAATCCATTTTGGCATAAGTTCCCCTGGCCTTCTCTTTGACATAACTGCTTTCTTCTATTCACAAAAGCACTTAAGATGCTTTTTTTATTATCTGCCTGAACTCCTCTTTTCTTAGTTCTATATATTACATTATCAGCTTTTGGAGGGGAAGAGTCCATACATTTGCTCAGTGTTCGTACAGCACCTAGCAAATTGGGTCCTGATCCATGACTGGGGCTCATAGGTGCTATGGGATACAAATAAGATCTGTCTAAATCTGATTGAGGTAAGAATCAGATGAAGTGATTTTGTCCAGCTTTACAGACAAGATTATACATTTTCAGGTAAAGTGCCCAAACAATTTAAAATGCTAGAGGCTATAGGAAGACTATAGATAAAATAATGTAGAGATATCAAGTGTGAATGAGTTTAGTCTCCTTGGTCTTTAATGAAATTCTGTTATTGTAATAAACCACAACTTCTGTCATGACAGGGACAGTGTCTGTGTAGGGTCCATTCCCTTGATATCAGATTGAGACAGAGCGGTGGGGAGTGATTAGCAAAATGCCTATGCCCACTGTATTTGTGGCTTTAGGAAGTATTATGTGCTCCTCATTTTTGTGAAGAGCAAATTTAGATACTAAAGGGAACATGAATGGTTTAAGGTAGAACTGCACAAAACGGCTTTAAAGACTTTAGAGCCGCATTTTGAGCCTGGGGTGAATTTTGCAAGGATCCAAAGAGCCTTCTCCCTCCATATGTCCCCATCACCCCCACAGGGGCCTGCCACAGTTGCCGTCCTAGTCAGGAGAACACAAGAGCTATTGATCAGGTAGGGCCATGCCTCTACCTTGTACCAGCCTCCTGGCTGGCAGAGGAGGGAGCACATTCCCAAGGGCTGACTCCTGCATGCCAGGAAGCACCAGGGCTCCTGTGCCTCGCTAGGACAATGTGCTTCTACACTGCACCTGTGACAGGTCAGTGATAAACCACCATAATCTAGCCTTTAAGTAGCTCTATGACCATTGTATTAGTAATACATAATCCACAGGAATTGCCTTGGAGTGTAAGCACCCTACAACCTGTAGCTTTTCCATCACAATTTAGACATTACAGTTCACTTATCCAGCACAACTATAACACTTCCTTGCAAAAAAAACTTATATCATAATGTGTTTTTCATCTTTTACCTCTCCATTTTTTCTTTCTTCTGTAAAATTCAGTGTTCCCCTTTTACTGAAAAAAATTAGGGGTGTACAAGATTATAACTAATGCCCAGTTCTGTTGTAAGCCACCAGTTTGATTCTGTAGAAGGAATCTAGCAAGCATGTGCTTTGACTGCACTGAATGTTCCTTTTAACTGCTGCAACTGGATCCCTTCTAGATCTCATCCCACTTTCTTTTTTTTTTTAAATGAACAAATTTCATTTAATTCTGGAGAAACTATAAATGCCTATCCTTTAAAGATTTTCTCACCTTGTAAAAACAGCTTTCATGGAAATTACTCAAGCATAAAGGTCACCTTCTTCAATTACTTGCTTTTACTTCACTCAGTAATAGAAATAGTGCAATATGAGAAACTAAAGGTCTTCAGATGTTATACTTTAAAATATAGGTTTTTGAAAGAATATTTTTGAAGCAGGGAAAGCAGATAATGGTCAATTATTGAACTTTGCCAAAGAGAATAGATATACCTGTGAGTACTTTGTTCTTGTATCTATTATCCCGTATTGCTGCATCACAGTATGACTTTTCAAAATCCTACTGAAGGGAAGTGGGCAAGATTTTTAATTTTACAGTGTAATTTTGTGCAGTAAAAATATTGTTTTAGCAAAAATGTAAATTCCGGAATGTAAAGACCAATAATGCTCTTTATGTAGTGCCTTTTTTCCAAGGACCTCAGTGCTCTTCAACCATTAGTGAAATAAGCTCCACAACACCCCTGTGAGGAAGTAGAGAAGTATTATTTCCATTCTGCTGATGGGGAGATTGAGACACCAAGAGTTGACTTTCCAATATCAAACTGGTTAACCACCAACCTGTCACAGTTTTGGGGTTGCCAGCTTCCCGATGGCAATAGCAACCTATATTTGGACTGGTATGGCCTTTCGTCTCTGTGTCCTGGTACTGAAGGACCAGGGCAAGCTACTCATACAGAGGTGTGAAAGTGGCCTTCCTCATGTGTACCTTCTGGATCCACTACCGATCCTCCCAGGTCCATATGATGATGTAGTCCCACTGCTCTGTGTTTGTGGTCCTGCCCCAGAAACACCAGGCAGCACAGGGGGAGTTCTACAGCTATTAGTGCCTGCATCGGGTGTCTTCACTGCTCTGGGAGAACAGGCACTCAGTGATCTCTTCACCAAAACCCACTGGTGATTTCTGAGGTGACAATCCACTGCCAAAATACCCTATGCTGTGGCTCATGCCATTCATGTGTGTCTTGTTGCTGAAATGAATTGCGTTAATGCCAATAGATGCATCATAGACGCATCATGGAATAGATCATCGTCCTGGAGTTGGATCCATGGCTGGCATAAGTTGGAATGGAGGTCATGCACAGATGTCTAGAGCTGAGTTGGTGGGCTAAGAACACTTCTGCCCAGGGGGGCAGGAAGGGCAGCATGCTTTTCCACAGTACGCTGCGAACAATTTAGAGAGCAGTAAAGTTTAGAGCAGCATTGAGAACCAGGGGATGTGCCCGAAGAAGTCCTAGCTCCTCCCATGGTGAGTGCAGTATTGGTATGGAAGTGGCAACTCAAATTCAGCTCAACAATGGGCTTGCAGTATGGACATTCACCCCATGGGCTAGGCTAATTTGGATGTCCAGAGCCAGGTTAACTTTGCAGTGAAGATCTACTCAGAGAAGTTAAGTGATTTGCTTAACATCATATAGGAAATATGTTGCAGAGTGAGGAATATTTCTGCCATGATTCTGGCATGCTTTGTATGCACCAGCCTCTTGTGTGAGAGCCCAGTGCCTTCAGATCCCAAGAAACAATGATATTTAGACTCCAATTCTTAGTGGGGGTTTTTTCTATAATGTTTTCTGTAACATTTGTAGCATCTGGCTAACCAGTCCTGACATGTGTGGTTATCCCAGATACCCTGCAAGACAACAAGATGTCTTTATTTCCAAAGTAGATTTCTATAAATGTCCATTACAATTTAGGTGTGTGTTCTTATACTGATGACGCTTCACTCCCTACAGACCAGAACAATAATCTCTCCATGCTATTTCAGTGCATATATAATATGCATGGCTAGATATCTAAAAATTGGCAAAAACATTAATAAAACAGGATTAATAAATTCTTATTGGAATTAAATGAATTTGGAGATGTATTCCCAAATTTCCTATATTTTAAATGTTGATTTCCTACTTCCTGTCACCACCAACAGGAAATTGAAGATCCTATTGGATATATGAATCACACCTGAAGGTACTGAAAACCTGTAACTTGAGAGATGCTTCCAGATGAAAGAATCCATCAGTGGCTGATATTGCAGTTTGTTCACATCTTTATCATCACATGTTGTTCTTTTGGTTCCTATCTTGTCATTTGACAAAAATGTGCTGCAATTGAGCCTGAATGCTACAATAAATTTAATACAGACTGTTGTGATCATACGTCACTCTTCAATCACTATATAGTCTTTCTGTAGATGCTTGAGTTAATTTTACACTATTGTTTTTAACAAGGGCCTCCGCCATTTTGGCCAGATATAAGTAGTGATTCTTTTGTTTCCATTCAGTTCATCTTGTATCTATCATTACTCTGGTCTTGGTTTACTAACCACTCTTAATAAAAATTCTAGATGTTAGGTACCAGAACCTCAGGATGCTGAAACTTACGTCCTAATGTCTGACTTTAAATCAGCTATTCTCTAATTTATGTTCAGACAATAAAAACAAACTTTCAAGCCAGTTTTTAGCCAACCAGTTCTGCAGGCTTTGTTCAGCATTTTGTGATGCACTCCCCGAAGTTCCAAGGTGAGGTTTCAACTTTGTCTTAGAGAATGAGACCGTTAAAGAAGGAAATAGGTGATCTCTGTTAGTCATAATGCCTTTGGGGACAACCTGAGGGAGCAGGCTCACTTATCACATGCTACAGCAGTATGAGCAGGCATAGTATGCAACCTGCTGAACCTAGCTGGTGAGCTTGGGAGTTGGGCCAAGGCTAGTTGGGAAGCACAGCTGGCATCATGAGGCTCCAGAGTGCTTGCAGTCAAATGATAATAGCTGTCTGTTGAGGATGGGGAAAGGACAGGGGCAAGCACCATAGTCTTAAAGGCTATCACACCTGTAAAGTGAAGATTAAAAGGTTGTGTTAAGTTTTGCATTCGACCAATAATGCTTTCAGTATTAAGTGTTAAGAGCTGTTGCTGCCCTAATTCAAAGAAGTTACATATCTTAGGAAATAAAGATTAAACTGTCAGCATTATGACTTGCTTGTGGCTTTGGGGGAGGGTTCTTTTGGTGGTTTATTTCTGTTTATTTAAAAGAGGAAAATATTTTAGTCTCACTTTTTTAAGACAAGGTTTCCAAAGGTGCTGATTTAATTCTACGGTGTGTAGGTAGTTTAGCCATGATGTTTACAACCTAGACTATATCCTGTGCGGTGACTGCAAACAGAATGAAACTTGCTATATAAATGGGTCTCTAGGAAGTGGCTTCACAGGATATCTGAAAAGAAAATGAGTTAAACTCTGAATAGTATGATACTTATCATAGGGGTGGGGAACCTCCAGCCCATGGGCCAGATATGGAATGCTGCTTAATTTAATCCAGCCCACGGCAAATCTCAGGGCCGGAAGCCCCGAGCCTCGGCAGGGGCTCCCAGGCGGAGGGGCGAGCAGGGAAGCTCCACTTGCTGCCCCCAGTGCCAGTGACGCAGCTCCCTTTGGCTGGGAACCACGGCCAATGGGAGCTGCTGGGGTGGCAGTTGTGGGCACGGGCAGCGCACACCTCACAGAGCTCCCTGGCCCCTCCGCCTAGGGGCTGGACATGCCAGCCACTACTGGGAGCAGTGCGGAGCCCCGGCAGGCAGGGAGCCTGCCTTAGCCCTGCTGCGCCACCATCCAGGAGCCGCCTCAGGTAAGCGATACCCAGCTGGAGCACACACCCCAACCCCCTGCCCTGGTCAGAACCCCCTCCCAAACCCTGCACTCCTACCCCAGCCCAGAGCCTGCTACTGCACCCTGAACCCTTATTTCTGGCCCCACCCCAGAGCCTAGGGGAAGTCCTGAGCCTCTGACCCCACCCCCACCCCACCTGTCACTGATTTTTTCTATGGGTCAGTGATCCCTATCAGCTCTTTGTATTCTATTCCTTGCCATTAACTTGAGAGTCAGTACTTTGAATTCCGTTTCTGATGCTTGGGGTTCTCTTGTGAATCAAAATAATAATAATTAGTTTGGACACTAGTACTTAAAATGAGTGATAATGAATTATAGGTTTGTTAGAGATATGATTAATCTGGATTGTGATGGATATGGAGATGCTCTGTAATCTTTATGCATACTGTATGTTGGGCTGGTTATTGCAATCCTGGGATTGTAGGACTTAAGGTAAGAGTGTATAGACTGTTGTTTTAAAATCCTTTTTCTCTAATGCTTTGTTCCTACTCCTAAATAAACAATACTGTGGTTTTAAGAGACTATCTGGTCACTATATTCACCACTGGTCACAGATTCCCGAAAGGAAGAACCCACGGATGCCTGAGTTCAGGCAGACCTGCAGCGTAAGAATGGTGGATACACAGACTACTGTCGCCAGACCTGGTTGATGAATGGGAGAATTTTGAAATTCCACCCCAGGTGAGGAGCCCTCACAGGGACCATAAAGAGGACAGAGGTGCAGCTAACTCTGTAATTGTGATGTGGATTACAGGAAATAATGATAATAAGGTGCGTAAGGTTTGTCTAGCAAGTTAGAAACAGTATTTGCAGAAGAGGCCTTCAGGGCAAGTACATGGAGTGTACAGATTAGAAATGTCCAGAGGACAATTCCATTTCATGGCAACATTGGAATGTAAACCAAATCTTTCAAATGTTTTTTGCAAAAATGGAATTGCCTAAATGTCTGGTTTTGGATTGAAACCTGAGCATTTTGATTTGGAAAGTTCTTTCAGGCCCAGGGAATACATTCTCTCTTGACCAAAAAACAACAAACAATTCCCAATGAAAACTTTGTTGAAACTGATACTTCTCCATAAAACATTTCAGCTTCTACAAAATAGCAGATTTCAGCAAAATTTTATTTAGAAGAAAATGTAGAGGTGTTTTCTTGCAGAGCTTGAACTAAACAAGGAGATCCCTTTGATCTCTTATAACCCTGTCAGTGCTGACTCTGAAACCTGTGAGAGAAGCAGGAAAAAAATCCAGCATGATCTGGGTATTTGCTTGTTAAATCTTCAGTAACAAGAGAGACTTTTCTGATGTGACCAAAGAATAGAAAGAGAGGGGTGTGGAGTTGGAAACACAAGGAATTTAATGGTTTTACTCTCTGTAGCAATTACAAAAGGTTAGTGGAGGGACCAGCCCACTAGTTTGATAAAGCAAAAAACATTGCATACAGATAATCTTTGTAAGTAACACATTTCCGAGAAGAGTCTTTGCCCTGTATTGATAGGTTTACAAATGTAGTATATTTTGCCACTTTTTATGCCCAAAATTATGTCATGGGACAGTGAAAAAGAAATGTCAGAACTGCAGTTAGAGTCCTCAAGGGGCAGCTTCTGTTCCTATGTGGAATCTTCAAGTGGCAAGGTTAATTTTCCTGTTTTGAAGTTTGCCATGACCTGCTTCCTCTTAAGTGCTAGTTTGTGACAGAGTAGCAAAAGTTTATATCTTAAATCTAGTTATATCATTCTACTGATTAGAGGGCAACTTTAATCATTAACTTGTTCAAAAAAAAAAGTTCTTGGAAAACCAGTTTTAATTGATGTTCTCAAACAGCTGAATGGCCATGATAAATAATGTATAGTCCTGCTTTTGTATGTTGAAAAGTGCATCAATAAAGCAAATTGTATGAAAACATTGACCTTTTTCTAAGAATGGAGGTTACCTTAGGGACAGTCAAATGAATAATTTAAACTGTACCAAGATCCTGAAAATATAAACCTCAATTCTGATTATGCAGTAGTAAATATGTTGCTGAAATATATCTCAAAAATAAGAGTTGTCTCAGAGAACACTTAAACAACATCAGCAGGTTATTCTAAGGGGTGTGTGTGTATATATATATGTGTGTGTGTGTGTGTGTGTGTGTGTGTATAACATTACATATTAAGCTTTTTTCAGAATCTTCAGGCTTTTTTGATCTGTTCTCATTTTAAAAGGCTTTCTAAACAATAGCATATATATGGTAAAAGCAGTATGTTACCAATCAGCTTCAGAAGTGATTTCGCTAACTGGCCTGTCATCATTATACTTCATAAATGTCCCATTGTTCAGTATTAGAGGCTAGATATTGATTTATGAGCACACTTAGGGATTTATTGTTAAAGCTATTGTTTTATCATGACGATGGTAGTAAAACATCAACGAGTGGGAATGGTGGGTCCTGGAAATGTAGTAAAACTAGAAAAAGTATTACACGCCTCACAGAACCTTTATTTCCCCATTTTAGTGCAAACAACCATGCTGGTGATATAAGAAGTTGATGGATCTGAACATAGTTGTTGCCATCTCAAAACCAATCTTTGTAAACCCTCATCATTTTTCCTTCCTTCTTTATACCTTTGGAAGGTAGCCGTTACCACTGGGAGTAATAAGTCTTTCACTGGGAGCTCACTGGTCTGTCCTTTGTCTTTCTGTGGAGTTGTTTCTGCCCTCCTGCCTTGTCTAGAGTCCAGAGCTGGATGGAGGAGGGGTGAGCTAAGGCCTTGATTCAGTATATATCTGAGTAGTCTTGTTGCAGTGAATGAGACTATTTACGTGATTAAAGTGAGGCATATGCTTAAGGATACATCTACGCAGCCCGTTGCAGTAAGCCTTCCAGCCCTGGTCAACAGACTCAGGTTTGGAGGGCTGGTGCTACCACTCCAAAAATAGCTGTGTAGATGGCTCTTTGAAGTTGTGTCTTGGGCTGGGGCTTGGGCTCTGAACATCAGGGAAGGGTGCGTGTGACAAAGTGCTAGGTATGAAACCCTGAGTCAGCACTCTGTTCATAGCAGTTCCAAATTGGAGCTGACAAGGCAGACCTGTGCCTGATTTGTGGGTGGGGTAGGGCAGGAAGGCTAGTTAAGGCATTAGCCAGAGCCCACAAATAGACAGGAAGGATGTGAAAAGGGGGGAAAGCAGGCAGTGAGAGGGAGAGAGAGACTGCTCTTTCCCTACTTGTGCTAGGTGTTCTGTGAAGGAGGTGAATCAGCACAAGGTTCTCTGCATGGTTTATCGACTGAGATAGAAGCAGAACCGAGGAGGACCTGTTACAGGGTGGGCTTCAGAGCCTGAGTTCCAATTTCAAAGAGCTGTCTACACAGCTATCTTTAGAGCACAAGCACAAGCCGTAGCCTATCAACCTGGGCTGGGTGGCTCACTACGATGGGCTGTGTAGGTGCAATCTAAGGCTACGTCTATACTACCCGCCCGGGTCGGCGGGTAGCGTTCGACTTCTCGGAGTTCGATATATCGCGTCTCATCTAGATGCGATATATCGAACTCCGAACGCGCTCCCGTCGACTCCGGAACTCCACCACCGCGAACGGCGGTGGCGGAGTCGACGGGGGAGCCGCGGACTTCGATCCCGCAGCGTCTGGACGGGTGAGTAGTTCGAACTAAGGTAGTTCGAGTTCAGCTATGCTATTCGCGTAGCTGAACTTGCGTACCTTAGTTCGACCCCCCCCTCCCAATGTAGACCAGGCCTAAGTGTCTTGCTGAATCTGGGCCTGCCTGAGTAGAGGTTCTCATTCAAACAGATTCAGCTGTTACTGTTACACCCGCCCATATATACAATTCCTAACACATCAGAAATCATGGACATATATCTATAATTTGTAAAGAGAAATATAGTTGGGTCCAGACAGCACAGCAAAAAGCACAAGCTTATTTATTGTCATCTTAGTTTGTAGAGCTTTTGTTCATTTTAATAACTGGAGTTACAGTAATTTAGGATTATTTAGTTACTGGAAATATAGTTACTGACTTGAAGGGTACTTAAAACTAGGTCTATTGGAAATTCATCTGTTTGATTTGCATGGGTTCAGCAAACTAAAACCAATGGATTTGAGTTGTGTGGGTTTGTCCCCTGTGGTTGTTTACTTTGATACTTGCACTCCTGTGAAAGTCTAAGTAAGCCAGGAAGTTTCCAGCTGTCAGCATTTCTGGAAGGACTCAGCTGGTCTTGCTCCCCACCATGCTTCTGTTCACATAGAATTTTCAAGGCTTGACCAGTTGGCCACCTCTCTCACACTGCCCACCCCCCAAATTCCTGAGTACATGTCCCCCAAAATCCACCTGGGAAGGATCTTTGAGGAGCAACAGGACAGGAAAGGGTCCTTGGATTCTCACTGAACTTCTCTTTGAAGAACCTTGTCTGGGGGGTTTGGAAAGTGGAGGGAAGAGAGCGACCTATCTGTATCAGGTATTCCTAAGAAACACGATGTGTGAGTGGGCCAGTAGAAGAGGTTAAAGTTCACCAGGCCTGCTCACTTATAATGATGAATTGTGGGGTTGGGGGACTGTCTTAGGAAGTAAGGAATTTCACATCTGACATTAAATTGAAAACCAAGTGTTTATCCTAGTTTAAGATTTTGACTCTATATTCTATTGCAAGGACACTTACTGTTTTAAGTGATACAAAAAGATCTTGAACATTCCTTCTAATCAGTGGGGTAAAGGCCATAACCAATGTGGATAATTTGAGTGGTTTATACAAATCAATTAGGGTTAAATAAAGCCCTTCCATGGGATTAGAATGGCTGGTCACCCAACCCTGGAAAGAATGATTTTAAGGTCGTCTTATGTGTCTTGTTGTAGTATGGAAATTGAACAGGTTTGTTTGTTTTTGTTTTTAATTGAATCTGACCTTTAAAGCTTAATTGGCTTTAAAATACTTGGAAATTTAAAATGGCACAAGAGTATTCTAAGCCTGAGAGTTCAGTATTTGTCTTAGAACTTTAGAGATTTAGCAAAATATATTCATGTCCTACAATCGTCAAACCGATCATTAGAAAAGCTGTGGCGGCAAACTAGGCTTACCCTCACCTATGAATGCTTTGGGCCACATTTAGCAAGATTCCCATTGGCTTCAGAGGTGGGTCTGTTGGAGTAAGAAGGGCTATTAAAAGGAATTTAACATGAATAATGATCCTTGTGGCATGTACCTAATTCTGAACACACTTTTGATGCTGCAGTTATTGTATTATGCATTTGTTTGACAGAATTTCCCTTCTTTAATATACCTCCAGGCTGTTGTTTTAATCATAAAGCAATGTGTTGTGTTTTTTCTACCACATCATTATCACCCACATTTTAACATGAGCCGGTGAAATACGGCACAATCCCTGATGTTTATGGACCAGCAAATAGAAATTGATGGAACTTTACATTCACAAAGCTGTGTATACCAACTGGCACTTTGATCACTCTGCTTGAGAGAGAGAGAACATAACACAGGGAAAAAAGATGATGATGATGATGATGAGAGAGAAGTAGTAATTAACATTATAGAAAACATTGGAAAAGGTGGACAAAGAGACACTTAGAGATAAAACTGTGTATGTAAGTTTCTTTTGTTCCTTTTTATTTCTCACTTTGTGTATCATAATTTTTCTTCAATATAATACAAAGTTTGATGCCCAAGGAGTATTAGGGAGTTTGGTGCCCAAATCCTATTGAAATTCAGTGGGAGTTGGTCACCTAACTCCTTTATGCTCCTTGAAAAAATTGCAGTTGACAACAAAATGCAGGGTGTGATTAGAGTGTAGTATTGCCCAAAATTTTAAAAAGTAGGAGTAAAAATTTAGGCTACTAAACGGAGGCAATAAATAAATATCCACTGAGCTGCAGGCTGCTCAGCACTGTAAAGATTCAAGTCACTTATTTCAAAGAATAACTACAACCTTAAAAACTTCAATTTAAGCACCAGGTTTTGAAAATCTTGATCTGTGTGCATACTAGTGCCTGGATATCAATGGATTTTTTCTCTGGAGCTGAAAAACCTTTTACCATTGCCTTTAATGCATGTGTTGCATATTTCATAATACCTAAGTAAGTAATTTATATTTGAACAAGGTGCAGAACAATGGAATGCTAAAAATAAGAATGGTCCTCTGCTATTAATTAAAGCGTTTTCCATAGTCTAAGCAGATAGGAAACTAAAAACTGCAGGAATTAAATGATCTTTTATCTATTTAATTCATGTTGTTCAAACATAAAATAGGATATTTAGGGTGTTTTGACTTATAGATCTCTGCACAGTGGGACTGGCGTGCGCACAAAAAAAACCTTTGAAATTTCCCCCCGTCTTCAACCCCTTTGATGTTCCATATTACAATAATTTTTTCTTCTGGAAAGGTTGAGAGGTATGGCCCTGTGAGATGTATTTGGTTTCAGAAGAAAATATTATTTTAAATATAATCTTTATTCATGATAGTGAATATTGTGCCAGTTTTGTATTGTGCTTGTACTGTGTTAAATAAATAGTTTTACATTTTAAGTTTCTTTTTCATCTCCTGAAAGTGATATGGACACACTTCAGTTGGGTAGCTCGGGGTTATGGGCAGAGATAGATAGCTGTGAAATCTTGGAATGGCTACTTACTTAGTGTTACTAATTGATCAACACAAACCAGTGTTCTTAGATTTTAAAATCTTTGGAGCAGGAGTCATTTTTGTTCTGTGTTTGTAGAGCACATAGCATAGTGCAGTCCTGATCCATGACTTGAGCTCCTAGGCACTACCAATACAAATAATAAATAAGTGTCACACTAACACCAAAGCTAACTATAGTATACTCTATTGGTAGGCATAGAAACTTGTTGACATTAGTGTTATTGCTTTTTCCCCTTGATACGTTTTCTCTTATTCGTCTTGCACTTGCAGCTGATGATAGAATAAATGCATTATTTTAGTCTTTTACAATATTTTTAAAGATAGCAGGATTTCTTATCATAGTTTAATTACTTAGTTACTTGCTGATGCCTCTTAGCAAAATATGAAAAACATGTTTTTTAAAAACTATTCTAATAAATAGTGCATATTCTCTGATTCTCTTCCCTTTATCCTTAATAGTAAGGATATTTGGATGAAAACAGGCCTTATTTTGTTGTACTCTGAAAACTGACCATACAAATATGATTGTTCCGTGTGTGTGTGTATTTCTCACTGATTCCAGATCAGATACTACAGCAGTGAAGGGACATGTAAGTACCTAGACATACTAATGGAATGGTAAAATTTGATCAATTTACAAGTAATGTAACGTCTCACACTTAGTAATGCTTTTCTAATTGCCAGTCCTGCAAACTCACTTTGGGATCTGAAATAAAGCTGGATTCTTTCCTGCTTGTACATCATTGCCAGTAATAAAGTTTTTGCAGGCCAAAGGATGCTTTCATTTACACCTGTGCAACCTCATTAGCCAGCTGGAATAAAAGTCTTTTGTAGACTGAGCACATTTGATAATGAATCGGTGAGACCCAATAAATTCAGACCCCATGGTAGTATTTTAGAGTGAAAGTGCACTGTAACAACTCAGCTATACTTTTTTTCCTGCTCATTCTGCATCAAACCTCTTTTCTGTGGAGAAGATGTTCAGAAATACAGGGATGGTTGACCAGTAAGAAGACATTATTCCACCCTTAGAAAAAAGTCTCAGGCTAAAAGATATCAGTCCTCTACCATTGCTAACACCTTGATCAGAGGCACACAGTGCTTATGGAAATCACTAGAATAGCTGTAGCTGGCCAAGCTCATCAGAGGCCAGATTCCTGTTTGCGTTATGGCCCTTTTGTGCAGTCCGACATAAAGCAGCCAGATCTGGCCCACTGAGAATTCCCATGGTGGAGTGAAGGTCTCTTAAAGGTGCAAGCTACCATACCTAGCCTCTGCACTGCAAGCCCATTCAGCCCCAGAACAGGCAATATGGGGAAGAGATGGAGCATAGTGCCGTGCTCCAGCCATACTCAGCTGGCTTACGGCCTGTGGGAATCACTGTAACCAGTATCAGAGAGGTAGCCGTGTTAGTCTGGTTCTGTAAAAGCAGCAAAGAATCCTGTGGCACCTTATAGACTAACAGACGTTTTGCAGCATGAGCTTTCGTGGGTGAATGCCCACTTCGTCGGATGCAAGAGTGTAAATTTCCAGGGGCAGGTAAATATAAGCAAGCAAGAAGCAAGCTAGAGATAAAGAGGTTAGATCAATCAGGGAGGATGAGGCCCTGTTCTAGCAATTGAGGTGTGAAAACCAAGGGAGGAGAAACTGGTTCTGTAGTTGGCAAGCCATTCACAGTCTTTGTTTAATCCTAAACTGATGGTGTCAAATTTGCAAATGAACTGAAGCTCAGCAGTTTCTCTTAGAAGTCTGGTCCTAAAGTTTTTTTGCTGGAGGATGGCCACCTTAAGATCTGCTATTGTGTGGCCAGGGAGGTTGAAGTGTTCTCCTACAGGTTTTTGTATATTGCCATTCCTAATATCTGATTTGTGTCAATTTATCCTTTTCCTTAGAGACTGTCCAATTTGGCCGATGTACATAGCAGAAGGGCATTGCTGGCATATGATGGCATATATTACATTGGTGGATGTGCAGGTGAATGAACCGGTGATGGTGTGGCTGATCTCGTTAAGTCCTGTGATGGTGTTGCTGGTGTAGATATGTGGGCAGAGTTGGCATCGAGGTTTGTTGCATGGATAGAGTTACTATGGTGCGGTGTGCAGTTACTGGTGAGAATATGCTTCAGGTTGGCAGGTTGTCTGTGGGCGAGGACTGGCCTGCCACCCAAGGCCTGTGAAAGTGTGGGATCATTGTCCAGGATGGGTTGTAGATCTCTGATGATGCGTTGGAGGGGCTTTAGCTGGGGACTGTATGTGATGGCCAGTGGAGTCCTGTTGGTTTCTTTCTTGGGTTTGTCTTGCAGTAGGAGGCTTCTGGGTACACGTCTGGCTCTGTTGATCTGTTTCCTTATTTCCTCGTGTGGGTATTGTAGTTTTGAGAATGCTTGGTGGAGATTTTCTAGGTGTTGGTCTCTGTCTGCGGGGTTAGAGCAGATACGGTTGTACCTCAGTGCTTGGCTGTAGACAATGGATCTTGTGGTCTGTCCGGTATGGAAGCTGGAGGCATGAAGGTAGGCATAGCGGTCGGTAGGTTTTCGGTATAGGGTGGTGTTAATGTGACCATCACTTATTAGCACCGTGGTGTCTAGGAAGTGGACCTCCCGTGTAGATTGGTCCAGGCTGAGGTTGATGGAGGAGTGGAAGCTGTTGAAATCGTGGTGGAATTTTTCCAGAGTCTCCTTCCCATGGGTCCAGATGATGAAGATGTCAACAATGTAGCGTAGGTAGAGAAGGGGCGTGAGTGGACGGGAGCTGAGGAAGCGTTGTTCCAGGTCGGCCATAAAAATATTGGCATATTGTGGGGCCATGCGGGTGCCCATAGCGGTGCTACTGATCTGGAGATATATATTGTCATCAAATTTGAAATAGTTGTGTGTGAGGATAAAGGCACAGAGCTCAGCAACCAGTTGTGCTGTGGCATCATCAGGGATACTGTTCCTGACAGCTTGTATTCCATCAGTGTGTGGGATGTTTGTGTAGAGAGCCTCTACATCCATGGTGGCTAGGATGGTGTTTTCTGGAAGGTCACCAATGCATCGTGACCTTCCACACAACTATTTCAAATTTGATGACAATATATATCTCCAGATCAATATATATTACCCCTTCTCTACCTACGCTACATTGATGACATCTTCATCATCTGGACCCATGGGACCCATGGGAAGGAGACTCTGGAAAAATTCCACCACGATTTCAACAGCTTCCACCCCACCATCAACCTCAGCCTGGACCAATGCTCCACCAAGCATTCTCAAAACTACAGTACCCGCACGAGGAAATAAGGAATCAGATCAACAGAGCCAGACGTGTACCCAGAAGCCTCCTACTGCAAGACAAACCCAAGAAAGAAACCAACAGGACTCCACTGGCCATCACATACAGTCCCCAGCTAAAGCCCCTCCAACGCATCATCAGAGATCTACAACCCATCCTGGACAATGATCCCACACTTTCACAGGCCTTGGGTGGCAGGCCAGTCCTCGCCCACAGACAACCTGCCAACCTGAAGCATATTCTCACCAGTAACTGCACACCGCACCATAGTAACTCTATCCATGCAACAAACCTCGATGCCAACTCTGCCCACATATTTACACCAGCAACACCATCACAGGACTTAACCAGATCAGCTGCACCATCACCGGTTCATTCACCTGCACATCCACCAATGTAATATATGCCATCATATGCCAGCAATGCCCTTCTGCTATGTACATCGGCCAAATTGGACAGTCTCTAAGGAAAAGGATAAATTGACACAAATCAGATATTAGGAATGGCAATATACAAAAACCTGTAGGAGAACACTTCAACCTCCCTGGCCACACAATAGCAGATCTTAAGGTGGCCATCCTCCAGCAAAAAAACTTTAGGACCAGACTTCTAAGAGAAACTGCTGAGCTTCAGTTCATTTGCAAATTTGACACCATCAGTTTAGGATTAAACAAAGACTGTGAATGGCTTGCCAACTACAGAACCAGTTTCTCCTCCCTTGGTTTTCACACCTCAACTGCTAGAACAGGGCCTCATCCTCCCTGATTGATCTAACCTCGTTATCTCTAGCTTGCTTCTTGCTTGCTTATATTTACCTGCCCCTGGAAATTTACACTCTTGCATCCGACGAAGTGGGCATTCACCCACGAAAGCTCATGCTGCAAAACGTCTGTTAGTCTATAAGGTGCCACAGGATTCTTTGCTGCTTTTACTGTATCCAGGTTACTTGCCTCCAGATACAAGTCCACTCTAGAGAATCAAGGAGCTGTAATTGGCCACTGACAGTCTCCCCTTCTGTACTGAGCAGAATCACAGCCCTGCTCAGCCAGGTCAGTCTCCTACACCCAGTCTAGCTCTTCTCTCTTCTGCATTTAAGTCAGGTTACATCATTCTCCATACTTCCTGGGTTTCAGCAGGGACAACACTAAGAATACAGGAGAAACAGGCTCCTTGCTCTTAGTTCCAGTACTCACCCCAACTCACAGCAGCCAGAAGCAGCAATTGAATGGAAAGTCCCATTGGACAGTCCTGAGTTGCAACTTGCAGCTTGCTCTTTGCTCTTTTTCATCCTAAATAGCAAAAGGCACATCCCTGACAGACATCTGTGACAGCACGTCCCTGATCCTAAGCACTGAGGCGCTAGAGCTTCTAAAAAAAGATGTTTGTAAGATTTTCTTTTTCCTAATCTCTCTCTAGGAAATGGCTGAACTGTTTTTGCTGAAAATTTCCCCCAAAAATGAGCCCAAGGCATATATCCAGCATGTGAAATCTCAGTCTAAACTGTTAATTTGGCATAGTTATAAGCAACTGAAAACAGGAACTTATAATTGGATGATTTGGGCAACCTTGACTAAAAGCTGTAATACCAGTGCTGCCTATAATATGCAAGCAGATGTATTGCTAAATAGAATGTTTTATGAACATTTCCCATTAAGCATAGGTTGTGTTTTCCTACTCAACAAGAAATCCTTAATTTAGTATTAAAATAACTCTGTTTGTGGCAAATACTAAATTACTTGCTAATAAAGATGATGGTATTTGAGAGCAATAAACACTGTGAAGACATGCAAATACAAATAGTATTTATAATAATTTTGATCCCTTTAGTTATTGTGACTGATTTATTAATGCATTACTCCAGTCCTATGCCAATGAAATTCAATTGAAATCAAAACTGGAATAATGAAGTGATGAATCAAGCTTGTTGTTTGCAAATCTCCCCTGGAGAGCATTAGTTTATTTACAAGCATGTTTTAATTTTAAATCTTAGGCTGCTCCCAGTTTTTCACTTGGTTTGAGGGTATCTGGAGCCTTTAGGTAATTTAAATTTAAATAATTAAGAAAATGTACAACAGAATGATACAAGAAACATGGACACAATGTTTACCATTCTAAACAGTTCAGCACTGTATATCTAAATTTAATCAGGATGGTCTGAGAGTTCCATTTTTCTACCAGTTTGGCACTAAAAGGAAAACTGCAGTGTACTATAAAAGATACTTTAATCACTAAATCTAATTACAAAGCCGAGTAAATGACTAAAACACGGAAATATAATAAAGAATAATTAACACTCATTCAGAAAACTATTATGATGACAGTTTTATGGGGCAGATTAGGGCTGAAAACATTTGGGTTATAAGCAATAGAAGCCTGGGTGCTTGGGTAGATATTTATTATTTATTTCTAGTATGGTAGCACTTAAGAACTTGAGTGAAAAATCAGGTCCTTATTATGCTATGCCCTGAACAGACAAAGATGACAGTCCCTGTCCCAGAGATAGTCACAATTTAGATGTCAGAATGACAAAATAGACATATGGAATGGGGCATGGTGGAAGGGTGATATAACAAAATGAGCAGCGTTTACCTGGAAAATGCCTAAGGTAAATGGTTTTTTAATTGTTTTTAATTGTTTAACTTAATGATTGGTTTAAAGAAATAGAATGACCTTTAAACCAACTTCAAAACACTTATAATTTTGACCTGAATTTTCTCATTGTTCCTCTGTCTCATGAGAGTCGGCCTCCTGTTGAGAAGCATAATGCTGTATAATTAAGAAGGCAGTCCTCGCTGGCTCCCTTCAAGGAATGGAGATACTGAAAGAGTGATTTCTAAAAACTGTTCTGAAAATTTCTTTTAAAAACCAAATAAACAACCTATCCTCCTTTCGTCCCATCTATCTACCAGTTGTCTACGTTTCATACCACTTGTCTGTCTGTGTTATAGCACAGGGGTCAGCAGCCTTTCAGAAGTGGTGCGCCGAGTCTTCATTTATACTCTAATTTAAGGCTTCGCATGCCAGTAATACATTTTAACATTTTTAGACGGTCTCTCTATAAATCTATATATTATATAACCAAACTACTGTTATATGTAAAGTAAACAAGGTTTTCAAAATGTTTCAGAAGCTTTATTTAAAATTAAATTTAAATGCAGATCTTATCAGTTTAGTGTGATCCTTGCCCTTGCTGAGTTTTCCAATGTCTGGCACGTATTTGGATACTTTAAGCTGCACACAGGCTTCTGAGTGATCAGTTGTTAACCGGCTGGCAGGAGGTCAGCAGCTGGAACCCTAGATCAGCAGCTGAGGTGAGTGGAGTTGGCGGCTGGTAGGGCTGAGTAGGGCCGGAGACCTGGACCCTGTCTGTCAGGGGGCCTGCGCTGGAACTCCAACGGGAAGCAAGGTGAATGGGGCTGTGGCGGGGACCCCGGCTGGTAAGGGGCCAGCAGCCGGAACCCCAGAGCAGCGACTGAGCAGCTCATCCCACCACCGCTCTGGGGTTCCAGCCACTGGCTCCTGCCAGCTGGGGTCTCAGCCTGCTGCCAGCCTGGGGTTCCTTCCCCCAGGCCAGCAGCGGGCGCTGAGTGGGACCATCAAAAAAAACCTTTGGCATGCATGCCGTAGGTTGCCGACCCCTGTTATAGCAAATTGCAACCATGTTTAAATCTCATAAGATCCTTCTAAAACCAACTAAAAGTTCTGAGTGACTGCTCAGAAAAGTCAACTCCACATAGTCTTAAAAGTCCTGCCACAAGGGAGAACTTGAATGATAAGGTACTACAACTTTTGTATTTAGCATTACGTGTGTTGAACCTTTGAGGAAACATGAAATAACCTGACTTTATTTTATGAGGATAGAATGCTTGGCAAAATTGCACCCCTGAGATACAGGAGAATTTGTTTGTCAGAACTAAAAGTTGTCTTGAACTTTAATAGATCAAAGGAAACTGAAGTTTAATACAAATTTTAATAGTCTTTCATGCTGTAAGTCACCAGGGCTTCTGTGCTGCTGCAGATAAGTACGGCTATACCGGAAAAGTACATTTCACTCTTCAGTTATTTTTTCTTCAAGAACTCTGACAAATAAGCAACCAAGCATTCCTTTCAAAATAAATAAAGTAGAACATCTGAAATGCAGGTTCCCACTTTTGTACCATTCCTGTGAAATTGGATTATAGTGAATTTTTAGATCAATAATTTGTGCCTTGCATCATAAAATGTGCAAATTCTGTTTCTGTTTCTCTGAACAAATATTGCAATATGAAACTCTTCCCCGGTGCATTGGTCTAGTAGTTTATGTATGTTCTTCAAACCCAGCTGCCTCAAGTTCAGAGACTATATAGCAGGAGTAGGCAACCTATGGCACGTGTGCCGAAGGTGGCACATGAGCTAATTTTCAGTGGTATTCACACTGCCTGGGTCCTGGCCACTGGTCTGGGGGAATCTGCATTTTAATTTAATTTTAAATGAAACTTCTTAAACATTTAAAAAACCTTATTTACTTTACATACAACAATAGTTTAGTTATATATTATAGACTTATAGAAAGAGACCTTCTAAAAACATTCAAATGTATGACTGGCACGCGAAACCTTAAATCAGAGTGAATAAATGAAGACTCGGCACACCACTTCTGAAAGGTTGCCAACCCCTGCTATATAGGCTTTACCTAAATATGATCACTGGGTCGCTTTCTCTGTGTAATTATGTCTATCTTTTATTAAAGCTGTAGGCTTGGTCCCCAGTTCTATTAGCATATTGTCTCTTCCTCCCTGTCTCTGGAACGGAGACCAACAGCTCTTTCCTAAACTATTTCACCAGCTTGATAATATAAGTGCACATTGCCTGTAAGGTTGTTTGGAAAGCCCAATAAATCTTCATATGCTGTTTCATATATTTAAAAAGTTTAGCGGTGTTCTGCCTTCTCACTGTTATATACACCTCTACCCTGATATAACATTACCCGATATAACACGAATTTAGATATAACGTGGTAAAGCACTGCCCGGGGGGGGGGCGGGGGGCGCTGCGCGCTCCGGCAGATCAAATCAAGTTCGATATAACGTGTTTTCATCTATAACGCGGTAAGATTTTTTGGCTCATGTTTGAAACTATCAAGCACTGAGGTTTCCTGCAACAAAATGTCTCTACTCAACTTTATATCATGTCCAATAGCACATTAACGGCACCAAATATAGCCTTGTGATAATATTCAAAAGTTAATAATGAGAGAAACACAACTAAACTAAAATCTTTCCATCAGAAAACAAAACCTTTCCAAGACTCTCCTCTTTCCCCATCATCCTGCTGGGGATCATATATGTACATGATATATTTTGCTGCTGCTTGTAAGTTGCACTGAGAACCCACTTAGCCTTTTGAGGCAACTGACCTTCTAAAATAATTCATCCTTATCTGCTTTAATTTAGGTGGCTCTCAGTGGCGGATAGTCATGAGGGGCTAAGATACTGTACTGGTTTAGTATTTAATACAATAACAGTTACCTCAAAAGTCCATTGGGTCCCTTGGAATAGCAAATGCATTTAGGGTTTGTTTATAATAATTCAATTGAAAAATATATAATTTTTAATGTCTTTCTTCTGTTGCCCTGCATTAGGAAGGGTGATAAATTGTTCTCTTTCACTGTTTAAATTGCAGCAGGGGAGGCTTAAGTTAGATGTTAACTACTTTACGGCTAGGAAGTTTTTCCTAAGCATTAGAACGAATTACTTAGGGAAGTTGTGGAATCTCTATCATTGGAAGTTTTTAAGAACAGGTTAGACAAACACCTGTCAAGGATGGTCTAGATAATACTTAAGGCTGGTCTACACTGTTTTGTTTCTCTTATCTGGAAACAAGGGGAGCCTCACCATTTGACCATCCAGTTCCCTATGGATGACCAGCAAATGCTATTTGCATCACTGGTGGGCCACAGGGCACAGTTCAGGAGCCTTGGTTTATGGGTCTACCACAGACTTCCTTGTGTGACCCTGTGCAAGTTGCAGTGTGGGAAGTCTAGGCTGGATATTAGGAAACACTATTTCACTAGGAGGATGGTGAAACACTGGAATGGGTTACCTATGGAGGTTTTAGAATCTCCATCCTTAGAGGTTTTTAAGGCCCGACTTGACAAAGCCCTGGCTGGGATGATTTAGTTGGGGATTGGTCCTGCTTTGAGCAGGGGGTTGGACTAGATGACCTCCTGAGGTCTCTTCCAACCCTAAGTTTCTATGATACTGCTTCCCTACAATACAGGGGTGTTAGGACTGAATTAATATTTGTAAAGTAACTTTAGTCCTTGGAAGGAAATTGCTACCGCAAGGCGTAGTGTAATTATATTGTTAAATGTACAGCCTTCCCCCAAACTGTAGATGATCCATTGAGTTAAATTACTGTATTGTGGACACATCACAATTGCCTTGTCTGTTACAACGTATTCTGCCTCAACCTGACCGTGTGGATAGCTTCCTCATAATGGGCATCTGGCTGTGGGCAACTGAGACCCTAATGCATGAAAGGACATAAGCCGGTGCTTAAGTCCAATGACTTCAAATCTTTAACCATGTGTATTGTCCAATGATTTCAGTTTAAACACATGCTTAAGTGCTTTCCTGAATAGGGATGCTTTCCTGAATTGGGGTCTAAAATCTTAGGGTCCATTCCTAAAACTCCTTCCTCATGAAACTACTAGTGTGAGCAAGGAAAATGTCAAGAAGGAGATTGAAGGGTCAGGCTCTTAGTCTCAAAATGACACATACTTTCTAAAAAGTGCTAATGATATGCAGCTAGCTTTAGGGATTGTATTTCTCTCATCTGCTTTTCAACTGTCTTCCTCTCTCTAAAGTAATGCACATGGGTAAGAATGTCTTTACTGTGGAGACTGTTGATTCACTGCTGTTTTCTTCAACTTAGTAGTGCCTTTAAATACTACACCATTTAAAACTGAAATCAGGATTAAATTATTAGTTTTTAAATTTTTCCTCTGCCAAAAGATAAGGTAATGGCATAGTACCATATTAAACTTTATCTTCCCTGGAAGATAAATGCTAGAGACATTAAAGTGACTATTTTATCAGTTTTAGCTAATAACAAGGTCTTGGCATCTGTCACCCATTAGTCTTTTCAAGAAGAAAATACAATAGCTCCCAGCTGCTTGTATGTGAAGAGACAGGTGGGGGAGCGTGGGATGGGGTAGCGATGCAGGAGTATGCGTGTGTGTTCTAAGCAGTAACAGAGTTAAGTTCATGTTACAAGAGTTGAATGGGTTACACTTCGTGACTTTTGAAGACAACATGTATTAGGAAGGAGATACTAGAATAGAATACTAGGAGCAAAACACTTTAAAGAACCAAGGTCAGATTTGCAAAAGTATGTGTAGAAGAAACATTGACACTGGTGTTTTGTTTAAACTGGACGAACATTGACACAGATAAAATTCTTCTAAAACACCCAAATTGTATAAAAATGTAGTGTTGTAATATTCTATGTTAGAAAGAAGGTAGACTTGGTTACTACATAGCTTAATTACTTCTGCAGAAAAAATATTTGACTGCCCTTGTCCTGGCACACACTGCTAACATCTGAGTCCTGTTAGTTGGTAGAGTCATATTTTGTTTTTATGACTGATCATAATCTGCATTCTTTAAAAATGTATTTGCAATTTCCTTTTGTTAGAATATAATGGAGAAGCTGCACTGCCTTAACAGGCAATTTAAAGAATGCAGTGGGCCACGTTTCCCCCTCAATTACACCAGTGCAGCGCAGCTCTAATTGTTTCAGTGGGGTTGTACCATGTAACTGGCAGAATAATTTGGTGCTATATGGCTGTGTGGAAGTAAAAGAGTAGTTAATCATGAGAAGGAAGGGTTAAGATGGATGCTTCTTTCTTGTCTACATATATTTAATTTTATAGTTGAGTGGTAGTTGAAATGTGTGTGAACAAAGTGTTTGCATAAAACCAAATGCAAAGTTGTATGTACAGGAATAAAAAATGCAGAACATACCTACAGAATGGGCAAATGTTTCCTGGAAAGCAGTTTCTCGGAAAAGGATTTTAGGGGTCATAGGGCGCAAGCAACTGAACATGAGCTCCCAATATGATGCTGTGGCAAGAAGGTTAGGAATAGTGAGCAGGAGTAGGGAGGTGATTTTTACTTCTGCGTATAATATTGGTAAGACTGATACTGGGATATAGTGGCAACTTCTGTTGTCCACACTTCAAAAAGGATGTTGAAAAATTGGACAGGGTACAGAAAAAAGCCACAAAAAGGATTTGCAGGCTGGAGAAAATGCCTGACAGTGAGAGACTTAAAAAACTTAGTCTGTTTGGCTTATCAAAAAGAAGACTGAGGTGACTTGATTACAGTGCATGGGGCAAAAATACTGATATTAATGGGCTCTTTAATATAGTGGAGAAAGACATAAGAACCAGTGGCTGGAAGCTTAAGCCTGACAAATTCAAATTAGAAATAAGGCACAAAGTTGTAACAGTGAGGGTAATTAACCATTGGAACAAACGACTAAGGGAAATGATGGATTCTCCATCTTTTGATGTCCTCAAATCAAGATGGGATTCTTTTCTGGAAGATTTGTGTTACTCAAACCCAAGTTATTGGGCTCAATACAGGAGTAACTAGGTACAATTTAATCGCCTATGATATACAGTTAGGTCAGACTGATGATCTAATAGTACCTTCTGGCCTTAAATTTATTTTTAAAGGTGACTTGCAAATATAATTAAAAATTGGGTGTGTACCCTTCCCCCCCCCCCTTTTTTTTTTCTTTATGATAGCCTGACAGCTTTACCAAAAAAAAGTGTGAATGGACTGAGGTAAAAACATTTGGCATAAAGGGTGTATTTTGACATCATCCATATAAAGGTGGAGGTTAATCATGATGCCATTTGAGGAGGGAGAAGAGGACGAGGACAGAAACCTGAGGGATGCTGACAGGTATTTAGCAGGACTGGGGCGAGAGGAGGTATTAATTACATGCATCAGGTTTTGAAAGCAGCAGTTCAGAAATCTATGTAGAAAAGCTAAGATCTGAACAAGGGCACCAGATATTTTCCTAGTTTTCCAGACTTTGTGCATCAAACTTTCATTAGTATTGCATTGAGCTATTTTCTTTCTCTCTTCTGAGTAGACCTGTTGAAAATTTTCTAATTTTTATATGAAAAATCCAATTTTTCAGCCAGCTTTAATTTTGTGTTGACTTCTGAGGCCAGGTTGAAAATTGCAGCTTAAAATAAAAAGGCCCTTCATAGATGAATGGTTACTTCTTACTAGCGCAAAGTTTTACAAGAGTAGACACATTGTGTTGTTCAAGAAACATTTCACATTATTACATCTTGCAAAATTCTTCATCAAATAAATTGTTTCATTTGACACGTTAATTGCACATACTAAATGTAGTTCACTTTTTCAGGTGTCACCCAGAACTTCTGTGAATAGTAGTATTTTTTGGTGTTCTATGGCTCAGGAGTGCAGTCTTCATTCTTAAAGCATGTTTGTTGGCATAAGGAATTCCTATTACTGTGCCAAAGAGTTAATTGACTACAAGTTGCCAAGAATAAATAAGCATGTCAATCTCCACTGTGTATATACATGTGATGTGAGAAGAGGTGTTAAATAAGCATCTGTATGTGTGATAGCCTTGTACCTGTTGTCACATCACATTAAATTACAGTTTAAACAAGGATGATATCTTCCCCACTTGTATGTACAAGTCTAGAGCACTGAATGAGTGGCATAATGATTACTGTCCCCTATCTTTGATGTGGGAGGGATAGCTCAGTGGTTTGAGCATTGGCCTGCTAAACCCAGGGTTGTGAGTTCAATACTTGAGGGGGCCACTTAGGGATCTGGGGCAAAAATTGGTCCTGCTAGTGAAGGCAGGGGGCTGGACTCAATGACCTTTCAAGGTCCCTTCCAGCTCTAGGAGATTGGTATATCTCCAATTATTACCTTTTTTTATTACCTTGGTCTGTCACTTGTGTCACTTACAGCAGTCTGTAATGAGATGATTGAAGCAGGGCCGCCCAGAGGATTCAGGGGGCCTGGGGCAAAGCAATTTCAGGGGCCCCTTCCATAAAAAAGTTGCAATACTATAGAATACTATATTCTCGTGGGGGTTGCTGCGGGGCCTGAAGCAAATTGCCCCACTTGCCCCCTTCTCCCCTGCTCCCCTGGGCAGCCCTGGGAAAAATAAACATTTAAAAACCTTCCGCATCTCGGCACAAACCCAGTTTTGAGAAAACTTCTTTTCAAGTCACCTTTACAAGGTATCACTGGTTCTCAGCATCAGCTAGTGCTAAAAGGCACTAAAGCTCATTAAAAGGGTTGGACAAATATTTTCTGTCAAAACTTTTTTTGGATTAAAAACTAGGGTTTTTTTTAAAAAGCAGAAAAAAATCACGGACAATGTCTGCTTTCCTTCAAAATTTCTTGTGTTTTTTTTAATTGAAAAGCTGAAATTAGTCTGAACATGGTTTGGGGTTTCAGAAGTGTGTGGCCAAATATTTGCTGCTTGCTGTGTTTGTTTAAAGAAACAATGAAAAAATTCTGCTTAAAAAAAATCCAAAACTTTTGAACCACCTCTGGTTGTGACCCAATGCGTGAGCCCATCTAGTCAGAGATTTTTCCAGGTTTCTGATACTCTGCTGGCTTCCTTGACTCATATCTATCTCCATAACTTTGGGTTCATTTAGCTTAGAACATAAGAATGGCCATACTGGATCAGACCAAAGGTCCATCTAGCCTAGTATCCTGTCTACTGACAGTGGCCAATGCCAAGTGCCCCAGAGGGAGTGAACCTAACAGGTAATGATCAAGTGATTTCTCTCCTGCCATCCATCTCCACCCTCTGACAAACAGAGGCTAGGGACACCATTCCTTACACATCCTGGCTAATAGCCATTAATGGACTTAACCTCCATGAATGTATCTGTTTCCTAGAGACTGGCTCCACGGGGTCCCTCACAAACTGGAGATGGTTACTGTGGGTTTGTCTTTAGTATAGCTTATGTACATACTCCACGACCTGAGCATTTGAGCTTGTTCCAGAATCTGGGATAAGCCTATGTTGTGAAAACTGAAATGCTCAAAATAGCACATGCATGTGAATGGACACAGGGTGCTAAAATTAAATTAACACAGGGATTCACAAACTGGGGGTCGGGACCCCTCAGGGGTCACGAGGTTATTACTGAGGGTCACGAGCTGTCAGCCTCCATCTCAAACCCTGCTTTGCCTCCAGCATTTATAATAGTGTTAAATATATTAAAAAAGTGTTTTTAATTTATAAGGGAGGGGGGTCACACACAGAGGTTTGCTATGTGAAAGGGGTCACCAGTACAAAAGTTTGAGAACCACTGAATTAACCCCTCTGGAACCTCGGGGAATGCAGGGGATGGGGGGAGTCTCCCTTGGTAGGGTTGGGAAGGAGGTAGGTGGTGTAGGATATTGCTCTTCTCATGTGATCCCTCCCCCATGGAAAAGATAACAGCTTGGCTCTTTGTGTTAAATAGCTGTCTGCAAGCTTCAAACTGCTGAATGAGCTTTAGGGTAGGGAAGGCTGTGCCTCCCCAAACAGCCTGGCCCTGTCCCCTATCCAACCCCCATCCACTTCCTGCCCCCCGACTGCCCCCCTCAGAATCCCCAGCCCATCTGCTCCTTGTCCTCTCACCCACCCCCCCCAAGACCCCCTCCCCAACCACCACCCCGGGACCCCACCCCCCACCAACTCCCCTTGTTCCCTGACTGCCCCCACCCCTAACCTCCCCCCCACACACACTGAGTCGAGACAGACCCCTGGGAATGCCCACGATCCAACCCCCCATTCCCTGTCCCCTGACTGCCCCCCCCAGAACCTCTGCCCCCTCCCTGTCCCCTGACTGTCCCCGGGACTCCCTGCCCCTTATCCACCACCACCCCGTCCCCCTGCCATGCTGCTTATCCCCACCTACCCCCTTTCCCAGAGCCTCAGAGTGCTGCATCCAGGAGCAGCTCTGAACAAAGCTGCAGCGGTCTGACTCCAGCAAGGCCTGAGCTCCCGCCATTAGACCTGGAGCTCACAGCCCCACCCCCTTACCACGCGGCTCCAAGCGGGGAGGAGCTCAGGCCTCGCCCCCTTACCACGCGGCTCCAAGCAGGGAGGAGCTCAGGCCTCGCCAGAGCCACGCCACTTTAGCTCTGTCCAGGGCCGCTCCTGGGTTACCCCCGCCTCTCCCCTCTCTCGGAGCCTCAGCGCACCGTGTCCAGGAGCTGCCCTGGCCCCTGGACAGCACTGCAGCGGCATGGCTCCAGCGAGACTGGAGCTTGCAGGCCCGCCCCCTTACCATGCGGCTCTGAGGGGGGAGAAGCTCAGGCCCCGCTGGAGCCACGTCGCTTTAGTTCTGTCCAGGGCCACTCCTGGACGCGGCGTGCTGAGGCGCCAGGGGAAGGCTGGGGCTGGAGCATTCTCATGGGGGTCCCTGCGGCCTGGACTGAAGGAAAGGCTTATAAACTGACTTGTAGGTTTTATTGCCTAGGATGAGTGTATTTTACATACACTTACTGTTTGGGAGGAAGAGTGAAAGGAATATCTTATTTTTATTTATTTTACTTTGTGGCATCATTAAATTTAAGTCTCCTTTTTGAATGCTGTTGCAAAATTGGGGCTGTCTAATTTGAGCTGTGACATGGAACTGAGAAGACAGAAAGAAAAGGGACAAGTGCTCTGTCTTACTGAAAAATACAGTTTTCCCCCATCTGGCAGCTGCTGAAATGATGCTGAAGTGGAGAGCTTTCATAATAAACCTTAATATGAGGAGAAGATGCCCAAAAACACATTTAGAAACATGACAGAGCTTTGGAAGCAGGCTCACCGTCATACATTACTGGAATAAGCTGCTGGCGCTTGGAAGGAAACCTTAGGTTTCCTGTGAAAAATTTGCCACATTGCAAATATCTCACTTTGTATTAAATTCCTAACCAGCCTAAGAAACTGAAAGAGCTATTCTTGTGAATCATGTTTTCTTTACAATTTTATATTTCAGCTAAGCAATTCATTTTTTTTAATTGATGGGATATTACTAGAATTCATAAGCCTTCAGTACAACCGATGCCCAAAGAGATTCTGCTTTGAGGGCTTGTATTCTTCCAAGCTCACTACCACAGTTGGCCACTTCAAATGCAGAAAATACACACAAAAGTTATAAACAAAAATGGAAAATTAGTGATTAAATGGTAGGCCTACAAATGCATTTCATTCTAGCTTCCACAGCACTCTAATTAAGTACACAGTGTTGTGGAGGAATCATAATTAGTTCCTACTCTTGGAGTCAGGGGCGGCTCTAGGCATTTTGCCCCAAGCATGGCAGGCAGGTTGCCTTCGGGAGGTCCTCCGAAGCCACGGGACCAGCGGACCCTCCGCAGGCAAGCCGCCGAAGGCAGCCTGCCTGCCGCCCTCGCGGCGCCAGCAGAGCGCCCCCCGCGGCTTGCCGCCCCAAGCATGCGCGTGGCGTGCTGAAGCCTGGAGCCACCCTTGCTTGGAGTAACACTGTTCTCTTTTCAGGGACAAATGCTGAATGTTCTAAGAGTAAAACTGATTTTCATAGCTGAGTTCTCAAATATTCAGAATACCACTCTCCTGCTGTCTCCTGCAGAATTTGAAGAGTCACTGTTTAGTATTATTTGTACCACCTCAAAGGTCCGTATAGTGCAAACTGAAATGTTATTTTTAAAATCTTGAATGTTAGTGTTCCAAATATTTTGGGTGTGGAAGGTCTGTGTATTTTATAGGTGGAGCACGTAGCAACACACAGTTAAGGGTTGTCAAGCAAGAGACTATGTTGCTTAGCTATTACCTTTCTGACTGAAGTTTCTATGTTTACTCCTTGCCCCCTGGTGATTTTTTAAAGTAAATTTCATGAAAAACTGTAGTCATGTCTTGAATATGAAAAGAATGGTGTGCAGGAAATCCTTTTGTTATTATAAACAGTTATTGGTAGTTGTTTTGAACAGCTCTAGCACTTCAGTGGTTCGGGAATCAGGTTCCTACACCATTTCCTTCTGTGATGCCAATATAGGAGGCATGGGTGCAGGAAGAATGCCAGAAATGGCACTTTCTTATGCCCTGCAAGATCCTGGCTGCCCTTTTGGCTTCTTTGGGATATTGGCAGCTGTCGTATGTTAGAGCTGCCCGACATCTGCCCTGATTTACAGCTGGAAACTTGGCTCTGGATCATGGGCATGCAAAGATAAGCTATATACTACTGTAACCCCAAGGAGATTACCTAGAGTCCTGGGGCTCTGTCTGCTGGCAGCTCAGGGAAAGACACACTGTCCCTGGTCGGGCGGGGGAGGGGAGCCAAGCCAAGGCAGACTCAGAGTCTGCCCAGCAACCAATAGGGACTGAGATGTCCTTCCCAGGGAGCTCAGGAAAGGGGAGAAGCCATTTTTTTTTTAGATAGTCTGGAGCCAGCCAGGGCAAGGGCAGGACTGGCTGTATGGGGAGCTGGTGAGTCCCAGGCCTGCATGCAGGGTTCCCCCTGAAAACTGGCCTCTGGGGACCTGAAAGCAAGATCCCTCAGCTGGGCTTTCCTCCCCTCCACTGATGACTCCAAGTTTGTAGAGTTTTTATGGGAAACTTCCCCAGCCAGGCTGAGTTAGCCCTCCAGCTCCCTAGTGAGACCAGTCATCACATGGTCAGCTCTGCTCTGCCTGCTAGTCCAGGGCTGCTGCCTACTGTGAGTGTATCTGGACTCTGGGGTAGGAGACTACAGTTTGGATCTTAGTATAGTTGTGTAATCTGCACCTTGAGCCCTGCACCCCTTTGTGGTGAGGGGAAATCCTGGAAACAGAAGTCTGCCTGAAGAGGATTCCTGCCAGCAGAGATCATCCCCTCTGTAGTGACCGAGGGGTCCAGAGTCATCTCTGAACCTGAGGATCATTCATGGAGTTTGTGAGTGCACCACTGCGGAGAAGATATTGTAGTCATAGGTCATCAAGGGCCCCAACAAAGTACACATACCAACGGGACACTGATCTTACATTTGCTACATCTGGTCACATGACTGGGGAAGCCACAGGTATTATCAGTGTGGGCACCAGTGACCCTAAGAATAGTGTTTTATCCTGTTATATTTGTCTCCTGTTTAATATAATTACTGTGTTGAATATATTGTATGTGTTTGTGTTATTTCTTTGGAGTCTCCAACTATCTGGCAAGTAAGTGGGGGTTACCCTGTGGTTAGAATTTTCCTCCCAAGCTGCTCTGGTGACCCTGCCCGGAAGGAGCGAGTGGGGGTGGAGGCACCGCCAAATAAATTCATAGGGAAAAATAAAGAAGAAACACCCTGCTGAGTGGGTGGCGGGATCCAGAAGAACCCAGACCTGTCCATCAAAACCTGTAAGCAGACTGGAATTAAAGAAGGTAACCAGATGGATAGGGGGCGCTACACTACCTTTTGTATATAATACACTAACATTCAAGGTTGCACCACAAGTTGCTCAGCCAGACCCAACAATCTAGCCTACAGTCCTTAATTGCAGGATTATATAGTATTATTTTGACAAAGACGCCTGCATCATTCAGTGTACAGTTTGGACAACAAATGAGGCCTAAATTTAGTTCTTATCTTATAATATGCAGTTTAAAGCTAGTTCTCATCCTTTGAGCCACATGATGTTGCCGATTTATAATCTGTGATTTTTACCATCATTCATAGTTCTGAGCATTTTTACATTTACCACATTTAAAACTGCTTTAAAAGCCTTTAAGAGGCTTTTAAAAAAATAATATTTTTTGATAGTTTAGGGCCATTGCACAGCTGGAAAATTTTCATGTTTTTATTTTTTCTTTAAATAATTTTTTTTGAGTTTAGAGTAAACTTCTTTAAAACATTTTAGACCTAATCTGCCCTAATATATCTGTAAGTTTCAGAACTGATGTAGGACTGAAGGGAGGAGACAAAATATTTCAGATTCCAAGTTATACGAACATGTTTAATACTTGAAGTTTGGCAATTGCTGCAAACACTTGAGGGCATTTTCGTATTATTATTTAGTAATTGAACTTGTAGAGCCCATGCAGGATTTAGTGAGAGAGGAGATAGAGAACCAGAAGGGACCTCAAGAGGTCATCTAGTTCAGTCCCCTGCACTCCAACCTGCTCTTAAAAATCCCCTATGATGAAGATTCCACAATCTCCCTAGGCAATTTATTCCAGTGCTTAACCACTCTGACAGTTAGGAAGTTTTCCCTAATGTCCAACCTAAACTGCCCTTGCTGCAATTTAAGCCCATCGATTCTTGTCCTATCCTCCATGGTTAAGAACAATTTTTCTCCTTGTAACAACCTTTTATGTACTGTTATCATGTCCCCTCTCAGTCTTCTCTTCTCCAGACTAAACAAACCCAATTTTTTCATTCTTCCCTCAAAGGTGATGTTTTCTAGACCATTAATCATTTTTGTTGCTCTTCTCTGGGCTTTCTCCAATTTGTCCATTTTTCCAGAAATGTGGCACCCAGAACTGGACACAATACTCCAGTTGAGGCCTAATCAGCATGGAGTAGAGCAGAAGAATTACTTTTCATGTCTTGCTTACAATACATTCCAGAATGTTGTTTGCTTTTTTTGCAACAGTGTTACACTGTTGACTCTCATTTAGCTTGTGATTCACTATGACTCCCAGATCCCTTTCTGCAGTACTCCTTCCTAGGCAATCATTTCTCATTTTGTATGTGTGCAACTGATTGTTCCTTCCTAAGTGGGGTACTTTGCATTTATCCTTATTGAATTTCATCCTATTTACTTCAGACCATTTCTCCAGTTTGTCCAGATCATTTTGAATTTCAAACCTATCCCCCAAAGCACTTGCAACCCCTCCCAGCTTGGTAGCGTCTGCAAACGTTATAAGTGTACTCTGTATGCCATTATCTAAATCATTGAGGAAGATATTGAACAGAACCAGACCCAGAACCGATCTCTGTGGGATCCCCACTCATTATGCCCTTCCAGCATGATTGTGAGCCACTGATAACTACTCCCTGGGAACGATTTTCCAACAAGTTATGCACCCATCTTATAGTAGCTCCATCTAGGTTGTATTTCCCTAGTTTGTTTATGAGAGGATCATGCGAGACAGTATCAAAATCCTTACTGAAGTCAAGATATACCACATCTGCCGCTTTCCCCCCTATCCACAAGGCTTGTTACCCTGTCAAACAAAGCTATCAGGTTGGTTTGACACGATTTGTTCTTGACAAATCCATTCTGACTGTTGTTTATCACCGTATTATTGTCTAGGTGTTTTCAAATTGATTGCTTAATTATTTGCTCCATTATCTTTCTGGGCACAGAAGTTAAGCTGACTGGTCTGCAATTCCCTGGGTTGTCCTTAATTCCCTTTTTATAGATGTCCTTTTCCAGTCTTCTGGAATCTCTCCCATCTTCCATGATTTTTCAAAGATAATTGCTAATGGCTCAGATATCTCCTCAGTCAGCTACTTGAGTATTCTAGGATACATTTCATCAGGCACTGGTGATTTGAAGACATCTAACTTGTCTAAGTAATTTTTGACATGTTCTTTCCCTATTTTAGACTCTGACCCTACCTCATTTTCACTGGCATTCACTATGTTAGACGTCCAATCACCACCAACCTTCTTGGTGAAAACTGAAACAAAGAAGTCATTAAGAACCTCTGCCATTTCCATATTTTCTGTTATTGTTTTTCCCCCTTCATTGAATAACGGGCCTACTCTGTCCTTGGTCTTCCTCTTGCTTCTAATGTATTTGTAGAATGTTTTCTTGTTTCCTTTTATGTCCCTAGCTAGTTTGATCTCGTTTCGTGCCTTGGCTTTTCTAATTTTGTCCCTACATGTGTTGTTTGTTTATATTCATCCTTTGTAATTTGACCGAGTTTCCACTTTTTGTAGAACTCTCTTTTGAGTTTTAGATAATTGAAGATCTCCTTGTTAAGCCAGGGTGGTCTCTTGCCATACTTCCTATCTTTCCTATGCAGTGGGATAGTTTGCTTTTGTGCCCTTAATAATGTCTCTTTGAAAAACTGCTAACTGTCTTCAATTGTTTTTCCCCTTAAACTTGCTTACCATTGGATTTTACCTACCAACTTTCTGAGTTGGCTAAAGTCTGCCTTCTTGAAATCCATTGTCTTTATTGTGCTGTTCTCCCTCCTACCATTCCTTAGAATCATGAACTCTACCATTTCGTGATCACTTTTACCCAAATTGCCTTCTACTTTCAAATTATCATCCAGTTCTTTCCTATTTGTCAAAATCAAATCTAGAACAGCCTCCTCTGTAGTATTTTTCTCCACCTTCTGAAATAAAAAATTGTCTCCAATACATTCTAAGAACTTGTTGGATAATCTGTGCCCTGTTGTGTTATTTTCCCATCAGGTGTTATTTCCCCATCACCACCAAGTTCTGTGCTTTAGATGATTTTGTTAGTTGTTTAAAAAAAGGCTCATCCTCCTCTTCTTCCTGGTTTGGTGGTCTGTAGTAGACCCCTACCATGACATCACCCTTGTTTTTTACCCCTTTTATCCTTACCCAGAGACTTTCAACAAGTCTGTCTCTTATTTCTATCTCAACCTCAGTCCCAAGTATATTCATTTTTAATATATAAGGCAACACCACCTCCCTTTTTTCCGCCTGCCTGTCCTTCCTGAGCATGCTTTATCCTTCTGTACCAATATTCCGGTCATGCATATTATCCCACCAAGTCTCTGTGATACCAACTATGTCATAGTTGTGTTTATTTACTAGCATTTCGAGTTCTTCCTACTTATTCCCCATACTTCTCACATTAGTATACAGACATCTAAGATACTGATTAGATTTTCATCTCTCCTTTATTTCTGCTATAACAGCCCATAGTCCACCCAGATTCCAACCCCCTCCCAGGTCTCCATGTTTTTGACTTACCTGTGGGCTTTGGTCACCTGCCCCTGTATTTAGCATGTGAAGCTGGAGAAATATTTAATTATATTTATTTATTTATTTATAGATTTTAAAGTTTTGAATTAACTCCATGACTGGTTAATTACTTACATTTATTTGCAAATTTTGGCTGTAAAAATAGTAAAGTCTTAGCACCATGTGGTCACTCAAGAACATGTAGTATCATTGAGCTTCAGTCATTGTCATCTTTTTTAAATGAAATAGAAGATGCCTGGAAGATCAACAGCAAGCTGCAGATCAGGATGTAGTGTCTGGAGTGTCTACTGTATTATTCCTCAAGTCCTGTAATCTGTGAGCTATCTATGCCCACCCCCCAATTTCATAATCACTAAGCCTTGTTAATGAATTAAACAGCTCCATCCCCTAGGAGTTATGTTCCTAGTTGTATGTAAAAGAAACTTGAGATATCACAGATTTGCAAAAGTTTTAGCTGCATTGCTGAATTGGGGGGTGGGGTGTATTTTCTGTAGTAGCTACCAGTCATAACCTATCCAATGTGGTTGAGGTGATGGTAGGGATGAAAAAACTTTAAAATCTTTTGAACAGTGTTTCCTGAGAATGTTTGTTTCAAAGAGTTTCACCACTGGACACACTAGACAAAGAGATTTGATTAATCTTTGGACTTTGTTGGCCATATTTTCTGCTAGGTTTGCTGAGAAATGCATTTAGCCTTAAGAGACTCCTTACCACCCCTAAAACAGAAAAGGAGTTGGTATTTAAAGGTCAGGAGCTATTAGTTTAGTTGTGCAGAAAGTTGTGTTATTAACAGATTATAAGATCTTGCATTATTATTGGAAATCCTGAACACTTGTGTAACAACACTATTGCTCTAACTATTGGGATAGTGCTGGATTACTAGCTCATATTTTATAGAGTCAAATACTGAGCTGAAAACATTATGCTTGTTTTACTATATATGTAATGTGATAAAATGTTGACACTTCTGCTTCATAAATCAGTATCACTTGTATATATTTTTCAAGTTTGTGAAAATTTTACCACTAATTGTTACCCTTTGCCAAGCATCATCTTTTTTTGCTCCTGAAAATGTTGATGTCCATTTTCTTCTTTAATAATGAATAAAATGTTGATTTCAAAACATTAATCCTACATTATTTTTTCTTCCATTTTTCAGCGGAACCCCTGCCTTTAATGGACTTGTGCCGAAGATCAATTCGCTTTGCTCTTGGCAGAGATCGCCTGCATGACATAGAATCTCTACCTTTGCCCCAGTCTCTGAAAAATTATTTACAGTATCAATAAGAAGTCTTAGAATCCTTTTTCTGGCCTCACGTTGGACTAAATCAATGCAAAGGGCAGAAATTATTGTTTACATCAAAATAGAAATCTTTGTGGTGGACACTTGAGTGTTATTTAAGTTTTAATGTATGTATTTTTTTTCTGAATCAACTGAAGCAGAACAAACTGGGGAATACTAAAGTATGCAAAAACCATCAATTTGATCTAGATTCACAAATTATCTGTTGCCTATAGGACAGTATCCAAGACTGAATTCTCCCGGTCAGATCCTGAGCTGGCACTTATTGCCTTAGCTCCATTGACTTCCGGTAGACACCAGCTGAAAATCTGGCCCCCAAGAGTTATCCTTATGCAGAGTAGCATCCTTTGAATAATGTGGTTACTAGTGATAGAAATAACAGTGTGTTAAGTTAACAATAATGTCTAAATCTTAAGATTTGATGTTCAGAGGTGCTGAGTAATCACAGTTTATCTGGAGTCTTGAATACTTAGCCCTTAATGTGTTAGAGGACCTATGATGTCTAAAATATATGAAGTAAGTCATTATATAGAACACCACTGCTGGATTTAAAGATAAATGAGAAAAGTTGTTCCTGAAGAGTGGAAGATCAACTAAATTGGATATGGTAATAAAGTCAATGCAGTCCAATGTTTTCAAGACCAAATCTCATTCCTCCAAAGTTTTGCATAGTTTATAACAACAAAGCTGTTCACTATCTTGAGATTTTAGGATATTTACTTTTTAAGAAGCCTGTCACTTTTTTTATTTGAACAAATTTATTATTTTTATGTTATACCAACTCTAAATACTTCTGCTCTCTTTTTAATGTATGTGTGATATGTTGTTTATTTATCTGTTTAATGTCTGTGGAGTCCTCATTTAACTGTTTTCATCTTGGAAGGACTGATTTACTTCCCCGCACCCCCAGATGTATACATTTTTCAGGCTCAACCTGTTTGTAAAGATGCTGCTTTCTATTTGCATTTCTTATGTTTCAAGTTATCTGCCTGATCAGTTATCTAGTTTTTAAACTGGAAGTTGTTGTAATGGCAGGATGTTGACTGTTGAGACTTAACTGCCTTCAGCATATTTTAATGTGAATTTACTGATGAATAAGGAGAAAATTTCTAATAAAGTCTACTGTCCAAAATGAAACCAGTCTCTCCTTTCATTACCTATTAGATATACTTAACAGAAGCAATACATTCCAAGTTGAAGTTCAGTTTCTGTAGCTCTTACACTGCTGCTTCTGTGTGGTGTTTCTATGGCAGTGGAGTGGGTGGGGTAGAAAGGAGAGGGACTCATCTGTCTTAGTAGCGCCAATGCCCTGCTGCTGACATGTCCTAGTCGCTGTGGGCTTGTCAGCACTGAGATCAGTTGCATACTATATTGCAATGCGTCTTGCAGAGGGGGAGGCTTCAAATAGAGTGACCAAGACAGCACATGTGAAAAATCGGGACAAGGGGTGGGTGGTAATAGAAGCCTATATAAGAAAAAGACCCAAAAATCAGGACTGTTCCTATAAAATTGGGACATCTGGTCACCCTAGCTGCGCATTACAACACTTGTTATATCTCTTTCCTCATTTTTTCCTACTCCACTCACTTTTTGCTTTGCTCAAGCCTTTTGCCTAACTATTCCTTTGTTCTATCCTCCCCTGCTCTTATCTTAATGCCTTCTTCCATTGCTGCTCATTGTTCTTGGAAAAGTCTTCCAGTTGTGTGCCCCAGTCAGCCTCGCTCTTCAAAGCAGAAAGTTTCCATGAAATCTTGCAATCACAGTTCCCCAAAATATCATACAAATTTGAAAGAATATAACAAAAAAACTTATCCCATCTGATGTATGATCTATGGAAAATCATGCTTCTCAAAAAGCAGCAACTGCTCCTCCCTTGTTAACTACAGAATACCCTTCCTTTCCTATAGCCCATCCCACCATGTCTAATGCAATATTCTTGTGTTTTTGACCAGTTTACATTGCAAGAATCACAGGACCCCTTTAAAATGCTGTGTATACCTATGGTACTGTGTAAATTATATTATCGTTTGAGGACTGGGGAGGCAAACACACTAACTTTAGAATGATGCAGAGTGACTGGAAGACCTTGTGCAGCAGTGAAGAACATCTCAGGTAAGCACTTCAGAAAATCAGTGCCTTGCCCTTTAGCCTCATTGTTCACATTCCTTTTAATGAATGTGCCTACCACAACTGTTACACTTTGGATGTTATCTTTCAATACCATTTTGTACCCTGACCCATGCTTGATCGTCTTTTGTCAATGCAAAAGTTAATTGTGTGTGTGTGAATGTGACATAAATTAAAGCCCATTGGGAGCAGAACTGGAACAAATCAATAGCAAATCTCCCCTTACACTCTGTCCATTAACCCAGTTATTATACAGCTTGGATTTGGACTTTCAGTAAAGGAATGTTCAATTACCATTCCCCCAAAATGTTAGGGAGGGAAAGTGTCAAGTTAATAATCATGGAGGTATTACAACAGCACATATCAGAAAGCAGATTTGATTATGTAAAATATCCAGTTTTAGTATTTTAAAGTAATAAAATATTTTACAAGCACATTGATTTTAGTGTATGATTTTCCATGCAGTGCATCCTTTTGCCTAACAATAATTTGGTATAGTCTCTCCCGCTTTTATTCAACCCGTGTCCAAGGTGCTATCTTCAGATAAGTTCTCAGGCTACCTGCAGGAGACTTAAGTTTGTAGGTAGCTTGTGAGGTCTCTCCAGAAAGAGAAGCCCTATATCAGATTATGAATGTGAAGTAGTTCCACCTGTCATCACACTGTAAAAACAGGCTTTTGTCCCCTTCCAGGAAACTTTATAGGGAAACAAGCGCAGCCTATTTATAGTGCTGAGATCAATGCTTACAATCTAAGAAGCCAAAAACACCCACACGTACGAGTGGACAGTAAAGACACAGAAGATGAGCAGTCACTCTGAATGGCATTGTTTACACTAACAGCGAGTAAAAAAATGAAACAGGATTTTTAAAAAAAAGCTGTTTAAACATCTCTAGTACCAAAAAATTATAGAAACCTTACAATCCAACATCTGTCAACCTGAAAACAGTCAATGGAGCCCTCTTACAGACAGACTAGTCTTTCAATATCTGTCAGCATGGATCTCACTTCATGTGCATAGACGTCTTGTGCAATATTGGAGTTCTTTGCATAGCAGTGTCTCCTGGTGCTATGCAGGCACCTGTGCCTCCTCCTGCTGCCATGTAAGAACATAAAGGACAGAGCAGCTGCAACCCTCACTCAGTTCCTTTGTACATGGCAGTGAGATGAACCCCGCAAGTGCGCTGGTTGGTTGAGTTCCATGGACAGAGATTGCTTCCTACAGGTCTAGGAAATCCTGATACAGAGCAAGAGAACATCTACCAGACTAACATAATCATATGAATGGAAGAAATTATTGATATGAGCAGCCCGATATGGTCTGGACCTATTCCAGGCCTCTCTACTGAAGAGCCTTGACTTCTTATTTCACTTGAAATAGTCTGGCCTTTCATTTGTCTCTATTAAGATTCACCTCACAGAAATCTCAGCTTAGCATATGCCTGTACAGTTATGTTCAATCTTGTTTCATCCCAGGGTGTCAAAGTTTCTCAAAGCGCTATTACACACTTACCTACCTACTCCCACCTGGGGTCTCAACATCCTCCTCCTCATGCTTATGAAGCCACCATTTGAACTCCTCTCAGAATACTACTTACATCACCTCTACACGGTCAGGCTTCCCAGTGGCTGTCATGTCAGCCAGGAAGGTGAATAAGCTTCAGGCACTTATGGCCAAACCACCTTATTCAATATTCTGTAGCCACACTCAGCACTGCGAGAAAGAAAAATTACTCAAACTTAGAGGCAGCCAGAACTTGGTTTTATTTCATTGATAAGACCAAACCATTCAGACTGTCATCCTGCCTATTTTTAGCCACAGGCGGATGTTCTACAGATCAGGCCATCTCATCACAAAGAATATTGAAAAGGACAACACAATGTATTTCACTGTGCTATTAGCTGGCTGGTGTATCTCTCCCACCAAACTTCTGGGCTCACTCTGGTTCAGGAATGTGCCAATATCAGAAATCTGTAAAGATTACTTATCCTGCAGTAACTGGTTCTTCAAGATATTGTAATGAGTGTGGATCCCATGATACACCTCCATCCCCACTTTTTGGAGTTCCTAGCTATCACAGCAATTTGAATTGCCAGAGAACTGAGGAAGGGTCATAGTGACTCTGCCCTGCTTCAATGGGAGCACGAGGAGACACAGGGCACATGAACTGCCTTGACAGACACTGCTGTTCAAAAAGACTGTAATCTCTCACATGTGAGGCACATGCACAGCTATAGTGAGATTCACACTGATTACAACCTCTTGAAGAACCACAGTTGCTACCAAGTAAGTAACCGTTCTTTCCTTATACACCTCATTTATTCATTTGGGCAAGAAAATACTCTTCGAACCTTCTCTTCCCTTTCTCCCCGCCCCCATTATCTTGGACATAAGTGCACAAAAGTTTGCCAGCTTACCTTCATTGAGCTCCTTGCCATAGGTTAAGGGACTCCAGTGAGGGGGTAGGAGAGAGGGTCTTCAGAGCAGTAATAGAAAGATCTCTTGGCAACCACCGAGTCTGTGTCAGGGTGAAGCTGTAACATCTATTCTAAACTACTGTTGGATGTTATCCAGATCACCTACTGTAATATAAACAATCGCATGCTGTTTACTAACACCTGGATGAGGCAAGGGCCCAGGTATTTCTTAGGAGGGAAGGGTCAGGCCTCCCTTTGTCTTAATGTGGTGGCAGCCATATTGTATGATACATTGGGATTAAACTGGGGATCTCCAGAGCTAAAAGCATGATCCTGCTGGATCTAAGGAACCAGGTCCTGTAGCTGAGAGCTGTAACAGACTTCCACTAATTGTGGTTTGGGCACAGAGGGGGACTCGTAACACAAACTGACCAATGGGTTACACTAAGGAGGAGTGCTCCTCCTCTCTTGGTCTCTGGTCCTCTTTCCTGGAACTTCCATGAAGTCCTCTCAAAGTGTACAGGGCTTAAGATCCCTTGTGACAGCACCATGCACTGGAATTTGCAGACTGATATATTGAGGACTCTGGTTGAACCTTCTCAGCTTCCCTCTGATACTCCCTGACTTTAATGCTGCTTCTCTTCAGCCTTTTACTCCTCCCCTGGAAGATGCCATCCCTGGCTTTTGATTCATTTAAATGGTCTTTGACTTTTCCCATCCACCGCTATTTACTGTCTATAGATGTGGGCTTTCATTGCTATGGCAACTGGAGCCCCAAATCTTTCTTGAGTCAGTGGGAATGTATTGACATGACCCACCCATGTCTTTCCAGGGAACAGCTAGCAGGAATCACAAACAAACGGAGTTGGTTGTTAACTTTTCCAGCTGAACAGTGAAAATAGGGTAGTGGGTTAAACTTTTGTTTATGCTTAGTATTTAGTGAATCTCACTTTAAGGAAGAGCAGAAGTGCAGTGTCAGAGAAGCACACACTGCAAAGGAAAATATTTCTAAATGGTTTTATGGAAATATTGCTATTGGCTTTTAGACTTTAAAAATGTGTTTTTTTACAAAGCCTAAATTGGGAACCAAATTTGACCTGACATCCACTGAAAACTTCTACAGCATGTGTAAATATGTGAAGACATTGACATTCAAATTTATAATGCAAAAGCAAAGCACAAGGCAAAATCTGTAGTCTCCAGTCTGCATTAGTACAATACATACCTGTGCGTTTCTGCACACTTAGTAAAACCAATTACAGTGCCGGCACAGTAGCTAATGTGATATGATAGGTACAGTGAGGTGTGTCCTTTTATCTGAGAGACCAGGAATGACCCCTACAAGTGTGCCTAAGACTTTTACTTTAACTTTAGATTCCACCATGATTTTTTTTCTTAGTTGCTTTTTAAAGCAGCTGATTTAACTATCATATACATTTCCCTTCCAATTGGGGAGGCAAATTGATAGCATAATTAATTTGTTTCTGGCTTCAAACTAGCCAAAGTACAGTATGCCAAACTTCTGGCATTTTCAGCTAAACAGGACAAATTCAGAATACAAACTCATCAGCAGACTAAAAACTTGACCCCTATATAGAGAGTGTACTGACAAGGTAGTATTTCTGCTGTGCAAGTTGTATCTCCATGGATTGATTCACCCTATTCCAGTATAAGTAGCATCTCATCCTGAAGTCTGTTGAATCTGGAAAAAATGCTGTAGGAGCAGATTTAAACAAATGAGTCATTCGAGTGTTTCTCATAGTTCTAAAGAAGCAGCAAGCCACAAATGTGCTTGTCTCGTCCCTGTTTAACTTAATATTGCTAAACTAGCATGTTCTCACATCACTCAACTGCAACCCTTAGTCAACTCCAGCAGTTCCACATAAAATCCCCACTGCAGTCAGTGGGAGGTGTGCCTGGGTCAGCACTGCAGATTTTGGTTCCCATGTAAAGATCTCCAAACATTTCCAAAACACTGATTGGCATGATCCATGTATACGTAAGTGATGTCAGACAGATTGTTTCAGCAGAAGCGTTTCTAATTTGGCAAAACATGTTGCCAAGTGAAGTTAGATAAAGACTGAGGAAGTTAAGCCACAAAATGTTTCTATTTGAAACTGAGTAGCTATATAATGGGAGAGTTAGAATGCATGGCTCCTCAGTGGCAATTAAAAAAAAAATCTGATTTTGTAAATCTTTAAAAACATCGCCCAGAATTTTAATTAAAAATACTTGTGAATTTCGGATTGTCATTAGAATTCATCTGTTCCTGCTTATCTCACAACAGAAGGCCCAACACTTATAATATCAACCCCCTCCCCTCCTTTTTTTTTTAACAGATTGATGTTGCAGAAGGATGATGAAGAACTGCAAAGGTACTGGTAAGAGGAACTTGTCCCTGAGCAAACTCTCTTCATGTATACAGAATGGACAGAACTACCAGATAAAATACACCAGCTGAAATGTTGCTATGTGGCTTTCCTGAGAGGGCAGCAGCTCTTTAAATACAGAGTTTGTGAATGTTATGCTGAACGTATGTAAAACAAACCGTACTCTACCATCAATTCTTTACTAAAATCACTGTTGTAAGGAGTCTGAATTCATTTGGTGGGAAAAGGGTGTGCTGGTGAAAAAATCAATAGCACAATATGGCGTTAAGAGTTTACAAAAGCCTGGAATAAATACAGCATTGAGCAACTGGTCAGGGATTGATCTAGTATCAAATCTTTTATTTTTTTAGAATGAAATGTACAATTAAAATTCTGGACAGAAAGTAAAAATTAACAAAAATTTCATGATTTGTTTAGAAACCACATGTCTTTATTCTAGAAGTAAAATTTTAAGCAGTAGCATGGATTTTTTTTTGTACTGCACATACTTCAAGTGTCTAAAGAAATTGTACAGTGCAAACTTCGGTCCAGATGCTTTCTATTCACATCTGATATCCACATGGGCACTTTATTCTATATGTCATTTCATTAGAGTTAATGGGTCAATTTGCAGGGTAAGGTATTAATCACATATTCAAAGGAGCCTGAATTTCAATGTGATTTGGGTGCCTAACATCTTTAGTTTTCTTTGCAAATCCCAACTGACATGAATAAAAGTATCAACATCTTGGCCTTATTGCTTCATTCTCATCTCTATGGAATTCCTGTGCATCGAGACCTATATATAGCATTTAATCTTAGAGAGTAAAATAAGGGGTAAAACAGAAGTGATGTTTTTAATTTTTACAAATCATAAAGTGATATTTAACAGAATAGCATCCCTTGTCTTCTCCAAGGGGAGAACTTGTTTGATTTCAATACACTGCCCTCTCTAGCCACAGAATACCTACATTTTAGAGTACTGTTGCTATTTCCACATTTCTAAGAAAAGGATGAGGTGATGTTTTTGATGGTTCTCATGTACAATGAATTCCATTGTCGGTTTCAAAGACCTCTCCTGAGTAGTAATCATAGAAGCACTCACATGAGGTTAACATCTGTTCAGTGATTTTCCTGGGTCAAACAGTATCTCAAAACAAAAAAAAAAAAGCGGGGGCGGGGGGAATGTATTAAAAAACTAAACATTTCAAGTTCACCTAAAAATTAACATTCTTTCAGGGAATCAAATGTTCATATTACACTTAGGGCTTTATTCACAGACACACAAATAACCCAGCTGCACACATACCTGGGAAAACTAACTCATGTTTTTAATGGCAGACAGTTTCAGCCTTTCTACTCTTCATTAAGAAAATCAATTTGGCAAGTGAATTGCTTCTCATATAGCAAGTGAGAACAGCTTTAAGGCATGTGGCCAGAATTTCAATAAAAGCATTTGGAAATGACTTTTCAAACACAATAAAAATGCCTTTATGAGTTGTCTTGGGGGTTGGAATTGATGTCTAATTTATAGATGAATTAAAACTGCACATATTTCTTGTGAATTAATAGGAGAAGGGTAATCTGTCAGGGGCCTGCCTGTACAAAAACAATTTAAACATATTTCCACAAATTAAACTACCTGTGGAAAGCCTACCATTGCATCAGATATTGCTGCTAACAAAATATTTCCCACAGGCTGTTGTCCAATTGCATTCATTGCCCTGCAATGAAGAAGTCTAATATAAAAATGTAGGAGTGATTTTGTCACACAGACTTTTTTTCCTGTGTGAGATGTCTTTTTTCCCCCCTTTCATGTTAAACCCTTGATGTGAGGAGAGAGATTTAAAACTGTTCTGCACAAAACAGACTTGTGTACCATAAAAATAATCTTGCATGCATAGGTTGGTGGATCTGATTACTAAGAGGTCTCTTCCTTTTGTAGATTCTGTCAGTAGGCCGTTCTTTTGAATCTGTTGATGAAAGGAATCTGTTGATCTCCTTAAGATGCTAAATTGGGACTCAGGAGATCTGGGTTCAAATCGTGGCTTGGCCTCAGGCTTCCTCGGTGAACTTGGGTGGGCTGTTTAATATCTTTGCCTCAGTTTCCCTTCTGTAAAATCAGGCCAGTATTGCATCCAGCTGTTATTGTTTGTTCTTGTTCACATTTATTATAGTAATGCTTAATGGCCAGCCAAAAATGGGGATCCACTGTGTTAGGCAGTATACAAACACAGAATAGTAGATTGTCTCTGCCCCAAGGATTTTATAATCTAAACAGAATAGGGCAGAGGAAGTCCAGTCTAAACTATGGAAAGTGTTCTGAATGTCTGAAAGGTCCTTGCTTTGGCTGCTTCTGCAGATGGTTCTACTGGCTGGAGTCTCTGGCGAAGTTATCTGTCTAGGTTTCCCCCATGGGTGAATGGGTTCTAGTACCCCTAGAGTGGGAAGTAGTTCTTTGCCACACAGCTTTGGATCCAGGGAGGGATGGGTCTTCCTGTGCCCTGTTTTACTCTCCCCTCCAGTTTCAGAGTCCCTGCATTGGCTGCTTCTACCCCACCAGCTACAGTCTTTGGATTGTTTGTTTCATCTGTCTAGTCTATTTAGATTGTAAACTCTTTGGGACAGTGGCCACCGCCAGGTGCTTCAGAGGGAATGAACAGAACAGGTAATCATCAAGTGAGCCATCCCCTGTCGCCCAGTCCCAGCTTCCAGCAAACAGAGGCTAGGGACACCATTCCTGCCCATACTGGCTAATAGGCATTAATGGACCTATCCTCCATGAACTTGCCTAGTTCTTTTTTGAACCCTGTTATAGCGTTGGCCTTCACAATGTTCTCTATTTTTGAATCTTGTTACGTTCTTGGTCTCAAAGACTTCCTATAGCAATAGGTTCCATAGTCTAAATACATGTTGTGTGAAAAAGTAATTGCCTTTTATCGGTTTTGACTTTTCTACCTTTTAACTTCACTAAATGTCCCCCTGTTCTGTGATAGAAGAGAGAGAGAGAGAAAAGAAACTCTCAATCTACCTTCTCTGTCCCATTCATTATTTTATATACTTTTGTCTTGTCCCCTCTTATTAGTCTCCTCTCTAAGGTGAATAATCCCAGCCTTTTCAATTTCTCATCATATGAGAATTTTTCCAGGTGCCAGCTCCCAACCTAGTGAGGATGGCTTTAAGCTAAGTTCAAAGAGGGCAGGTGTCAAAAGCCCACAGATAGATATAAAAATAGTGACCTATCAGAAGGTTATATGTTGGGGTGGGTAAAATGGAAAATTATAGTAGGAGCAGAGAAGCAACAAGAGAGATACCAGCAGGGGAATCTGTTCAACATCTTAGGGTTGGTCTATACTTAAAATTTAGGTTAACCTAGATACGTTGCTCAGGAATTTGACAAATTAAGGCAACCTAAGTCCTGGTAGAGCTAGACCCTACTAGGTCAATGGAAGTTGTCTTCCATTAACCTAGCTCAGTGGTTTTTCAACCTCTTATTTCATTGGTGGACCCTTAAAAATTTTTTGAATCGAAGTGTGGACTCCTTTGGATATGCCACTGTAGGCTCTGTGGTGTAGACAAGCTTAGATGTCAATACACAAATGCAAAGAATATGGAGAATAAACGGGAAGAACTGGAAGCATTAGTCTTCTCTTGGCTGTATATAAGATGGGCTTGGTGACATGCTGCTTTTCAAATGATCAATTTGGCCTAGAACTTCTTTTTCTAACACCACAGTCTCAGATAGTACCTTCTCTTTATTCCCAGCAAAGAGCACCTTGGGCTTCGGAATCTCCCCAGCTGGTGAAGACTGATGGAAAGAAATCATTGAGCTTCTCTTTGCCTTGGGAAGCTAATGCTCAGGCTGATAATTACCTCTGAATATTTGTTCCTGGTATTTTACAGAGTATAGATGTTAGACTGGCAGGGCACTAATTACCATTATTAGTCCATCTTACACAATTCTTCGTACTGGTACTAGGGTGTTTTATGGTCAGGGTCTCAGGGTTGGCCACTCATTTCCCATCTTGATTCACCACAATCTCTACAACATACTATAAGAGGCACCTTTATTCCCCTCAGACCTTTTCCAGAGTAATGAGAGGGAACAAGAAGGAGGGAGATATTAGAGGATAATGGAAAAGTAAATCAGTAAATGATCAATAAAAGTGAGAAGCAACATGCTTCAGTGAATAGGGCATGAGATTGGGAGTCTGGAGAGCTGGATTCTATTCGCTGCCCTCCCACTGACCTGCTGTGCTCCTTAAAGTCACTTTGCCTCTCTGTGCCTGTTTCTCACTCTGACCTATTGTCTGTTTTGTATGTTCACATTGTAAGCTGTTAGGGGCAGGGGCTGTCTATAACAGCTGTTTGCACAGCACCTACTGAAGATCTTGGTTTGGGGCTCTTAAGTGCTATTGTAATATAGATAAATAATGCACTAATAAAAAGTTATGCACAGGTTTGAAGTTATGCTAGGTATCTGCATGCCTTGCTGTCAAAAGACATTCAGCAATCAAAGTGTGCAGATATTGGGCCAGATTAACTTGACCTGGGATAGTGACCCTTCTCCCACCTTGTCCAACCCTAGGAAGTGAATCTGAGACTTTCCACTGTTGCCTTCCCTCAGGATTTCTGCTAGGAGAGCATCTTTAAACTCTGCAAGGAGTTCCCTAAGATCCCAGTCAGCAAAGCCTGCTGAGGTTAATGTACTGAATTTGTTCATTTCTGCTGACTTGGCCACTCCCCCTTCTGGCCAGAACTACTCACCTTTTGGCCTTAACTGTGCTGTCTTTCCAACATGAAGGTGATTGCAGCCATTTTTTACTTATAGAAAGACAGCCTGAATGTGGGGGCTGGTTTTCTGGTTGGTTTTTTTTTTTTAACTTCGAACTATCACAAATATCAAACTTCTTTGGGTTTTCTGGAAAGTTCCTTGGAGAACTGGTGATGGTGTTGACTTGCCCATAATTGAAAGGGGCAGGTATGTTGCACATTTAACAAAAAATCTTTCAGAAATCAGAATTTGGTGGTTCTTCACCGAGGAACTGTAGGCATGTGCAATGCTCCTTGGTTCCATCTGTGGCTCTCCAAGGCCCCCAAGCTAGATGCTCATTCTGCTTGAGGCAAAAGCATAGCAAGCAGGTGCAAGATCACAGTTGTAGTCCACAATACATAGGAGGCAGCACAAAGAGCAATAAGAAAGGTTGCATTTATTTGGCAAGTTGGTGAAAGTTGTGCTGTCCACCCTCACTGGTCTGAAGGAAGGGAGACCAAAGGAAAAAGTGTTGCTTGGAGCCATGTTCTTCCGCTGCATCTAGATGGGAATAGAGTGTAAAATTCATGGATATTTTTTCATAGATTCATTGATTCTAAGGCCGTTGGATTGTCTATTTCTGTATATCATGGGCCATTAAATTTCACCCAGTTACCTTTGTATTGAGCCCAGTCATTTGTAGTGTAGACATAGCCTTAGTTAACCACAATTACTTCGGTATAACTTACATCGCTCAGGGGTGTGAATGATCCGCACTCCTCAGCAACGTAAATTATACTGATGTAAGGGCCGGTGCGGACCATACTATGTTGGTGGGAGAGCTTCTCCCACCGACATATCTACTGCCTCTCATGGAGGCAGGAATTTTTTAAGCTGACAGAAGAGAGCTCTCTCCTCTTGGCTGTTTCTTGCCAAATACACATTTCTTATTCAGAATGACATTAGCTGGGTGCAATCATCTCAAAACTGCATGTAGTCACTCATGTTCATTTTTATCTGTGCCATGTACCAACACATCATCTCTATGGCAAAGGATGACTCGCAAATCTGACACAATCTGAGAGAGTCTCTCTTGAAAATGTTCGGGTGCTGAAGATATGCAGAATGGAAGACAATTGAAATGGTATCTTCCAAACAATCTGACTAATGTAGATTCCAAGTAGATTTACTTAGAAGCCTGCTGTAGCATCTCACTTTGAGAAGACTTTGGCTTCTGATAACTGAGCTAATGTCTGGTCAGCTGTGGGAAGCATGTGTCTTTCTCTGCATATATTTTTATTAAGTTGTGTAAGGTCCACCCAAATTCAGATTTTGCCATAGGGCTTTGGGTACTACAACTGCACAGAAATCAGTGGATCTTCTATCTGGGAAATAACCCCCATATCTTCCATTCTTTTAAATTCTTCTTTACCTTTCCCTAGCAATGATCTAAGGATATGGCCTGGGGCTTTAAGAGCAAAGGGAGTCTCTGGGGGGCACCAATTTTATTTTGTACTTCCTTAACAGCTTTCTTAGCCCTGTGAAGATATGTGGATACATCTCTTATATAGTAATGCATCCCAGTTTCGTTACTGGGTGTAGTCCTTGTATTGCTGGCAACCCTAGGGTACAATCTAGGAGATGCCACAAAATGAGACATTTTGCAATAGCATGCACATCACTAAGAGTAGAGGAAACAATCCAAGAGGGAATGTTATAATCAGATGACAATGAGTCCATACTTCTGTGGACTATATCCTCATAGAGCAAACAATATCTTTGTAAACAAGCAGAAATCTAAATGGTCAAAACCTTAAAATTAAAACTGATTCTGGGGCAGCCATCACTGCAACTCCAATATATATATATAGTATATATAAATAAATATATATAACTAATCCTGTGATGGAGATCTGCAAAGACCAAATCAGATTGTATGTGGGACTTACACCACCACATTGGATGCTTGTGGCCAGTTCCTTGGGAAATTGGAGAAAGGACAGAAAGTTCTTCAACAAATAATATACGTAATACAAGAACTGACAACTTCCCTAACTTAATCTTTGTTTTCCTCATCAGTGTGGGGTCAGGCATATAGGATATTGTCAGCAGCATCACCCATGGCAAATATTAGAGCATTTACCTTGTATTCTTGAACGTCCTCTGTTAAACCAGAAGTCATCTAGAATCAGTCAATCTATAGATCCAGCAAGTCCAGATGCCTGAGTGCCCAAAATCAGACTTCTTTAACAGAGCCATTTGTGCTATGGTTGCCATTGATGCACTGAGAGAGGTCTGCCTCCTTCCTGATGCAGCTTTCACAGATCTCCTCCCGGATTTTCCATTTTCCCCACTCACTAATCTGGCAGTCTGTGGTTGGGTCTCTTTTCTTTCCTTTTGTCAATCTTTAGAGAGAGGGATTCACTCAGTGCTGACATCTTGTAGTGTGATGACATAAACACAAAGTGCTATGGCTCAAGCAGCAACTTGAGAACTCCCTAATCAGAAAGCGCTTCTATTTATTAAGCTCCCCATTACAACACATCCTGGTCCTCTCTGGTAACTATGCATGCCAGGAACTCTATAATCCCTTCACAACTGCAGCACAAATGAGGACCCAAAGTGGAGACATGAAAATGTAGGATGCACTCAGAGAGAGTGAAGTTCCCAAATGGGTCCACTCCCCTCTGATGAATTATGAAGCTAGCTCAGTCCCCAGTGATAGGAAAGCCATATGGCCATGTTGTGTCTGCTAAATTGTGAGAGCAGCTCCCATTGAAAGCTTTAAATTCCATAGGAAGGTCAGTGGAAGTTGAATACATGACAGTGTGAAGAAGTTAGTCCTCAGAGTAGACAAATAAAACTACATATTTTCACTCTGATGAATAACTCACAAGATATTCACGAGAGGAGTTATAGCAGTTACAGTTCTTCTTCAATATTATATAGCACCATACTTTGTATCTCCTAGGCTCCTTGCAACTACTGTCCTGTTTATTGGTATCTCCCTGTCTCTCCAGTTCATTATTTTGATGTAGGAGTAGAGCAGTAAAAGATGTTTTGAATGTGTTAATTACATAGTGTTATTTTTGCCCCAAAGGCTGCAAGAAGATGTGAATATTCAGAAGAACCTTCTCTTTTCTCTTGCATGTGGTGGCACAGCAAGCTATCCAGCTAATAATGCTGCGTAGATCAATGCTGAATGTGCTAGTCCAATGCCCCGGATGTCATCCTTCCTCCATAAAGGTAAGTGTCAGAAAACGATGGAACTTTAGTCTTGAAAATATATAGTTATTTTCTGTCCCATTTATGGATGTGTTGTATAATTATTATGACAATAGGTTTTCCCTAATAAAACCCAAAAGAATAAGTCAAAATGTTAAGGGATATCATAGGTCATAGAGCCTAACAATGTTGCATAGTACCTTTCAAAATGTGCTTTCTGATAAGATTCATGAAATTATTTTAAATTATTCCAACCTCATCCAAATTGATCCTGTTTAGCTTTTGAGAGCCATGGTGATCCCAGCCTGAGGTCACAGGTATGGCAACAGGCCGTGAGGTCATCATTTAATGTAAAGTAGACAGAAGAAATCCAGTAATCTCATTCGCTGTTATAAATTCTAACATCAGTGCCAGTAACTTGGCACAGCTCACTGGGCTTGATTCCTAAGATTAACAAATAGACATTACTCCCCCACACCCCCATTTTATAATTTCAATAAAGATGCTAATACTATAATTGTGTTATATTTGTTTGTACCAAATTGCATTGATATTCTGCCTTTGGCCTCGTGTTTAACACCACACTATGTATAAAATTAATACAGCATAATACATGTTCTGTCATGTCTTATTGCTTAATTATTCTCAATGAATGAAGTACAATAGATATTAAATAATATTTCTAAGAAAGGTTTATGGATGCCCTGTACTGGTTTGCCACTAAATATAAATTTGCCTTCAAATGCTAGTTAGCTTGCGGCTTACTCATTTGTAACTGGACATTTCTTAACAGGATAAGAGATGTACAGTTTCCAGATTGTCTCCGTTCTGAACTATGGGAGAGACTGCAAGTCCTGTATTAGGGTATGTCTACACTACCAGATTAGTTCGATTTAAGTTAATTCGAATTTTTGAAATCGACCTTACAAAGTTGAATTTGTGTGTCCACACTAAGGACACTAATTCGACTTTGTGAGTCCACACTAATGGGGCAAGCGTCGACATTGGAAGCGGTACACTGTGGGAAGCTATCCCACAGTTCCCACACTCCCCGCTGCCCATTGGAATTCTGGGATTTCCTCCCAATGCATGCTGGGGGGGGAAACTGTGTCGAGGGTGGTCTTGGGTAACTGTCAGAATTCAACCGTCCCTCCCGCCGGCAGGAAATCAGTTCGCGCACTTTTTCTGTCAGTGACAGTGCGGACGCCACAGCACTGCAGTGCGACCATGGAGCCCGCTGCGATCATCGCTGCACTTATGGCCGTTGTCAACTCCTCGCACCTTATCGTCCACCTCTTCCACAGTCAGATGCTGAGAAATCGGGCGAGGAGGCAACGGCAGCGCGGTGAGGACAGGAAGTCACAGAGTGGCACAGACCTCTCACAAAGCACGGTACGCCGCGCCGTGGAGATCATGGTGGCAATGGGTCATGTTCATGCTGTGGAACGGCGATTCTGGGCCCGGGAAACAAGCACGGACTGGTGAGACCACATAGTGCTGCAGGTCTGGGATGAATCACAGTGGCTGCGAAACTTCCGCATGCGTAAGGGCACGTTCCTTGAACTATGTGACTTGCTGTCCCCTGCCCTGAAGTGCAAGGACACCAGGATGCGAGCAGCCCTCACTGTGCAGAAGCGAGTGGCCATAGCCCTGTGGAAACTTGCAACGCCAGACAGCTACCGGTCAGTAGGGAACCACTTTGGCGTGGGCAAATCTACCGTGGGGGTTGCTGTGATGCAAGTAGCCCACGCAATCGTGGAGCTCCTGCTCTCAAAGGTAGTGACCCTGGGAAACGTCCAGGTCGTCATAGCTGGCTTCGCCGCGATGGGATTCCCAAACTGCGGTGGGGCTATAGATGGGACTCACATCCCTATCCTGGGACAGGCCCACCAGGCCAGCCAGTATATTAACCGAAAGGGCTACTTTTCAATGGTGCTGCAAGCACTGGTGGACCATAGGGGACGTTTTACCAACATCAACGTCGGGTGGCCGGGCAAGGTTCATGACACGCGTGTGTTCAGGAACTCTGGTCTGTTTAGACGCCTGCAGGAAGGTAGTTTCTTCCCGGACTACAAAATAAATGTTGGGGATGTGCAGATGCCTACAGTGATCCTCGGGGACCCAGCCTACCCGCTAATGCCCTGGCTCATGAAGCCCTATACTGGCGCCTTGGACAGTGACAAGGAGCTCTTCAACTACCGGCTGAGCAAGTGCAGAATGGTGGTGGAGTGTGCTTTCGGACCTCTCAAGGGGAGATGGAGGAGCTTACTGACTCGCTCGGATCTCAGCGAAACCAATATCCCCATTGTTATTGCAGCTTGCTGTGTGCTCCACAATCTCTGTGAGAGCAAGGGGGAGACCTTTATGGCGGGATGGGAGGTTGAGGCAAATCGCCTGGCTGCTGATTACGCTCAGCCAGACAGCCGTGCGATTAGAAGAGCCCAGCGGGAAGCGCTGTGCATCCGGGAGGCTTTGAAAGCTAGGTTCCTCAGCGAGCAGCGTGACCTGTGACTATTCAGTTTCTTTACAGAGAAGCTGAACCTGCCCCTGTTTCTTTACCCACTTACTGTTGACTATCCTCTGCAGTTACATACCCCGTTTCCCCCTTCCAACACATGTGTAAAAATAAAATCCATGTTTCATTGTTACTTAACTATGTTTTCTTTATTAATGACTTTGCATTAAAGGGTTGAAACTGGGACGCAGAAACTGGGTAGGGTGTGGTAGGGTAGGGTGTGCAGTGATGTAGAGACCGCTTCTAGACTCCAGGAATGATAGGCTACTGCTCCTACAGCGGTCTCTGGGGGGAGGACGGTTACAGGTGGGTGTGCAGGAAGGGGTGAGGGGTGCAGGGTTTGGGACGGAGTTTGGGTGCAGGCTCTGGGCTGGGGGTGGGGGCGTAGGAAGGGGTGAGGGGTGTGTGGGAAGGGGGAGGAGGTGTAGGGGGATGAGGGCTCTGGCTGGGGCTGAGGGTTTGGGGCATTGTAGAGGCTCAGGGCTATGGTGGAAGGGCAGGGTAAGGGCAGCCTGCCTTGCCATTTGTGGATGGCAGGCGCTAGGACCCTGGGGCAGCAGACAGCATTTCTGCGGGTAGCCGCTCTACTGTCAGGCAGGGACGCAGCGCGGCGGGGGGTGGGGGAGACGACACGCCGGGGGAGGGGTTGCAGGTGGGGGCTGGGACCTGCTCCAGGCAGGGAATTGTCGGGGCTCGGGGAGACCCGCGGGGGCCAGGGCACGATCCAGGCAGGGCCGGGGGAGAGACCCACCTCCAAATATACCTTGAGCAGGGCACCTGCCGCCTATGAACAGAACATTAAAAACACCTCACAGACTGACCAGGGTGCCTAGTGACTGCACTCTGTGTGTGATCTGCTGTTGATCCTGCCCCCATGTCTGTATCCTGGTAATGGTGAATGTCCTATGCAATTACAAACCACCACCCCCCCCTTCACACAAAGTCTTCTGCAAAGAAACATGACGGAAACAGTCATTAACAACAAACTACTTTTAATACTCAACAACACAGTTGGGGGATGAAACTGGGATTTGGGCTTGGGTGAGCCAGAAAGGGAAGGACTTCTCAAAATTTATGGACTGAGAGCTTTTGGGTAATTGAGCACTCTGCTGGGGTGCAGTGATAGTTTTCACGGCCCCTGGCGCCCCTCCTTCTTGTTATTTTGGGTGAGGGGGGTATTGGACTTTGTGGCGGGGGAGGGCGGTTGCAGATACAGTGCAGGGGGGCTCTCTCCTCCTGCCTGCGGTCCTGCAGAACATCGACAAGGCGCCTGAGCATGTCCGTTTGCTCCCTCATTAGTCCAAGCAGCGTTTGAGTCGCCTGCTGGTCCTCCTGACGCCATCTGTCCTCCCGTTCGCTGTGTGAGCACTGCTGCTGAGTGAAGTTCTCCCTCCACTGGCTCTGCTGGTCCGCCTCGGCTCGGGAGCAGCCCATAAGTTCAGCAAACATCTCGTCCCATGTCCTTTTCTTGCGCCGCCTAATCTGCGCCAGCCGCTGTGAGGGGCATGCTGGAGCAGGTCGGGATACAGTTGCAGCTGTGTGATGGGAAAAAGGGAGTGAATTCCTTACAAAGATACATTTTTTCAAAAAAGAAACAGTCTACTCAGTGTCTGTGAACAAGACCATGCACAGCACCTATCTCATGCGAACTCACTCAGGGAAAGTTTGATTTTTCTGAATTCGCTTTCATTGCCTGGGGTATTGCACTGCAGATCAGACAAGCGGGGCAGGAAAGCAGAATCCGTGGAGCAGCCAGGCATGGTAAGCCAAAGACTTTTGGCTGCTTAAAAGTGAATGTATAGCTCTGTCCTCTTGCTGCAGGCAATCCTGAAAGCATAAACTCTTCCCCTGTTCCATCCCCTCGCAGCTGTTCCCTGGGAAAGATCCCTGTATGCTGCCACTCTGCAGCCTCCACCACATGGCTGTAAAGTGACGCTTCTTGTTATGCAAGGGAACAGTGAAGCACTACCAATACTAATAGTACACAAATTACTCTAATTAAATGCAGGAGTCTGCGCGCGAGATCACCCTGAGGAGGGTCTCAGAGACAGATAGAGAGCGCATGCTGCATGAAAGCCAGCACAAACCAGGGGCCTATGCTGCCATGCTCGTTGAGGCAATGGTCCCGGAGTACCAGATGAAAGCCTGGCGCGGAAAAGTGTCCTACCACGGAGCACCCAATAAGCCAGCTCTCCCCAGGAACCTCCTGCAGAGGCTTTTCGATTACCTCCAGGACAGCTTCCTGGAGATCTCCGAAGAAGATGCCTGTTCCATCCCCCTATATATAGACCTTCTTTTCGCCTAGTTTATATTCCTGTTCTGTTAAAAAATAAATGTTAACATGTTTAAAGCACTTACTGACTGATCCTTCTCCTGATTCAGGGTCCGTGGTAATGGCTGGGGAGGGTTGGTAGGGGATCTCAGTGAGGGTGATGAAGAGATCCTGGCTGTCGGGGAAATCAGCGTTGTAAGCGCTGTCGACTGCCTCCCCCTCCTCATCTCCTTCCTCATCTTCCCCCCCGAACATCGCCGAGGAACTGGACGTCGACACTATCCCATCGTCAGAGTCCACGGACACTGGTGGGGCGGTTGTGGCAGACCCACCAAGAATGGCATGCAGTGCCTCGTAGAAGCGGCATGTCTGGGGCTGGGCTCCGGAGCGTCCGTTTGCCGCTTTGATTTTTTGGTAGCCTTGTCTCAGCTCCTTGACTTTAACGCGGCACTGCATTGCATCCCGGCGCTATCCTCTGTCTCTCATGGCTTTGGAGACCTTCTCGTACGTCTTTGCATTCCGTTTGTTGGAGCGCAGCTCCGAAAGCACAGACTCATCGCCCCACACAGCAATCAGATCCAAGACTTCCTGGTCAGTCCATGCTGGGGCCCTCTTTCTATTCTGAGATTCCCTGGACTCCTCTGCTGGAGAGCTCTGCATCGTTGCCAGTGCTGCTGAGCTCACCACAACGTCCACACAGGAAATGAGATTCAAAGTGGCCAGACAGGAAAAGGAATTCAAATTTTCCCAGGGAATTTCCTGTGTGGCTGGTCAGAGCATCCAAGCTCGGACTGCTGTCCAGAGCGTCAACAGAGTGGTGCACTGTGGGATAGCTCCCGGAGCTACTAAGGTCGATTTCCGTCCACACATAGCCTAATTCGACATAGCAATGTCGAATTTAGCGCTACTCCCCTCGTCGGGGAGGAGTACAGAATTCGAACTAAAGAGCCCTCTATGTCGAATTAAATGGCTTCCTGGTATGGACGGGTGCACGGTTAATTCGAATTAACGCTGCAAAATTCGAATTAAAGTCCTAGTGTAGACCAGTCTTGGATTTTAGTTTTCTATATTGAAGGAAGAGTGAAGAATGATTGAGCTCTAATAGAACTTTACTCAAATCAATTCCGAATCACATTTTTTCATGATTTTCATTGAACAAAAATTGAAATGATAAAAACTTGAACCCATTTGTCCATTTCATGAAAGCATTGACATTCATTCATCCAAATTCATTTTAACAGACTTTGGTAATAACACGAATGGGATTATTTATGTGCATAAAGTTAAGCAAATATATATGATTTCAAGATTGGAGTCTGAATTTGGAAAATAAGTCTCACTGGAAATCGCCTCTTGGTGCTAGCTGAATGGGGGTAGGTAGCAGGTGAACAGTAGGTTTAGAAGATGGAGTGATAGTTGTGTGGGAAAGATTTGTTTGTGAGAGATTGGATGGAGAATGAGAGGCGAGAAGGGGTCAGATTAGGGTGACCAGATGTTCCCATTTTATACGGACAGTCCTGATATTTGGGGCTGTGTCCTATATGGGCACCTATTACCCCCCACCTCCTATCTTGATTTTTCACACTTACTATCTGGTCACCCTAGGTCAGATGGAATCATTGCTAGGCAGCTAGTGAGAAGTTTGTATGGAGCAGGGAAGTGTGTGTTGCTTCCTCATGATAGACACAGGTTGTTCTTTTACATTAGAATTTCAGGTGCACAGAAAGGAAGGCTCTGCCCTTTACTCATTAGAAATGGAAGTAGCAGGAGAGGGGAGGACACAAGGAAGGCGAAGGCAAAAAAAGAAAAGAACAGCTCACATTGACTTCAAAGGGACTCGGGGCACTCAACATTTGCAAAATCAGGCCTTTTGGGGATCCAAATTGCTCTCCTGATTGGAAACCCATTTTCTCCCCAACATTATTCACTACCCAATAAGCCACCTGGGATGATACCTCTCTGTTCCAAGCTTTAGCTTGGCTAGTCTAAAACTGGCTTCCACTGGCTTTGTTGTTTACCTTTCTGAGACAGAGACCTTTCTAAGACCTTGTGCCCCGACAAAAGAATGCTTTGTGTAGCAGCCAGACTATCAGAAAACTGACTCTTGGAAACTCTAGCCCCATTTGCTAGCAGATTAGGAAAATGCAGTAGCATTGTCACATTCATTTTAAGTTAATTACAGTCCTCCTTACGTGCACAGCCAATGACTAGAGCAACGGTTCTCAACCTGTGGGCCGCTTGCAACCCAATCAGAACACAATTGCGGTCCACGTGACATCCTCTGGGCCACACGGGTAGTATTGGATGTTGCCCACATAACACATTGTGGGCTGCATATGTGGCCCATAATGGTAAATAGATTGAGAACCACTGGACTAGAGATACTGTAGCTGAGCTGAGAAGTTGTGTTGTAAAAGTAGGTCAGATTCACCTTTGTTGGAAAGCTGCTCTACCTTGTGAAAGTTGATATAAACTGCTGCCTTGCCTTCATCTTTCCAGAATCTGAATACATTGTGACAAAGGCACAATATTTAATCCTTCCTAAGTGGTGGTGGTGGTTGATCCCACATTCTCTCTCCAGGCACAAGCCATCTAGGTCTCTTTCCCTGTTCTCCACAAATCAATTTTTTTTTCTGTTTTCTTCTCCAAGAAGATATTAGTAAGATATTAGTTCTTATTTTCCATGTTTTTGTTTTTAATCTGCCTACTTTGGCATTTATACTGCACTCATTAATGTGGGATTAAAAATACAATTAGTGCAAATGCACTAGGTGGGCAACCAGGAAACTCTGGGTGAAACCTGGGCACATTGAAATCAATGAAAAAACTCCTGTCGACTTTTGTGGAGCCAGGATTTTACCTAAGTCTCACTTCTTCTTCTGACTACTGCGTGACCTTATAAAAACATAGATTGGTAAGTAGCCGAGTACCCATTGCACTCACCACCAGGCTATGTAGGTGTATCTTGCTTTCCTTTTGTCCTACTCTGGCAGACGAATCAGACCAAAGGTGAATACCTTCTTCAACTTCTTACATCTCAGCTGTGTTACAATAAATATTTCCCTCTTTACTTTCTCTAGTTCATTCTGAAGTTTGCTCTGCATTTAGACTAGTGTTTACAGCCTCTCGGTCCCTCCCATCTTAGCCATTCTTCCTCATCAGCCCCCAGATTATGAGGCTATACAAATGAATAATTCATCATAACACTCTTTCCTTTCAGGGTTGTGTTTTCTCAGCTTTAGAAGCTAGCGTCCAGGTAGAACTAAAGACTAGCAATGGCCAGCCAAGGGTTACTTCTCCTTTGTATACTATGCTGTATATATAGTCATATAACTGATTGAATTGCTCAAGGAGCTAAAAGGCATACAAACTGATTGCAATTTTAAAAAGAAATAAACTATGATTGTGCTGTGATACTAGAGTTCCTGCAGCATTTTCTTCTGTGTACTGTTCATTATTCTGATACCATGTCAAGATTATTGGATTTTTTTCAGAGGTCATCACTGTATAATATATTTCATATGTTTACACATTGTCAATTTCAAACATTTCCTCACAGCTTTTAACCTCCATATTATTGGAGTACTCATTGAATATCTGAGTGCAACTCTCCCTCATGACAGCCTGCACATCAAGCTGTTACATTGATTTATAACCCTTATGGAAAAATCCCATAGAATTTAAAAGAGAAACAAGCAGCTTTTTATAGATTTTTCACACTATGAAATTCTATGGGAGAGATTATCCTCTCTTCAATGTTATATTTTTTGAGTAATTTCTATCGAAACCTATTAGCTTCATCTCTATTAAATTGTAAAAGACTTCTTTCCATACTTAAAAAAATTGGGACAGCAAAAGAGAACACATGACCAAGATAAAATAAGATAATTTATGTGAAACACAAGCATTTTAAAATGTTTCTTGAATAATTATGTCCTCTAATAATGTGGACATTAGTATATGTTCTGATAATTTCTATGATCATATTAATGTGGAAGTAAAGCACGCTTGCTTTTTTCCCCTTACACTGCCACTCGGTGGCCAATGAAATTGTGTCATGTTGAGATCCTGCTTTCTAATGGTTAAAAAAAGTCCTACCACAAATATTCATCTGATTGTTTTTTAGGGTTTTATTCAGTGTTGGAATATACCACGGCTGAGCCCCAGTAGTTCAAATGAGCCTCGGTACATCACATAGTGAGACTGTGTATATGTGCATTTAGTTGTATATTTTGAGGCAAAATAATTGCATTCTGACCCAAGAAATATTTGAGAGAAACTAGGTATGAGGTGATATCTCTTATTAGACCAACTTCCGCTGGTTAATGAAACCATTATAATTCTGCTACTGAAACCTTGGAGCACTGTCCCATTCAGAAAAATGAGAAGATAAATAACTTGCTGTGATGCTGGCAGAGCAGCTGCCAGCTCATGCCAAGGCTCCTAGGTCTCAACTGAACACTGATAAACACGTTGCTGGAACCAGTCTGGCTCACCTGTGTGTTATTATTGTTCAAATAGGTATCAGAGTTATAAGAATGTGTTCTGTGTTTAGACTTTGTGAAATACTTGTAAATTGCAGCATGCATTAATCATACTTATAATATCTGTATCTCATGTTATAAGGTAATATTTAAGGGTTTGCTCTGTAACTGTAACTTTCCAGACAGCAGAGAATCATTAGCAAGTGTGAAATGCTAGTTCCAAAGGAGATGTTCTCTCCTGCCCATCAAAGGAGGCCCACCAACACCAGACAAACTATTGTGGAATATCAGAGGACAAAAAAGGCTTTGCTGATTTCCCCCTTCCTCCCCCCACCAAGTGGAGACATTCAAGTGAATCCCTCCCAACAGGTGAATTTGCAACTCGAAGCAGAAGGGAGAACGGAATAAAAAGCCCTAACAAAAAGGAAATGTATCTTTTATGTGGCTTGGATTCTGAGGGGCAAGAGATTTACTAGGCACAAGCAAAAGATCCCCGGTGCTTGGCCTGGGTTAGCCCTAAGGGGTTATATAGAGCTTGCTTATTATAGAAGCTTCTATTTCTTTTTGAAACTTAAGATTGGAACTCATTTGTGTGTATTTAGGTTTTGACTGCTTTAACCTTGCAAATAATTCTTATTTCCTTTCCCTAGTTAAAAAAAATCTTTAGATAGTTTATTACGGGACTGGCTACAACAGTTGTCTTTGGTGTGAGGTTTAAGGTGCAGTTTTCTTAGTGTAATTGAGTGGTCCTTTGGGACTGGGAATAACCTGAATATTGTTGTGATTCTTTGGTGTAAGGGACCATCTATCACAAAAGCAAACTTACCTGGGTGGCAAGATAACCCAGAGTACCCAAGGGAACTCTCTGTGACTCCATGTTAAGACTGTATGTAGTGCTTGAGGAGTTGACACTTGATAATTGATTGGTGAAATATAAGTACAGAACTCTCAACCAATTTGGGGTGTGTGCCCTGCTTCTTATCAGTCTGCCTTGAGGTTGGTATTCATGCGCTTCAGCCACTGGAGGGCAGCTTGACGCTTGCAACTTCCACATGAATTATATAGAGAGACCAGCTGTTCCACATATTCCAGTAGGGACTCCAAAGTCCCAGTATAATTTCAAGGCAGACACCACATCATGGGTACAGTTCACAGTAAATAATTTATAAGGCTAAGCAGTTTGTTGGAGGAGACAAGTGTGTGGAGAGAAAGTATCAGGGTAAGGCCTACAACTATCTTGCTTACTTGCTAGCTTAACCCCTCAGACTGTCTAACAAATGCAGCTGGGCTCCAGTTTAGCCACCTGATTGGCCCAACTGCCCGACTGACTGATGGGATCTTAAGACCAGCAGCAGCAGGATGCTGGCTGCTCAATGCATGTGCCCACAGCTGCAATCTGTCCTGTGCCTGCCTGCTCCTAGCTTTGTCCAACCCTGCTCCTGTTCTGCCCAGTTCATTCCACATTGGCTTCCTCATTATGGCTCTGACCCCTGGCTTCGGTTCCTTATTGGCTCTGACCCCTTGACTCTGGTTGCTGGCTTTTTGACTCCAGCTCAGATCCCTGGCTCCTGCTCCAACTGCTTGGCCTGATCTCCCATGTCCTGGTTAATAACAGAATGGCAATAAAGGTGGTGGAGTGAAATGTTAAATGGAACAGTGCTACAGTAAACCAATCAGGAAGAGAATGTAGGGGTTATTACGGAAAAATCATTAAAACCATTAGCCTTTTGTACAGCAGCAGCAGTAGAGACGGAAAAAGTAGGGGAACAATAGGTTAGAAGACAGGAGGTAATACTTAACTGTGATTATGAAGTGCTTAGATCTCTCCTGGAATACTGCCATGCACTACTGGTCACTCCAGTACAGGAAGAATATTACCTCTGATAGGATGCAATGTACAGCAACAAGGATGATGTACAGTCTCAAGAACTCAAGTTAAAGGAAAGAGTATAGGAACTGGGTCTAGTCACAGTGAATCAGATGACATTTTGGAGGTTGAACTGAAGCTGATAGAGATAATCTTTTTACACTGATTGTTTATAAAAAACTAGGAGCCAAAATAAATTATGGTCCCAGACATATATACTCAGCTTGGATAGAACAAATGTACCGAATAAGGCCCTGATTCAGCAAAACATCATAAGAACAATCTCAAGTCCATCCTTATTCAACAAGAGTAAGATTTTCAAAAGTGCCTAGGTGAAAGTCAATTAGACTTAAGCTCCTCAATTACTTAGGCTATGTCTACGCAGAATTTTGGAGTGAGTGGAAGTGAGCCTCCCAGCTCTGGTTGACAGACTTGGGCTAGAAATCTCATGCTAGCTCTCTTAAAAATATCTGTGTAGACAGCACTTAGAAGCTGTGGCTCAGGCTGGACCTTGGACTCTGAATTCAAAATGCATCTCGAATTTATTTTGGGAGGAGAAAATTGAGAGTAGGCAGGGAAAAGAAAAAAGGGCAATTATAATCAAGGTAATGTGCTTATTTAAAAACATGTAATGCTTTCTCCTTTCTTTTTCACTCTGTCATGACAGGGTAGATGGAAAAAAGCCTGACCAGGAAAATATATGGAGCAATATTTACAGAATCAGAATTCCTGATACAGGAATAACTAATGGGTATGAATAAATAATGGAGTTGTGGTGTTCAGTGTCATAAGAACTCTGGGAACATTCTTCATGAAATAAATGCTCTACCTGATTTTTGCCATTCATCAACTGTCTAAATCACAACAGGCTATCTTCCTGCACATTTTAAGCATTTGCAGCTACTCGAATTGTAAGGCCAATCAAAAAAAAGTTTTGCTGTTGCTCTAAGACATCTTCAAGGCTTAATGAATGACTGATACAAATTTGAAAACATACAAGTAAAACAGGTGCCCAGAATTAATTTATTTTGGGGCACAAGGAGTAGTTTCCAGACTTTACACACACCACTGTCTCTCTTTTTCAAATGAAAACCTCATCACTCAACAAAGTACTTGAGACAAACAAATCAAAGGTAAATGCAGATCCTCAGCACCTTGTCTGGGTGATCCACCAACAGCAAATTCAGAGGATTGGTAATCAGATTTGGAGCCTTTCACCTCTGTTTAGCTAGTTGAAATGTAGCCCAACAGCTATACCTTCGGATGGCTGCTCAGTTACCCATGTGAAATTAGTTTGTTCTCAGCCCAGCTTTCTGTAGTCAGGTGTCTTCATCCCCAAACCCACCACCACTGGCTATAATTTGTGCACATGTTGGTAATTTCAACCAAAGAAGGGCATCCTTCCTTTCGAGGTCTAGGTCAGGGTTCAGGTATATGGGCAGGGTTGTATTGTATAAGAAGCGTGCACTGCTGCTACTTTTGTTATATGTGCGCCATGGATTAAACAGAGAACTTCAGTCTCCAGGACTTTCAATTCAGCACTTTTCAGGTGCTCTAAATTCACACACACATTATTTATTTACTTATTTTATTCTTTACTTATGCCAAAGGAAGCAGAGGGGGAATGTGTCTATAATATACAGAAGCGCGCCTCTGTTTGTGATGACTTCCTGGGCCCACTTGCCACCCTCCCCCACCCCGAACTATAACCCTCAGCAAATTCCTCCCTGCCTCTCCTTATGCTTCCCTCTGCCACCTGTGTACCTGCTAAGGCTAGGTGGGCCTAGGGCTGCTGTCTGGATAAAATCTTATTGGAGCATCAACTTGTGCTTCTTGGGGAAGTTTTTGAGTAAGTTTTTCCCTGGATGCTGGGAATATTTTAGCCTTGTTTACAGTATATCCTGAACTTTACTCTCTGGTTTAAACCTGGACACTTCACTCATTATTTTTTCATGATAAGTATGGAAATCTTGAGTCTGATCTTACATATGCCAGCGTAGCTCCTTTGACTTTAGGGGAATTATTTCTCGATCACACAGATCAGACTGAGAACCTCAGAGTACCCTTGTATCACAGCCCAAGTTCTTCTGGGGCATTTTTGCTTATCCTTTTCCTGGAGAGATGATCTTTGAAAAGGCCCAGAGGTAACATTCTGACAGTTCATATCTTCTGTGAATTTTGAATCAGTAAAGGTGAGCTGTTCTTCTGTCTGATATATGCATGATATGTGTATCCAGAGAGAGAGAGAGATTGTAGAGCTCATATCAAACTTGTATGATGTTTCGAGTGTATTCTCTCTTGCTAGCTGAATTCTAAAGTTTATCTCACTGAATCTTCTTCCTTTGAAATGTCAGCTTTCTAAAGGCCATATATTGAGTGTGTTTTTAAATGTATATGTAAGCATTTCCACTTGTAAGGTAACTCCCTTTTCTTCATGTGCCAATATATATTTATGCCTGTATCTGTAATTTTCACTCCATGCATCTGAAGAAGTGGGGTTTTTTTTACCCACGAAAGCTTATGCCCAAATAAATCTGTTAGTCTTTAAGGTGCCACTGGACTTCTCGTTGTTTTTGTGGATACAGACTAACACGGCTACCCCTCTGATACTATGTAAGCACTGTAGTGATTAGCAAACCTGCAAGCTTTAGATGTTACTCGTATCTTACATAGACACTCTCTTTTTAAATACTTGAATTTTAAATAAGTGATACACTCAAAATTAGGGCTCGGTGCAGTGGACACACTTAAAAGCATCACAGTTTTGCCTTAGCCAGGTGTGAAACTTTGCCAGAGTGCTTGCAGTATTCTTTACACTATAGTTGGGAGGAATAATTCCCCCCTCAGATAGACGGACAGGTGTTAGCTCTGTTTGAGCCATCACACTAAAAATAGCAGTATGGTCACTGCAGCATAGGTGGCAGCTCGGGCTAGCTACCCGAGTACCTACCTAGGATCTAGGCTGGGATTTTACTCAGGCAGCTAGCCCGAGCCACTGCCTGTGCCATGGTGGCCACACTGCTATTTTTATCTCAACAGCTCAATCAGAGCTGGCACATGTATGTCTAGCCAAGTTCAGAATCACACCTTCCAGCTGCAGGGTAGATGTACCCGTATTAAAGGGTAGAGCATGGGCACTCTGCACTGTACCGCTGGTTAATTCTGCCAATAGATTCCAGTGCAACTGGCCCAAGAAGGATCGCCCCAATTGTCCAGCTAAGTTAATGAAAATTAAACCTATTATTCCACACACTGTTTCATGTCCATGTTATTTTAAAGATATTTGAAATACAATTTAGAGATGTTTGAATAACTGATTTTTCATTTCGCTGGCGGTTCCCAAAAAACCCACCACAATCATTTTGAGGTGATTTTTTCCCTCCTTTTTCTCCCTTACTGAAACAACCCAGCAAATTTGGACACAAATTCACAGAATATTTTGTTCAGCTTGATTCTGTAGTAATTGCAGAATTGAGGCCAATATTGGGAACTATGTCATTTGTGTTAGAACTGGGCAAAATTTTTCGACGAAAAGTTTTTTCCCAGCTCTAACGCAAATGCCATAGTTCCCAATACTGGCCCAAATTCTGCAAATATTTATGCATGTGCTTAACTTTACACATGTAAACTCCTGATTACAGCCCTAGTTGTTGTTTATTGGCAATAATATCTCTCCCCCCCATGTCATTAATTTAAAGGAGGGGGGCTGGGAAGATGAATAAATATTTGAAACTCCAGTGGGAGAGCTCTGTGTGGGCATAGCTGATGCAAGGCTAAGAAAGTTTTCCAACAGGAGTCCAAGAACACCAGAAAAATACAGTCAATCAAAACCAGTGAAAAGAGAACATTTGAACAATAAAACTTCCTACACTTCCATCTCCGTGATGGTAGCCACAGCACACCTGACTCCAAACAATGTCTGTTCTCTTGAAATGTTTGTCTGGTTAGAGATGATCCAGCTGTCAAATATGGAGTCAGGAGAAGTTAAAGCTGAGCTGTACAAAACTCTCTAGGCTGTAATGTTTCTGGAAGAGCATAGTTTAAAAGAAATTCATCTAAATTCCACATTCATTTTTAGGGAAATAGAAGAATGATTATAATCATGGCATGGAGTGAGCCGAACAGAGGGATATTTTAGGAGCAAGAACCGAGCTAAAGGAAGGTTGCAAGGAATGCAGGCACATAAATTATTAAACTATGTTACTACTATTATTCAAACACGCTGTGGCCTGAATTAAAACCTGCCTGCTTGCAGGGAGCTAGGAAAGCAGTGTTTATCTCGCAACAGCGTGATTTTAGTAAGCAGCTCTCGTTGTGGAGTTTACATTTTATACTCTGACCTTCAAGGGCGGCAATTGTGCTGAGGAGACCATATGAAATTTCTTTGAACTGAATGGGCTTTACATCTATAGAAATATTTATATTTACATCTATAGAAACAAACAATACGATTTGTTTGCATATTTTATTCACTGCAAAGGTTCAATCTCCATAAACACAGTCCTTTGTTTCCCACCCTCAAGAGAATCTATGGGCCAGATCCTCAGCATAGCTCCCCTGGAGCCAATGGAACGATGCTGATTTACACCAGCTGGGGATCTGGCCCTTATAGCCTGGCTATTGATTAATTCTCTTCCAATATGATTTCATATGCAGCATATCAACAGTATCTTACCAGTAGTGAAGGATTTGTCTGTCTTATTGAAATAATCGTGTTTCAAGCATTCACAGAGAGGAGGGGAGGGAGAGGCCTGTGTCAATATCGTGGAGACACTTCCTTTACCATTTAAGATGCACCCCTAACAGAGTTTTAGAGGGAGATTTGCTCTTCTTCTTCATGGTCACATGTTTGTGCCCCTATATTGGCCTCCTGAGGCTCATGATGTTAGGACCCTTCCTCTCATCCAATCACTCTTTCCAACACACAGCTGGATCCCCCTATTATTCCACTAGGTTTCAGGTCTGTAGGATGCTGTTATCTTCAAGTCTTTTGAGTCCCCCTATTTAGAGCATCCGAACCGGTGGGATGTGGAGGTTGCACCCGCATGGATCCCATGAATGAAAGAGGCAGAGATCTGAGATCTGATGGAATAGGAGCCCCTGAAATCTTGCTATTTGCACATGCAAGCCAGATTATTAGAGCTTCCCAGATCAGCTGAGCACCCATGATGGTGCAATAGATAGGAGTTAAGGGTAAGCCTGAAGTGTGCCTGACCCAAAGCCATCCAGTTTGCCCTTGTCTTGAAGGCTGTCTATGGCACAGCTCCTAAGCAGTGGACTGTAGGCCTGCTGGATTCTGATTTCAGTTCTACCAGTGTAACCCAGAATAACTTCACTGAAGTGGGTTAATATTCATATTTGAAACATAAGCACTAAGCCAATAATCTCCATTTTAAACACACACAATGCTAGTCCCTGATGTTGCTCTTTGTTTTAGGTGTTTTGAACATCCATTAGGTTCTTTATTCCCTGTAACTGCTAAAGGCACTGGCAAGCCATTATTGTTCAATAATTGGAGGACAAAACAGTGGGAAAAATATCTATCCAGTTCAAAACCCGATACTATTTATTCTTGCCCATTCATGAGAAATAATGGGTTTGTCTTAATCAGGGATACTTTCTTATATAATAAGTCACTCAAATGTTCAGGTAATGACAGCTTTTTCTCTGTTTTTGTGTGGAAAACTTGTCTCTCCAAACCAGTGTCTAATTAATTGGTGCTGACAAGCCTTATACTAACAGACTGTGAAGTCTAGTCCTTCCAGAAACCTCCTGAGACTGTCACTTAGAGTTTTAAAGTACTTCTTACCATTCTTGTCTTTTGCCTCATTCCAGATGAATCCCATAAGTTCACATAAAAATGTTTTTAGTTTTAGAAATTCTATATAGCAGATAAAATCAAGGTACGTTAAGGTGCAGGAGTGAGCACCCTGAGCAAACAAACGTTGAAGGTGCAGCTCCAGATCCCATTGGAAAGGCCATGACATCTATGAAGCCTCTACTAATCGACATCTAAGGTGAGGGAGATTCAAGGGCACAGGGGCACTGGAATAATTTGTATAGTGAAATTGAAAGTTAGTGAATAAAAATGTAAATCGTTTGATTTTATTACTTTGTCATGTGGTGCTATCTGACTTCCAGCACCCCTCAGGGCACCTGAAGGGGTCATGTGGTTTGTGAGGGTGCAGGGAAGGTCTAGAGTCGCCAAACTAACCAATTAGGTAAAGAAGACTGGAAGAGTATCTTAACTGGCTCATGCATTTCATTGTGTCAATCATAGTGCACGCTGAAATTGATAAGGAACATAACATTTATTTTAACATTGCTCAATTAGTACTGCATTTCTAAACCATTTTTGTCCCCATGGTTAGAAAGAGCATCCATTTCCCATGGAGGGACCTGCACATGTAGAGTATGAACTTTTAAATTCAAGCTGCTCTAATTATCTCAATGCAAGATAAATTTGCCAGTATGCTTTTTAAATGGCTGAAAACCGCTGTTTGTTTCATGTTTGGCTAACTGAAGAGGAAGGGTGTATTTTAAAAAACAACTATCATAAAAATGCTTTACAAGGTGAAGAGAAGCATGAGAAATTTTAGCTCTGAAAGGTAATTTAAAAAAAAGCAAATAAGATCTGCTGGGGGTGGGGGAGAAAGGAGGTTCAGAATGGAAGTACCATTTCAGCCACAACTAGAAGATGGATCACAGCAAATCTCTGCAAATAATTCTACAATGTAAACTCCAAGCTCCTTAATTTTAGTGGGCAAATAGAGCCATGTTAATAAAAGAGTCGTGTTAAGCAAATCATTATAGAACCAGCATTACATTTAATCTGTGACTGCTAACAATGTTTTCAAATGAGGTATTAAAATATTGTCTTGGGGGATTGAATGAATCAAAATAAGAGATGAAATAAAAGAATCCTCAGTCTGCTGCTGCTGCCACCAGTATGTAGCCTAAGCTGAATAGTTTTGCAATTTGAGTTAAACTACTTTGTGCAGCTTTAGGGAAAACATGACAGAGGTATTCAAAATAAGGTTTGCATTGGATTGACTTCTTCCTCTCTTCCAGTCTCATAGGATTCAGTTGTGCCCAGCTGCAAGCCCAGGCAGGGGATAAAGGGTGTGTAAGAAGCCTCTTCGCTCCCCTGGATGGGCTAGCTCTGTCACCAGACCGTGAGGAGAGGAACAGGGAAAGCAGTCACCTCTGGGTGGCTACTTCCCCTCTTGCACAGGTAAGTGAGGACTGAGTGGAGACTTGGCTCCACCCTTCCCACTGCTCTGGCCAGCACAGCTGAGTTCTGTGGATGGGGAGCAGGGCCGGCTCCAGGCACCAGCATTCCAAGCTGGTGCTTGAGGCGGCAATCTGCAAGGGGCGGCAGTTCCTGTTGTTTTGCCCCCAAGCAGCGCACCGAATTGCCGCCGCGAGCGGCGGGGGCAGTCGGTGTGCCCTTAGGGCGGCACACGCCTTTCCGCGGCGGCGGCAATTCGGCAGCAGCAGCTTCTATGTTTAGCTGTCCGGGGCGGAAACGCACCTGCCGCCCTAAGGGCACACGGACTACCCCCACCGCCCGCGGCGGCAATTCGGTGCGCTGCTTGGGGCAGTGAAAACTGTAGAGCCGGCCCTGATGGGGAGGTGATCTCTGCCAGGAAAAGGATTGGTGCCGCTTACTTCCCCACCATGGAACAAAGGGCAGGAAGAGACTGAACTGTGCAACTCTCAGAATCACCATTTGGTTCCTGCCCTATTCCTATCCTGGTCCTTACTTAGCATGGATTGCAAGATGCTGCTCCTGCCTATATTATTCTAACTAGGAAATGTTCTTGAAGCTGACTAGTAAAAATACAGCATGAATAGAAGGAGGTACCTGTTTACAACGTGTGTAATTAATTGTGGGATGAATTTACTTCCACAAGTAATCAAGTGAAAAAGTTTAGTTGACTTTAAAAGGGGCCTGGATGGAGATAAGTATCAAATAGATACCTGCACTTAAGGTACAGTAGTATGTGAATCCAAATTATGATAAGACATGCAAACTTTAAACTCCAAGGAATAATGAGACTGGAAGAATGGAAGCTGGGAAGGCATTTGTTCCCTCTATATGAGTTTGCACAGCTGTTTGACATTATTTAAATCAAGAAGAAATGGTGGATATCAGTCCAGAAAGGTGCTGCAGGGAGTTTTTCAGGGGATTTATGAGTGCTTTGTGAATAGTGCTCCCCTAGATTGTTGAGTTTGTATGATTTCCCTGCATTTGACATCTGATAATTATCCCTGCCAGAGATGACCTGTCCCTAGGGTTCAGAAAAATACTTCTGGAGAGAACATTTTGTTGCCTTTGGAATAGATATGATTGCAGCAGATACTTTAAAATAATTTCCTAGGCTCTCCCAGACCCACATAAAGGCTCAATACTTCCGTTTCAATTGGGTATAAGTTATATTAGTATTTTCACTATGAGCTAGATGTGGTTGGTCCTTATGTGGACTAGGAGTGGGGAAGGGAGAACAACTCTACTCCCTTCCAATACACCTCCATGGTCCCCCCTCCTAGGCAGCCACAGTTTAAATTGTTGTAGTTGGGGGAAATAAGAGACTTCCATCTATGTGCACACTGGGATTGAAGACACTCAAAACAGGCAGAGCAATGACTTCCCTGCTTCCTTTCACACCAGCCTCTAGAGGCGGCTTGAGTGCATTAGTGGGAACAAGCTGCATCATCCAAATTCACCAGGGAACACATAGCCAGGGCAGAATTGTTCCTGCCTGAAGCATGCTCTTTCTGATTGTTCCCCATAAGCACTGGAGCTCTGCACCACACCCCATTTGGGCCAGCTCTAACCTTTTCAAGAACAAATCATGAACTTTTCCAGACAATGCTCTTACTGTGAGTTTGTTTGCCAACAGGTGCTGGTTATGAGAAAGCATGTGTGTTTAGATGGAAAAATCAAATGTATACCCCCAACCAGACCCTCATCTCTCCTCTCTGCAAATATATGCACTGCAGTATATGGTGAAGGGGTTTCTCTATGGGAGCCCCGTGTTAAACTATTGGCAGCATATCCCCATGTCATGTCAGTGACTGCTTGTGGCAGGATACTAAGTTGGATGGACCTTTGTTTTGCTTTTCTATGGCAAGAATACCATTCCTCTAATTAAACGGCTTCTCTCACACACTTGTTCTCTAAGAAGGGAACCCCTCTGGACTACTCGATCAGTTCTGAGGGGAGCACGTCTTTCCACGTTTGCTGTTCTTTATTTGTTTATATTTTTGCAGAGGCTTCCAGCTGCTGCTGCCATCTGTCCTCTGCCACATGGAGTCGATCCCTCTTGAAATGGCAGGTGGCCTTGGTGACTGGCAGGAGCTGCTGTGGTAAAGATTCAGTGCAGCTGCGGACAGGTAGCCCAGCAACAGGGAGAGGAAACCTATTAATAATTGCTTGTCAGGCAGGGTTCAGCAGGTGGCCTGTGTGTTTGTCCCTTCAGTCCTGAATCCAGTGTTCTGTATCACAAGTTGGCAACTTGCTGTTGAGAAAATAGGGATACACACATGTGAGCCAGCGGTCCAGATGTTCATATTTTCTGGTGATGGGGGTAATGGCCATAACTAAATGAGAAGAAAGGGTAAAAATCACATAGCTCCTGTGATTCTCTAATAGAGATTTCCTGTCTGAGCTGTCCCTCCCCTCCGTCCCCGTTCTAAGGGCTCCTCTGTAGACCGCATTATATTTTACAATGGTAGACTCATTCACACCATGCTCAAAGCACCTTTGGAAAATAGTTGCCCTCTGATGACTCCTGGCCCCATATGACCTCTGCATCTGGCAGGGAATTTAGTTTAATCTTCAGTACATTTAGAAAGAGAGAGAAAAGCCAGTGGTTCAGAAAATGCCAGAAGAACAAAATATATTAGATCAAATGGAATAGTCTCTCATGTCATTCTATATAATAGATAAGCACAGTGTGGCTTTATATATCAGTGTGGATTTTTATTTTGTATGAATCACAGCTACAGTTATCACACTTTGAAAACACCACACTTCCCTGCTCACCTCAGGGCAGGCCGTGGGGTAGCTTATTCTGAAGTTTCTAAAGAGATGTGTTCTTTTGTTGTGCTCTTTAATATAATCCCGTTTGCAATGTAAGGGGGCTCTCCTCACAAGATAATGTAATTTCCATACACACAGTACCATGAAGGGTCACTTTGTGATCCATAACTTTATTCCCATGGACTTCTATTATCATAGCAGAGCTTTTACAATGCAGTGTAATAGTCTTGTTTCAGCAACATTATTTTCTTAAATATCAGTACATTTTATTTAGTCTTAAAGAAAATCCAGTTAAACATAGTAGGCTAGCTCCTCAGATAGCTCCAGTGATTTTAACCTGTTTGCAGCAGTTGAGGGTCTGGCACAATATGTACTGAATTACAGAATAAAGGCAGGGAAGAAAATTTCCTTTCAGGAAGACAAAAAGCAAATAAACCTGTGTGTAAAAAAATTGGAAAATGAGAAGTTATAGAGATACTCTCTTGTCAAAATTTGCCCATTTTAGGTTTTATAAAACTAAGTTTTAACTAAAACTAAGACTAATGGGAAACATCTATATAATCTTCTAATTTCACTAGAAAATAGACTTTGCAAGAAGTATTTGCAAAGACCTATATGTTGCAGCATTAGTATTGAGAACAAGAAAGTAACAGACTACAAAACCGACTCTGAGCACAAATCAAACTGGCTAGCCCATCTTCATTGTCCAAAGTGATAGAAATGTGAACAATGAACACACTGCATAGGGAGTGGAGAGTAAGACCTATATCTGCAAGAGTTCAACCATGCACAACTTCACTGAAGTCAATGGTGCTCCCCGGAGGCGTTAAGTTCAGTATGCCTGGATCTGATTGCACTCAGATACTATGGGGGAAGCACATGGTATAAGAATCTATATAGAACACAGTAGAATAGAATTGCAGAATAGGGGTCTAAATTAGCATTCAGATACCACAGTGACTGCTTTATAATTGCCTGCCTTAGACAGTCAGGAGAACAGGAACATTTGCTCACTTCCATCCAGATTATAGACCATGAATCCACCAGGTCCAAAGAGGGGCATTCTAGTTCTGTCCATCTCCTTCCCCCACCGTACCCCACCCAAGCCAGCAGAGCCTCAGTACTACAAAGTGCCGATGGAGTGGATCTATAGGGATGTTGGAAGGATGGTACCGTAAAGCTGTTTTACCCTTCCATTCTCCCAGTGCTACTTCCTCCTCTTCCAGTAGGAATGGAGAGAGCAATGGGCCCCTAGTGATGGTTTCTTTAATATTTATATTTGAACATTAAAATGGTCACTTCCACATTTCTGATGTTATCAGACATCTAAGGAGGTACTGCATCTGAAGGATATGCCTGAAGTAGGTGTGGGCAAGGCTCTAATACACAGAGTGAGCTTTGTACATAGGCCTCTTAGGAAACCATGACAAATGCTTTTTGATGTTGGCAAACGTATCTGTGTTGTCCTTGGCTTAGCTGGTACATTTTAACAAGTATGGAACACATCAACTCCTGGGGGGAAATGCAGTTCTCCCTGGGACCAAAGAAATATCTTTTGAAGAGAAACTAATCCTCTTCTGTTTTGTTTGTTGTTGTTGTCAGTTGTGCTGAGCACGAGTCGAAGGATTGGAGAGAGAGAAGCACCTCTGGAAAATGATGGTTTATCACAGACTCCAAAGGTGGATGGCAAAGATTTGACTTCAGGCTTGCTTTAATTACAGAAACACCCAAAGTGTCATTGCCAGTGGGGAGGTTATGTCCCAGGCTCCTAACTATATAGTTAACTTTCTTACCTTGAGGAATGACTGGCAGGCAGCTTGTCAGCCAGAGTGTGGGTAAGATAGTCAAAGAGCTTTGACAGCTGACAGTGAAGGGGAGAGGGTAAATTTTCAGTGCATTGTGTGAGGTAAATTAGCAGAGCTGTTCAAAACTCAGAGGGTTCAACTCTCTGGTTTTACTTTACAATGCTCAAGTTTCATTATAGTTTTCAGAATCAAATAAATCCCAAAATCAAAGTGAGCCACAGTGAAAGCCCACTGAGTCTCCACCCAAACCCAGAAATTGACTGTCCACTTCAAACTTGGTCCAGAGTTACTTGACATTAGGCCTGAAAGATGCATGAATATTAGGTAGCCTGGCTTGAGTTTTGCATTTGTAATAACACCTCCAGTTTTATTGTGAAAATTTCATGGAACTCTGCAAACTAATCTTGCAACTCTTGTTCTCTTATGTGTAGGTTTGAATGTGTACAGGATTTGCCCACGCTTAATATCCTGAACCCTACAATTATTATTTCCATGAAAACAATCCTCTCCTCTTTCTTGATTTTTTTTCCACTGCCATCCCACATTGGTAATATCTCAGAAACATAGGTGCTACTAGATTATTTCATTAATACTGTGAAATTTGCTGTTGTACGATATGAGCTAATATGACTGTATGAAAAAGTGAAGTGACCTTTTAGAATCACTGATGTGAGAGAATTAAGATTTGTATTGTTATTTATTTATAATTCAACATCATAATGACATTCCTGAAAACAAATAAAAAAAGATTAACTTCTTGTTCAGCTGAGCTGTGCTTGCTGCATGGCCTAAAGAAGAAGGAGAAGATATAGTTTACAACCTCTAAGCCACCTTTATACTCCTCAATCCTGGAGAGGGCTGCCAGTGAGGCTGGCCCCTGGTATAAATTAGAGCAGATTATAAATTACACTATCAGGAATGGTCTCCTAGCACCAATCTCTCTCTCTCAATTTAACTCCAGTGTAATTGCTGCTGATTTACACCAGTGTAAGTGAAATCAGAATTGGGTCCCATGACTGTTCAACTCTTTTTCTTTGTAAATGTGGCTAGTAAAAGGTGCTACTGCGAAAATCCAGGAGCACTCATGGCTCCCCTTGTTAGAACTTCCTGATTGGTCTATATCCAAATGCTCCATGTTCATAAAAGGCACAGGTGGTCTTTAGTTTTTTCCAGCTTAGCTTTAATAGTAACCAGGTAAAACACTGAAACACTTGGGAATGACAAAAATATACTTAAATTACTTTGAGTGCCGAATACTGTACAGTGTGTTGGTGATATTGTACAGATGCACATATCTTCAATTTAAAGAAGATACATCAAGTAAACTGGGACCTCATATTCTATGTTTCTTTAGATGTGCTTTGGTGCTTTATATAATCACTTTCTGCTGTAGATTGTTTTAAAAAGACATCTGAAGATTCTGTAAAAATTGCTAATCAGACTTCATCAGACAGACAATGAGCACTGTTAAATGTAGTTCATTTTAAAAGCTACATAATTATACCCAAAGAATATTGGATAATATGTCCTTTTGATATAACCACATCTAAAACAAACAGTTATATAACTTTTATTGCCGAATAAGCAAAATCACAAGGGAACATTTGATCCTGGCTTATATACCTGGTTTTGTAACTGTATCTGAAAGGAAATAATTTAAGTCTTCATTAAATTAATTAATGTAATCTTATTCCCTTTCCCATTCTGCTATTGATTAAATGAAAACCAAACAAATTTTAACTCTGATTAAAAACATCAATCTGTGTAAGCAGATCTCCGCAGCTTGCATAAATATTAAAAAAGGTATAAATGGAAATAAAAAATAACATTAAAATAAGAAAGAAAAGATTGAAACATATCCCATACTTTGGGATTGTGCTGAAATAGATACTTTTCTGGTGCTCTGTATAAATATACAATATACCCAACATTACACAACATATTGTATCAACTGTTTGCTTCTTTGGATGGGAGATAGATATAACAGACAGGGTACATGCCAAACTTTTAGGGCCAGTTTGATCCTGGTCTTTATATGGGCTTGCATGGTGGGGGCATTCAGAAATGAGATGGGCAAGATATCTTCCTTCCTCTTACAGGAGTGATCTTTAAATGAGAAGTGTGCGTGTGGGTGCAAGTGTGAATCAGAGCTGGTCTAAAACTAGCACTTCTATCCTACAGGTGATTCCGATATTTTGGCATTTGTTGTTTTGACATTTGTTTTTGTCCTTTATTGGGACAAAAAGTCAAAATATAGAAATGTTTCATGTAATGAAAATTCTGAAAAATTTCGATTTGGAAATATCAAAATGTTTCATTTCAGCTCAATTTGACATTGAACAGTGCCCGCCAGAGCTGCCTCAGTGCTATAGGAGTTGTAATTTGGGTGTCTCATGTCCCTTCTTCTCCATTGGGTTGGGTGATCTATATCTCCCATGATGCACCATGTCAGGAGACTCCCTTGATGAACTCTGGCGATTTAGCCAGAAGGGAGACTGTGGTACTTCATGGGAGGTGTAGTTTGCCCTGAAGCAGAATGGGGACATGAGGCACCCAAGCTACAACTCCCATGAGGCACCCCAGGTTGACACCAATCAACACAAAACTGACACAAAATGAAAAGTTTTGATTCAATTAGACAAACTACAATTTTTCAATCTGCATTGACCTGACCTGAAATGGAATATTTTGTGTAAATTTTTCTGATTTGGTGGGGGTGGGGGGAAGTTTGTAGCATAGTTCCTGGGTTTTATTGGGCCAGTAAAACTTGGTGTTGTGTACTGCAAATGGCTCTCTTTTTGCAGCTCTTTGCATGGAGCTCTCAACAGCACTTCCTGTCTTAGAAGAGCCAGGCACTATTGCAGGGAAGAGCATGGACTACTCTCTTTGTACCACCTTTCCCAGGAACACACATCACCCTGATCCCAAAGGGAAGGGAAGGCCAAAGAGTAGGCATAGCTCAGCCAATCCTCTCCTGCACTGGCCTGCGGGGTGGGAGCCACATGCAGGACAAAGTATGCTGCACCCCAAAGCACAAGGCATATGGCCCATGTATGCTGAGAACCTCCAGGAGGCATTCTAGATTTATCCTGGTACTCTGATTGGGCAGAGTTGTACTTTAAGGGTAAAATCAAGCCCTTAATCAGCAAATTTCTTTTTTGCATTTAGAAAATGATTTCCAAGTCACAGAAACTCATCCCTCAGTTCTGTCAGACTCATTTACATAATACCTTATTTCCAATAGGGGACTGCTTGCATAATAAGGTACCATTCAACCTAAGCAAAGGTGACAGAATCAGGCTTTCAGTGATCCCATTCCAGTCACTGCTGGTTAGTTGCCATTGAATATATCAGCTTTACAATTATGGTTAAAGATGAAAAGTTCTGTGGGATTCAGCGCTCTTTAGGAGTGTACATCAGTACCTACAATAGGCACAAAACTATGGATCCGTTAGGTGCAAAGTGTTTAGCAATAGTAGCCCATGTTCCACCAGACGTGCACATCATCTCCCATGTTTGTACAACATTGCATTTCAGCTCATAATTACTAGTGGTTCTCAGTCTTGCAGACCTAACTATTAAATATATTTCACATACCGAATTTTCTGCTCTGTTTGATTTTGTTAGGTGATATTCACCACATGTTCAACTCTGTGCAGTCCAATGCACTTACACCATAGATTAATCTCTCATGTATTTCCATATTATATGTTGTTTTCCTGACCAGCTGGGTGTATTCAGCCACAACCAAGAGAGCATTTATCAAAATTGCATGTATGTAAGCACTGTAAAATTGGCAGAGATTCCTAGTGAATTAAAGAAGTGTACTATAAAACCAGCAGCTCTTCACAAACAGCTTCATTCCAGGTAAATTCATTTAAATATTAACGAGAGGAGTTCATTTTGTTATTTGATCACAGCATTTCAAGGAGACAGATGACCCTACTCTCTCTTTATATGAACCAAAAGTTTTCCCACATTCTCGAAGTCCCAGATTTTAGCTTTACTTGGCATGGAGAGCAATTGTTTTTCAGCATGGGGTTAAATTTATATAAATGGAATGCAATGCAATCAGTTTTGCCTATGCAAATTTTATTAATTTCAGAGCTCTTGAGAATCATATGGTGAAACAGGTAGGTAATTTTGCCTGTTGCTTTCATTTTAATGATTTTTCAGTGAGTTTGTTTTCCCCTGGAAAGAGACAAAATGTTTGGAATCCTGTAACAACTGAAACACTCTTTTGACTTTGTTCCAGATATATCAGCATGATCTCCATTTTCAGGAAGGCATTCTGATCAGAAAGCAAAGATGTATTAAAGCACCCTCTAGTGTTACTTTAGAAAGTTTGGCGCAAGATAAAAAGAACAACCAGTGGAAAGTTCATATTGAAGGTGTCACTGTAAAATAAATGAAATATTTTGAAAGGGAAAAAATACCTCCTGGAATAGGCACAGTACATAGTGGAGATGTGGAGTGTGTGAAGATGAATGAGTGAGGGTATTTTTCCCAAGTCTTTTGGTGTATGTAAGGTCTTTAACCCCTATTTGGATGTTGAAGAGAGGTCTTAGGTATACTATTTCAATTTTGTCCAAAATTAAGGCTGTGATTTTCAACTTGCTAAGGGATTTAGGCTCCAGATCCCACTAAAAGTAAATGGAAGTTAGGCTCTTAATTTTATTAGGCCTCATTCATGTCCAACCAGAGCTCAAATGGAGGAGCAACCTGCGACAGGTATGGCAATTTTCTGCGATATCCTGGACAAGCAAAGTTACAGTGCCAAGGCTTCAGGCTTCCAGTTGCCTGCCTCTCTTCTGGCACCATTTGGCACCGTGATGGACGCGGTGCTGACATATGAGGACTTGCCTGACCCCCTGCAGGCTGATATTGATCTCCCAGCACTGGCTCCGGCACCGACACCCGCTGAGCTGACTAGTAGTGAGTCAAGGCTCAAAACACCAGGGCAGAGGAATTTTTCCTCACAGCAGATTCCTCCTGCACAACCTTCACCTCACACAGGAGCCTCCGCACTGCAATTTACTCAGTCAAGGGACCTCCTCGTGTCATCTATCCTGCAGTCACCCCTACTGAATGCCTACTTCTCTCCAATGGCTGACTCAGGGTCTGGACAGCCTTCCTCCAGTGATGAGGAAGCTGGATCACAAGGGGATTTTTCACTGTATCAAGATTCCCATCCTCAAACCCCAGTCAACAGAGGTCACAGAAAAATTACCTCATCCTGCTCTCAGGATCCTGCCCCATGGCATGTCAACCCCTGGATGGCACCACCTATGCCCTTCCCACCGCCGTGGCAATATTGGGCCCCATGGGCATCGTATCCTCAAGAACACTCACTACTCCACCTCAACCAGGTGCAAAACCTGCCTAGCACCACCAGCTGACGAACCTGCCACTGATGCAAGACACCAGGCAGCACCGTCACAATTGCAGGATAAATCACATCCTGTTCCTATTCCAGTAGACCCGGAGGTACCACCTGAAGAAGCCTTACTTCCCCCTCCTACAACATCTTTGGATGACTTCTCACAATTTCAAGACTTTTTAAAAAGAGTTGCCAGTGAGTTGAGAATTAACTTGGAGGAGGTCCCTGAACAACAGAATGAGTTAACGGACATCCTACAGCCCGCTTCTTCCTCTAGGGTTGCATTACCGATCAACACAGCCCTTTTAGAACCTGCTAAGGCCATCCGGCAGATCCCCGCTACAAGCCTATCTACCTGTAAATGAGTAGATCGCAAGTACTTCATCCCTTCTAAGGGCTCTGAATATACACAGCACTTCCATAGATCACAGAAGCAACAACAACAGCAACACCAGAGACCCAGATACCAGCGTTGTCGTCTCAATTCTTTGATAACGCTTCAACCCCCTCCAACTAATGAGTAGATTTGAAGTTTTGGTGAGGACCTAAAAAAAAAACGTTCCCACTTCAGCGCATACACCACATGTACCTATTTTTGAACACTGCCTACGACCATTCTCCCATCAATGGCAGAGCATTACCACCGACAAGTGGGTTATAGAGGTTGTCACAACTGGCTACTCTATTCCCTTCCTCTCCTTGCCTCCCACCTACCCACCCTCCCCGGCCCTCTTCAGGGACCCTTCTCATGAGCCACTGCTCTTCCAAGAAGTGTACATCATCTCCTTCAGTTGGGAGCAGTGGAACTTGTACCTGAACAACACAGAGGGAAGGGCTTTTATTCCCATTATTTCTTAACAGAAAAGAAAACTGGGGGATGGCGACCAATCCGCGATCTCAGGTGGCTCAACAAATTTATCAAAAAGCAAAAGTTCAAGATCGTTACTCTCACCACCATAATCCCAGTGCTGGAGCAGGGTGATTGGTTTTCAGCCCTTGACCTACAGGACACCTATTTTCATGTCACTATATATCCGGCCCAGAGACGTTTCCTTCGTTTTACCCTCGGCTTGACACATTTTCAATACAGGGTTCTACCCTTTGGACCTTCCACCCCCCCCCATGTTTTTTCCAAGCTCCTAGCTGTTGTCACCGCCTACCTCAGGACCAAAGGGGTCATAATATTTCCTTACCTCTATGATTGCCTTCTCAAAACCTCAACGTTCGACAAAGCTCTCCGATTCACGTGGCTTACCATCAATTCTTTCCTATCTCTTGGCCTACAAATAAACAAAAACAAATCCACATTAAGTCCTACCCAGCACCTGGAGTTCATAGGAGCAGACCTCGATTCCCGGACGGGACTGGCATCTCTCACACCCAACCGATTTAACACCATAAAACTACTGGCCACAAAACTACTATGTGGACAGTTCCCTCCAACCTCTGCTCTGGAGTCCCCTTTCTCCAGGACGCTCCATCCCTCATAACGACTACTGATGCATTCCTCACAGGGTGGGGTGCACACATGTCTCACCACACAGTCCAGGGGCTATGGTCTTCAACCAAAACCTCCCTGCACATAAATGTCCTAGAACTTCAAGCCATACGCAATGCCTGCCATCACTTCCTCCCACTAATCAGGAATCAACATGTACGCATAATGACAGACAACATTGCCTGCATGTTCTATGTAAACAGGGAGGAGGCTTGCTCTCACTTGCTTTGCACAGAGGCTATGAAGCTCTGGAATTGGTGCCTTGTGAACAACATCCAGATATCAGCCGCCTATCTTCCCGGAGTTATGAATACCACAGCGGACGAATTAAGCAGATGCTTTCCCTGGGATCACGAATGGGAGATAAATGAGACAATCATCCGCAACATATTTCACATTTGGGGGTCACCCAAGCATAGACCTTTTTGCAACTGCGAAAAACACGAAATGTCCCGAATTTTGCTCCAGAGTGGTACTGGGCAAACATTCTCTGGTCCCATGGCACTGGAACTTACTCTATGCTTTTCCCCCTATACCGGTTCTCCACAGAGTTCTAACAAAGATACGAACAGATTGTGCCATCTTGATTGCCCCGTCATGGCCCAGACAACCGTGGTTTCCATTCCTCACCAGAATGTCAATTCGACCACCAATTTCATTGCCCCTCACTCCAAACCTCTTATCACAGCAACATGGCCAATTTCTTCACCCCAATCTGTCCATGCTTCAACTCAAAGCCTGGTTCCTACATGGTTCTCCTAAAACGAACTAGCTTGCTCTGACCAAGTTCAAAGAGTACTCCTACACAGCAAAACACAATCTACTTCCACCACCTATCTACAAAGTGGAAGTGATTTACACAATGGTGTTCAGCTAAACAACTTTCTCCCACGTCGGTACCTCTCCCGCTCATACTTGACTACCTATTGGACCTTAAGCAATCTGGCCTTCCTTTCAGCTGCTATTACAACCTTTCATGACAGAGTCAACAATACCTCTGTTTTTGCTCATCCGATCACCAAGCATTTCCTCAAGGGACTCCAAACCCTATAACCAGACATTAAACCACCTACCCCTCTGTCGGACCTTCATTTAATATTATCTTGCCTAACTCAACAACCATTTGAGCCCCTAGCCACTTGCTCCCTTTTACACCTTTCTATGAAAACAGCATTTTTAGTGGCAATTACCTCTGCCAGACAGGCAGGAGAAATAGCAGCTCTTATGGCAGATCCACCATATACGCTATTTTTCAAGGACAAGGTTACCCTTAGATTACACCCCAGATTTCTTCCAAAGGTGCATTCCTCATTCCACATTAATGAGCCGATACACCTACCGACCTTCTTTCCGAAACCACAGGCTAACTCTTTTGAAGCCACAATGCATACGTTAGATGTAGCAGGGCCTTGTCCTTCTATTTGGATAGAACCAAACCTTTTAGAAGCTCTTCTAGACTTTTTTGTCTCCATTGCAGAGTGTTCCAAAGGGACACCTATTTCTACCCAGAGATTTTCAAACTGGATTTCTGAGTGCATCCGATTGTGCTATCAGATAAAGAAAATTACACCTCCAGCCGGCATCAGAACTCACTCCACTAGATCTATGGCTACCTCTGTGGCTTTCTTACTCAAAGTTCCCCTTGGCTGACATCTGTAAAGTGGCCTGTAGCAGGGTGGTCCCCTGCTCCTGCCCTGGGGGGTTTAAAAGCGGCCTGGCAGGGCTTGAGAGAGCTGCTGCTCTAAAAGCTGGGCTGATTGGGGAAGTGGCTGCAGCTGGGCCACACCCCATCAGGCCACAGCTGGCCCTATAAAAGGCCAGGGAAGCCAGAGGCAAACAGTCTCTCTCTGCCTTCAGAGAGAGAAGGGTCTGGCTGCAGGGAGCAGGGCTGGGGAAAGGCTGAGGAGCTGGGGAGATCCAGCCTAGAAAGCCCCAGGCTGCGGCCTAGCGAAGGGCCAACTGGTACTGGGGGTTACAGAGGGCAGCCCAGGGGTAGGCCAAGGCAGCAGGTCCAAACCCTCCTTACCTGTGATGAGTAGGCTGATACTGCAGTCTGCCCCAGAGTGTGGGGCTAGACAATGACTGGCAGTAACCAATACTGAGGCAAGGTGGGGAAAGAGGGTGAGGGTTCCCTGAGGTGGGGAGACCCTGAAAGAAAGGGGTTACTGCTAGGGAGCAGCACCCCATGTAAAAGGGCACTGGGTCCAAGGAGGGACACGGGGGCCAGAGGACAGGTGGATCACCGGCCTGCAGAGGGCGCTCCAGTGCTGGACTAGAGCTAATTCCCGGAGTCACCAGCAGGAGGCACCGCAGGGGTGAGTCCGACCTGTCTACATGGCCACTTGGTCCTCTGAATACACATTTGTTAAACGCTATGCCCTTACTCAAGGCCCTTTCTCTGATATACAATTGGGCAGAGCTGTATTATCTATTGCATTCCTATCAGATCCGAAGTCCCTACCTCCTTGAGACACACTGCTTTTAAGTCACCTGAAGTGGAGCATTCACAGAGACATCTCTCTCTCGAAGAGGAGGTTACTGTGCAGTAAATGACGTTCTTTGAGATGAGTGTCCCTGTGGGTGCTCTACTAACCACCCTCCTCCCCTCTACTTCGGAGTTGGGGTAGCCTCCGTTGTAGAGAAGGAACTGAGGAGACCGGCAACGCATGCATACTATTAAGGTATACTCAGAGCGGTGGTGGGGGGGGGGGGCAAAGAGGGGGGCAGGCTCTGTGCATGCGTGGCTGGTATGAGTACTGCTGCAAAAATCTCTGAGCGAAGGCACAGGGACGCACCAACACCTGAAGTGGAGCACCCACAGGGACACTCATCTCGAAGAACATCAGTTACTGCACAGGGTGAGTAACCTCCTCTTCATTTACTGTTTTAATATGTCTTCACTCTAATGCTTTCACCTTAAGAATAAATGTACTTGCTTAGAAAGGGCTATGTGGTAAGATATACCTATGGGCAATTTGTTTATAGCTTCTGAGGAGAAGGCAAAGCAGGCCTCTTGAAGCAGTCTGACTTACTGGGAATTCATAGACTAGGCAGGGAATTTTGAAACCTGGAAATACTCAGATCAGCAGGAGGAGAGACATGTGTTTCTGCCAAGAGAGGTGACAGCTAGAGAGCCAAAAACCTAGGAGAGGGTGTCCTTGTGGACCACAGAGGGGGAGTACTGGTGATGTTGCCCTGAACTGTGACAAATCCAGAAGACCATTTCCCATTAATAAAATACAGTAAGTAATTTGATGCATCTAGGAGTAGGCAAAAGGGAATATAATCATGGCATGCACCAATATGTTTTATACTTACTCCAAATTTTGTTTTGTTCTTTTCCTGTAAAATCTATCTACCCACCATTCTGTGGTATTTATGACATATGTGGCCTATTGCACTCATATGTACCTATAGTAGTCTATCACAGCTGGTTAATATTTCACAGCCCTGGTTATTCTATTTAAGTAATTATGATGTTTCTTAAGCTACCACTGGATGGTGCTTTAATACAGCCTTGTTTTCTGATAAGAAAATTCCATGCTTTTCTGAAAGTGGAGATTCTTCTGCTATATGAAATTAATGTCCCTTTTATGCCCATATGGTGAGAGGTTCTAGGATTCATCATTAGGATTCACTTAATTTTCTTTCCCTCTATTGGAAACCAAACTCACTGTAGAATCATTTAAATGTAAGCAACTACCTACAGCATATTAGGTTACAAATGCCTATCTATTCCACTATATGATTCATAAATAATAATATGAAGGTTGTTGACTTTATGTTGGAAACTGGTGTAGCTTTATTCTGTCCAATTACAGTTGTGACAAAGCTCTGTCCTTGTCTCCGTGGGTCCTGCCTTTCCTGACAGATTTCGCTAGCCTCAGAGGCTCACTGTGACCCTCCACTTAACCCTTCTCTCTCTAGAGACAAGGGTCACAGTCTACTGAGCCATTTTCATCATAAGCCAGCGAGGGAGTTGAGGAGAAGCTATCCTCCCATGCACAGTCTCTGTTGTCTCCCAGTCTCAGTGATTAATCAGGCGGGCAAATGGGGGGGGCAAGCCCACCCTCTACTCCTGGCTCCAGCCCAGGGACACTAATAGTATCAGCTATGGTAGCTGACCTTTTAGGAACAGGACACGTACAATTCCCTGGGCTACTTCCCCACAGCAGACCCCACTTCCTCAAGCTCCACTTCACCCTTACCTCAGGGCCTCCTTCCTTGTGCCTGATATGGTGTGTACAGCTCAGTCTCTCCAACAGCACAACTTCTCACAGCTCCTGACTTGCGCACTCATCTAACTAACTGGGAGGCTTTTAACTAGTTTCAGCCAGCCCCTGATTGGCTTCAGGTGTCCCAATCAACCTAGCATCCTTCCTGCTGTCTGGAAAGCTCTTAATTGGCCCCAGGTGTCTTAACTGATCTGGAGCAACTGCCATTTACTTATCCTGGTACCAGGGATTTGTTTAACCTGGGGCTAATATATCTATCTCCCACTATTTTTCTATAGCCATTTGGCCTTGCCCCGTCACACAGTAGTACCTCAGAGTTACAAACACCTTGGGAATGGAGGTTGTTTGTAACTCTGAACAAAACATTATGGTTGTTCTTTCAAAAGTTTACAACTCAACATTGACTTAATACAGCTTTGAAACTTTACTGTGGAGAAGAAAAATGCTGCTTTTACCCATCTTAATTTAAATGAAACAAGCAAAGAAACCATTTCCTTACCTTGTCAAATCTTTTTTTAAAACTTTCCCTAAATTTTTTCAGTAGTGTAGATTTAACATGGTACTGTACTGTATTTGTTTTGTTTTCTTTTGGTCTCTTCTGCTGCCTGATTGTGTACTTCTGGTTCCAAATGAGGTGTGTGGTTGATCTGTCAGTTCGTAACTCTGGTGTTTGTAACTCTGAGGTTCTACTGCATATATACAGCTTATCTCAATGATGAAATAAGATTCCCTCCTCACCCCATATGTATGGATGATTATACTGTCATTAAATACAGAATCATGTGATAAACTGCATTTATCATGGACATCGGAATGTCTGTCCTGTGCTCCACCCTCTCACCCACCTCTGCCAGGACTACTTCCAACATTCTAAACTACTGAGCAGCTTTCAAACCATCACCAATTTTTAAAGAAAATCAACCTCTCACAAAAAGGTGGTTGTCTCTGACTTCCTTGTGCTAGGGTGTCAATTCAGAATTGACAGGAGCGGACTGAGGGCTGAATTAGCCCACCAGGTTACAGTGGGGAGGAGGGGTGGATGGGAAAGGTCTGTACTAATTTAATATCAACAGAGGAGGAGGAGGAGAGGGATCCATAAAGACAGGCCTCAAACAGAATAGAGGGAGGACTCTGAAGTCAGGAGATTGCCAGAGAGCCTTAGGAGGACCTTGAGGATGCTCATCAGTAGCGGGCTGAGCAGAAGCCACATGAGGAGACATATCTCCAGAGCAGCAGTAGGAGGAGGGATACTAGCAAAAAAGGAAAAGGTAGGAGCCACCCAGGGAAGAAATCAGGGCTTGTAGGGGAACAGTACTGAACTGCCTAACACAAGGTATCTGGGTGGCAACCCAGTGGAGAGGGCTGGCTTGGCTTCTCCTCCTTCATCCCTACCTCTGCAAGAGGGGAATGTAAGTTTCAGAATTAAAAGAGGGGAAAACTGATGAGTCCCAAGTGGGGGCTGAAGGCCTCACATAAAAGCCATTACGTTAATGTGATTTTCTGTTGGACTTTTCTGTTACCCTGGAAAGGGAGTGAACTTGAAGTGTAACCCAGCCAGACTGATTTTCAAAGGTGCTGAGCATCCAGAGCTTCCATTGTCTTTAGTAGCAGCTATAGTTACTTAGCATCTTGGAAAATCAAGCCCATTGTGTCTCAGCTTGGGCACTCCAAATGAATGAGCACTTTTGAGAATAATAGCCTAGACAAACATTGTTGGAAATGATAGAAGGTGCCTAAAAGATAAACACAGTGTCTCATAGCTCTTGGTAGAGGTCCCCCAACAGGTGTCACACCAGGCTGCTGAGTTTGGGTCCCAACACACCAGTCCCATACATTCTTAAGTTTTCTTTGGTCTGAGTAGGCTGCAGCACTGTCTCTTTCCTTGGTCTCTCTGGCACACTTCCTGGGTACAGACTCTGTGTTTTTACCCATTCCTGGAAACAGGACCTTATGGCTCAGCTTCCCTAGGCCCTTAGGATGAGTGCTGACCACCTAGGCTCCTCAAAAGATTAAGTCCAGCCTTTCCCAGGGCTCCAGCCTTGTGGGCACTCTGTATTTACATTTCAGTTCTTCGGGGGAATGCGATAGTGAAAGCAAACAGACTTTGTAAGGGTTCCAAAAACAATCATTCCTTTCTTTGGCTAGCACAAGTAATACACAGATCTAGACTAAATAATAAATGCCTACACGCATTTCTCTGCCTCCTTTTCCTCTCCATTCTTGAGTATTCTTTGGGCATAGGTCAGAGCCCTCTAAAGTCCTGGATCTCCCCCCTTCCTGATTCTCCCCCAATTCATGGAGTCTCTCTTCTGCGCAGCTAGTTTCCTTCTTACTTGGCTGGTTAACAGTTGAACAGGTCCCCTCTGCTACAAAAGCCTGCCCCTCCCTTATCCAAGCTTACTGTGGCTCTGTGAGTCCCTCTGAGTTCCTTTGGAGTTTCTCAATCTGTGTGTGCTTTTCAAGACCCATTGTTAATGCCCAATTTCTCCATTCTGCTTCAGTAGAAATTCCATTATTCTAAACCCCAACGCTGCAGACAAACTTGGTTGGACTGCTTTCTCTAGACTTTAATCATTCCATTGTAATCAAGGTTTAATGATCCTCCATTGTCCCTGGTCTGGGAGATACATGAGAGCCCTGATAGCATCTGACTTCATTTCTGCTCATGCATTCAATGATACAGCAGTTTCATAAGATCAGCCAGAATTCATAAATTGCACATAGACAGATTGTCCAGATCATCACACTCACTTCTAAGCAAGCACCTATGGATCTGATCCAAAGTTGACTCCAGTCAATGTAAAGACTCTGATTAACTTCAGTGAGTTTTGGATTAGGCCAGGTAAGTGGCTCATTACAATCAGAAGGAATAGGCTTGGAAGAAAATATGATGCTGCTGATGGAATCAAAGTCTAAGAAATAGAATAACTAGCCAGTAACTAGAGCAGATTTCACAGCACTCCTGGCTGAGTTCAAATATTGGAGAGTTGAGTTTAATTCCAAAGTTTTAGAGTCAGAAGGAGATTTTTTTTCTTATATGGGAGGGTTTTGGCTGTGGAGGAAGGGGTCAGCATGAAATCAGATTTAATGATTGAGGTGCAGCAGGACAGTACAAAACCAAAGGGCAGAGAGAAAAAGATGAAAGTGAATTTTGATGGCCTCAAAATTGCAGTGTGCAGAGAGAGTATCTAAGAACTTAAAGGGCACCTGTAAATTTGGGAAAACTAACTTTGTACAGAGCTGAGTAGCAGATGCATTAGGACCCAGCATGAGTGAGGAAGCGGTGGTGAAATGGACACACCGTGCATTACTTCTAATCTGGGAGCCAGCATCAGGTCAATGATTTGTCGTCATTATTTCTATTACGATAGAACTAGAGGCCTCAACCCCTGAGTAGGACTCTGCTGTGTTAGGCACTCTACACACACATACTAAAAAGACAGACCTTGGCCCAAAGAGTTTATAGTCTGTACAAGAGATTAGGTAGAGAGATTAAATACCAAAAAAACTCTCTTGAAGAATGCTAGAGAGGAAATAGTCATCATCATCCAGGCTGCAAGAATCTATTATTATAGGATCACTCGGCTCTTACACAAAAGAAGAGAAGAACACTCACAGCAGGTGCTGGGACCTTCAGAAAGATGAAAATATGTTACAGCTGGAGTGTACCATCCTCATGTGTAAAAAACCAAGAACTTGGAATCCAAGCTCTCCAGAAAAGAAAGGAGGGTTGTTACTCTCTGCAATTCCAGTGGAAAAGAGGGGATCCACTGAACAGCTCACAGAAAGAGCAGCTGAAGAACAGTATGACTCCAGCATATTGTAATTTGTAAAACCCACATGGAGGAAGCCACAAAAGGAAAGACTAAGAAATCTACATCAGAGGAGAATGCCAAGGGTTAGCAATTCCCAAGCAGTCAGATCAAGGCATGCCAGCCTGCCAAGTTCTCTTGGTGCCATTTAAAGTGAAGCCAAAGCTGCCAGAAGTTGTCACTGAAGACTTTCCCCTGTGTAAGGGGTATTTCCCCTAGTGTAAAGTTGGCAGAAGCATCGGTGTTGCCTTCGGTGCTGGAAATCCTCATCCTTTGGCATGAGGTTTAGGAGAGGCTGGGAGGGCAGGTATGGTGGCTCAACTGTGCCTGTTTCTCCACTGGCCTAAGTTAAAGCTGCCTCTCCTGCAGCTTTATTTGCATTGAGGTTGGCTGTGCAAGGGAAAAAAGAGAATTCTCTGACACCAATTTTCTCTGCACTGCATGTGAGCAGAGTTCAGGTGTGGTGGCAAATCAAGCCCTTATCACAGAAGGAACTGGTGGCATCTTCATTTTGTTCCAAACCTGGTTGTACTGCCTTGTTGTAGTACCAATGGGCCTTGTATCAGTCTTAGTAAAGAAGATAACCCCGGGGAGACATCATATGAGAGGACTCACAATTGAAATATTTATTAAAGATGTTATTTTTGTGTGTGTGTTGAACAAATGTTAAAAGTTAGCTGCTTGTTTGGCACAGGTCTCTGGCTACACAACTGCAAACCTGAATTACTGTTAATATGGTGTCAAGAAACAAAAAGGGATAAGGAGTCGTAACTTAAAAATTATAACATGTAGGGCTGTAAACCGATTAAAAAAATTAATCGCACGATTAATTGCACTGTTAAACAATAACAGAATACTATTTATTTAAATATTTTGGTGTTTTCTACATTTTCATATATATAGATTCCAATTACAACACAGAATATAAAGTGTACAATGCTCACTTTATATTTATTCTTGATTACAAGTATTTGCACTGTAATAAAACAAAAGAAATAGTATTTTCCAATTCACTTAATACAAGTACTGTAGTACAATCTCTTTATCATGAAAGTTGAACTTACAAATGTAGAATTATGTACAAAAACCACATTAAAAATAAAACAATGTAAAATTTTAGAGTCTTCAAGTCCACTCAGTCCTATTTCTTGTTCAGCCACTCACTCAGACAAACAAGTTTGCTTACATTTGCAGGAGATAATGTTGCCCGCTTCTTGTTTATAAGGTCATGTGAAAATGAGAACAGGCATTCTCATGGCACTGTTGTAGCCGGCATCGCAAGATATTTACATGCCAGATGCGCTGAAGATTCATATGTCCCTTCATGCTTCAATCACCGTGCCAGAGGACATGCATCCATGCTGAGGATGAGTTCTGCTCAATAACAATCCCAAGCAATATGGACTGACACATGTTCATTTTCATTATCTGAGTCAGATGCCACCAACAGAAGGTTAATTTTCTTTTTTGGTGGTTCAGGTTTTGTAGTTTCTGCATTGGGGTGTTGCTCTTTTAAGACTTCTGAAAGCATGCTCCACACCTCACCCTGCTCAGATTTTGGAAGGCACTTCTGATTCTTAAATCTTGGGTTGAGTGCTGTAGCTATCTTTAGAAATCTCACATTGGTACTTTCATTGCATTTTGTGAAATCTGCAGTGAAAGTGTTCTTAAAAGGAACAACATGTGTTGGGTCATCAGCCAAGATTGCTATGAACATTAAATATATGGCAGAATGCGGTAAAACAGAGCAAGGGGCATGCAATTCTCCCCCAGGAGTTCAATCACTAATTCAATTAACACTTTTTTTCTTTTAAACGAGCCTCATCAGCATGGAAGCATTTTCTCTGGAATGGTGGCCGAAGCATGAAGGAGCATACGAATGTTTAGCATATCTGGCATGTAAATAGCTTGCAATGCCGGCTGCAAAAATGCCATGCAAATACCTTTTCTCACTTTCAGATGACATTGTAAATAAGAAGAAGGCAGCATTAGCTCCTGTAAATGTAAACAAACTTGTTTGTCTTAGTGATTGGCTGAATAAGAAGTAGGACTGAGTGAACTTGTAGACTCTAAAGTTTTACATTGTTTTGTTTTTGAGTGTAGTTATGTAACAAAAAAAAAATCTACATTTGTAAGTTGCACTTTAATGATAAAGTGATTGCACTACAGTACTTGTATGAGGTGAATTGAAAAATACTATTTCTTTTGTTCATCATTTTTACAGAGCAAATATTTGTAATAAAAAATAATATACACTTTGGTTTCAGTTACAACACAGAATACAATATATATGAAAATGTAGAAAAACATCCAAAATATTTAATACATTTCAATTGGTATTCTATTATTTAACAGTGTGATTGAGACTGTGATTAATCACGATTCATTTTTTTGAGTTAATCATATGAGTTAACTGCGATTAATCGAGAGCCCTAATAACATCCTAAAAATGCTTTCTGCCCCCCACAATGGTGCACACTTCTGTGGCTAGGATGCCAAAGGAAGACAAGTGACTACTGGGACAAACACCTTTTGGATCTAATACACAGCTTACTGAAGCCATAGGTGCCAACTTCTGCTGGCGCCGGTGGGTGTTCAACCCCCCTCTGCTCCCAGCCCTGCCCCAACCCAACCCCTGCCCCGCTGTCTCCTGCCACTGCCCTGCCCGCATTCCAACCCCTTCCCCAAATCCCTGCCCCAGCCCCGCCTTGTCGCCTGAGCATGCTGTGTTCCCACTTCTCCCACCTCCCTCCCAGAGCTTGTTACAGCATGAAACAGCTGCTTTGTGGCAGCAAGTGCTGGGAGGAGAAGTGGGGATGTGGTGCGGCCAGGGAAGGAGGTGGAGGTGGAGGTGAGGTGGGACGGGGGGGCGGAGCCAGGAGGGAAACTTGGCTGCTGGGGGGTGCAAAGCACTCACCAATTTTCCCCCTTGGGTGCTCCAGCCCCAGTTGGTGCCTATGCTGAAGTCATCAAAAAGAACTTTGACTTCAGCTGGTGTTGCTTCAGGTCCTAAATCCTCATACTTCTGTTATGAAATGAGTGCACTGTTACAAATCTGATGACTTTAGTGTGAGTTTTATGATACTTGCTGTTTTTCTTAACATTGCAGTTGCTGGAATCAAGAGATTGCATGAAAATCTCTGCTTTCATTTTTATTAATTATTTATAGAAAAAAGGAACTTTCTAGTCCTTGGGATGCAAAGACAAACTTGAAAATGTGGACACTAAAGGCTCAAAAACCAGAAGGCAAATAAAAAAAAAAACCCACCAAAAATGGTTTTTGAATATACGGGGTTGGCAATACTGAATGTAGTTGCAAGGGTGAACGTCAGGTAGGCCACACTTTGAACCCAAGCCCGCCAAGTAAGTACCTTACTTTCTTCACCACAGTGCTACCAGGCCAGTTAGGGAAACATTAGCTGATACCCCACAAACAGGGGCTAAACCAGCTGACTCAGGAGGATCATTGCACTAGCAGCAGACTGCTGATTGGTCATCTCTCAGCATAAAGCTTCCTGTTCCTGCCACACACCGCATGTGAGCAACTGCTTGCTAGGCTTGCTGCTGACCAGACACCTGAGCCCAAGTTCCTGCCTCCTGGCGTGGTTCCTCCTCCTGGTTCCTGCTTCTTTTCCCTAACTCCAGTTCTTGACACTGTCTTGACCCTTGGCGTGGCTTCTAACTCTGACTGTGACCCTTGAAGTGACTCCTGACCGGGACCCTGACTCTACTCTGGGCTCTGACCATTAAGTCAGCCTGCCCATGTATGGGTCTGACAAGGAATGGCTGTTAATACACATGTTCTGTTGACATGGAAATCTCATGTTCAGCTTTTTCACCTAGGCTGCATCTGAACAAACAGTTTGTAGAATGCCCTCTCTGAGTGGCATTTATACCTTTTTTTTATAAAATGGAGATTAGCTGCATATGAATTCTTTTAAGGCTTGAGAAGTTTAAGGTTACATAAATTAGCTCTAACTTCTGACTCAAGCTGCCAATAGGTGCGTCATTTTAAAATCCTGTATTTGGACTTTTATAATCTGAACATTCTTTCCTGTTCCTTAAGTTATCTTTCAACATTTTTTACATGTTAATATATGACAATATTTACATTTACGCAAGATGAACACCAGATGGCGATGTAAGCATTTGGAAGAAATTCCCCTCTAAATTCAGTTCTGTTGGTAAATAGGGGGAAGGGAGAGAGCACAAGGAAGATGACCCTTTTTCTTGTTGTTTCAGTTGGTGATGACTAGGCGTGGATATTGCACCAAATGAAGCTGCATTGATGGGGGCCTGATATTTGATGGATGCTCCAGTTGCACAAACAGTTTGGAAAAAAAATTAGAAAGTGCTCCAGACCAGGTCTGTTCAAATCTGATAAAGCCAAAATGAACTTTTGTGTGTTTGTGTTAATATTAATTAATTAATTAATAATGATATTTTTATTATTATTTATATTTCTGGGGCCCTGACTCGTGTTCAGGGCCCCACTGTCAGGGGCAGCTCTATATATTTTGCCGCCCCAAGCATGGCAGTCAGGCAGCTTTCTGCGGCATGCCTGCGGAAGGTCCGCTGGTCCCGCACCTTCGGCGTACTTGCCGCTGAAACCACGGGACTAGCGGACCTCCCGCAGGCATACCACTGAAGGCAGCCTGACTGCTGCCCTCACAGCAACCGGCAGGCCACTCCCTGCCACTTGCCGCCTCAGGCACGTGCTCGGTGCGCTGGTGCCTGGAGCCACCCCTGCCCGCTGTGCACACACATCATGAACCTTCAGTGTCCACATTTTCAAGCATGTCCCCATTATTTTGGTAGTTACTAAAGGCTGCCACTGAGATCAAGGCCCTATTGTTCTAGGCACTGTACAAATACAGAACTTGTTTTGGAAGAAAACTGGGAAAAGTTTCTATCCATGTTGAAACATCCTGTTTTGACAATTTCAGCATGAAACATTTTTTATTTTGTTTTGGAAACAACTTTTCATTTCAAATGTTTTATTTCTGTGCTGTGTGTGTAAAAATTAAAATGGGGGTGGGGGAAGGTTTGATTTTGTTAAAATGAAATGTTTTGATCAACCTGAAACAAACAAACAAACAAATTTTTTTTGAAATTTTCCTTCAATGACAGTTTCAACATTTTCAGTTTTCATTCTGATTAGGAATGAAGCCAAATCTCAAACCCTTGAAATCCTTCAGGAAACAGAATTTCCATCCTTTGCACATCTCTAAAAATGAATGGGTGTAGGACAAGATAAACAGTGAAACAATAATATCTATCATCATATGTAATCGTCTCAACATTCCTAGGGCCAACCATGTGTGCCAGGTCAGTAGGCATTGCAAACATCGTCATGTTGTAATGCCAGCCCGGAAGAACCCACATTCTAGGGTGGCAAGAAAGAGTGGCTTGCATGGTTTCACCCGCACTGGTAGCTGATGTACAAATGTGCAACACACAAAAGCACCTGCAGTGTTAGTGACAATAGTTGGTCTTAGCCACCTTTCCTCTAAGTTATTCTGTTAGGAACATTTCCCTAGAGATCATTCCACTGGACAGGAATTGCTGCAGTTCAAAGTCCTTCAGTCGTCCTATGAGCCTCCCCCAATATGCCCCCCTACACTGAGTAGGCTATGCTGATTTTCTGCTACACATCAATTCCCCTACCCTTTAGGGAGGCTTTCTAACTGATTTGCACAGCCTCAGCAACATAAAACAGTCAGGTGAGCTAAGGATCTGGCCCTCGGTTCTCCTCTTCACTTACTTCTGTGTTGCTGCTGTACTCACTTTTCTACCCACCAGAGCTCACACTTTAGCCTTACTCATTCTGTAAGAAGTAGGAATATCCTGGAATATATAATGGAACTCCCTTAGACCAAACGTGACTGGTGTACCTTGGGCTCATCTCCTGTTATAATTTTATCTAAATATGTACACATACATTCTAAAATATCATCAAAATAATGTCTTATCTTCCAGTACAAATGTAACAGAAATACTGGGTATTCAAACTTTTACTACTCTCCATCCTACCTTTTATGGGCAGCTCTGATTTTGATATAGCTGTCCCGCAAGCTGGTTTTGGTGGATATTAAGGGCCAGGAGTGAAACCCTTGCTCCAGTGAAGTCAGCAACAAAACACTTATTGACTAATGGGGCCAGGATTTTACAACAGATTTTTCAAAAGTGCTTAGTAGCCAGTTGCTCCTATTGTGACACTTATAGGCAGATTTTCAAAAGAACTTGACATTCACTATTGAGCTCTTTTGAAAATCAGGCCCTAGGAGCATTGACAGCTGAGCCATCAAGTTGTGTTGCTTCCATGTGGAAATGCAGTGACACAACCATCATAAAGTTGAGATGCAACAACTTTGACACTGAGGACAAAGTTCTGAAAGCAGCAACTCTAATTACAGCTGTTTCTATCCACTGTGACACTCTGGCTTAGATATCATCCAGTGCGATGTTTGCATAACTGCGTCTGAGAAAGTGACAATTGTTGCCTTGTTTTATGAAAGTGGAAAGGAGGTTAACTCAAGTCTACCAGTGTGACTTTCTGTGAATTCCCCTCCCCTCTCCCCATAGCAGTGGAGCATTGTGCATCACAGCAGCCATCTAAAGTAATTAGATTCATCTCCAGATAGCAAGTTGCTTCCACTGTGAAAATTTTGAAAACAACACTGTGACATTTGCTAAATTATTTTAACCTCCTAGTTGGAAATTTTCTCAGTCACTACATTTCTTTTCACTCTTTCCTGCAAGAGATACCTCCTGGTTGGAGGTATTTAAAGAAGCACAAAAAGGCTGACAGCCTCACTTAATTGATGTCTCAGCTAAAATGAGACTCTCTTTTTTCTTCCCATGAAGATAGCAGGCTGAAAATGAATACATTTGAGAGTTTTCTGTGTAGCAAAATATATTGCAACTAAAAATTTAAATTATAGCTAGGAGTAAAGATTAAGCCATTATTGTATATCATGCTATAAAAAGACAGTACAAAGAAAGCAAAATAATGGTTGTGAATGCTGAGATTTGTTTGTTGCTGTCACACACACACACACACACACACACACACACAGGATTTATGCATGCATTATTCTGAGTATAGAAATGAAAAAAAATGTGTGTGTGTGTGTGTGTGAAGTTGTGCTGCCTGCTGCATAATATCTATCATCTAGCAAATAATGGTCTATTTAGCCAGGTACTCATATTACTGTGTATCCAGACTTCTAATAGTTAGTGAGGGCTGTGAATAGAAGCTAGAATTTACTCTTTCCTTGCATAACCAGTGGCTGATGGGAATTGTAGTCATATCCACTCCATTCTTGGGCAGATGCTAGATGTCACAGAACTGGAGGGCAACAAGATGGCAATGAGCATGGCAGGCTGGTGAGTGACCAAGCTCCAGATAGGTTTTTGATTAGGTGGCAGAGTGAGGAGTACAGTTCATAACATACAGCTGTGTGTGTGTGTGTGTGTGCACGCACGCATGCAGTTATCTATCTCTGAGTTTTCTATTGCATTAAGCACTAATCAAGTAAATGAGATGCACATAAAAGTTTCACAGTGGGCCTTATGGAGTATCCTACTCTTCTCCCCTCACTGGTTATTGGAGGCTGTGCTTGGGGTTGGTGGTTTTGTTTGTTGTTGTGAAAAGTTTGTGCATTAACTGATTATTCTGCTTAATTTAAGACCTGATTTGCACTTATTTTTAACCAAATGAGTTAGTCCCACTGTCTTTAGTAGGACTGGTAATGTGTTTAAATGCATGGCTGGATTAGGGCACTCATTTTTACTAGTAACATATTCATGGCAAACAATGGAACATTCTGTGCTCTGTAAGATGTTAGTAGTGAAACTGGTAGGTAGTAGCAAAGTGTAATATCTTTTGAAGAGGACAGATCTCAGTACTGTGAAAGGAATCCTAAATCTTATTGCAGAATTTAATAGCCTTGCCTTTGCTGGCAGGCAGATGGCAATCTAAAAAAACAGGTGAGAGAAAAGCTGAATTAATATCTTCCTGCCCCACTTCCAAACACTTACTAGCTAGTTTTGTTTCCTCCGATAAGTTGAAAGACCTTGGTAGAGTTTTCAGAGATCATTTGGTTACAATAAGGATCGGAGTTCGATATTAGAGGCAGGACAATATTTTAAGCATGCCATGCTACTAATATGAAGCAGCAAGTATGCAGACAAACTCTGAATCCAGGCTCTGCCATGAGAGGTCTGTTTAAATTTGGCATTCTCTGACCTTCATAAACCCCTTCTGGGCTAATTCCAAGATCTAGGATCTGATCTGAATCTTGTTTACAAAGTAGAACCTCAGAGTTATGAACACCAGACTTATGAACTGATCAGTCAACCACACTCCTCATTTGGAACCAGAAGTATGCAATCAGGCAGCAGCAGAGACAAAAGAAAAAAAAACATATACAATACATTACCGTGTTAAATGTAAACTAATATACAGTACATTACTGTTTTAAATGTAATGACTAAAAAATAAAGGGAAAATTTTAAAACAGATTTGAAAAGGTAAGGAAACTTTCTGTGCTTGTTTCATTTAAATTAAGATGGTTAAAAGCAGCATTTTTCTTCTCCATAGCAAAGTTTCAAAGCTGTATTAAGTCAATGTTTATTTGTAAACTTTTGAAAGAACAACCAGAATGTTTTTGTTCAGAATTAGGAACAGCCTCCATTCCGGAGATATATGTAATTCTGAGGTACTCTTGTACCAGTTGTACATCTGTGTAACTCAGTAGAGCTACTCCTGGCTTATAGCAATGTAAGTGAGAGAAGGAGGTGGCAGGTTTTTTGGGTTATTGCTCCTTTGTTATTATGGGCAATGTCCACTTTACCCATCAGTTAGGACCTAAGGAAGCACCAAGACAGCTGCTCTACACTGTGCCATAAAGCAGCTTACATTTTCTTTATGTGGATTCAATAGTAATTTTTGGTGTGTGGGAGCTGAGGACAGTAAGACAGAGATAACTTCTTAGCTATTTTTAAATCAACTAGCCATCGTTACTTGTGCATGCAAATTAAATCCACATTCATTGTTCCGAGTTTTCCTCCTGATATTAATTTTTCTGGACTGTTCTGGCAGGCAAACCACATGAACTCATACATTGCACTTTCCATTTACTCACTAATGGATTTCAGTTTCTCAAAGCAATAAAATTTGCTTTGTGCCCATGAAAGGAGGGTCAGCAATGTTGTTAAATAGAAAAAAAAATTGGCAAGATCAAATCTAGTCCATTTAAAATGTCTACAGGAAATCCATTTTGCCACAAAGTAGTAAAGATTCTGAGAGGCTGAGGGGGAAGAGGGTAGGGTCAGACCTGCTACTCAGTTTCGCCATTTCCATTTTGATTTATAAAGTTCTTTTCATTCTATCTGTTAGTAGCTGAAATGGTAAAGCTGGGTCCTGTAGATTTATTATTGTCAAACGCTTATTATTTTCTGACCCTGCTGTTATTGGAAACATCTATTATCCTTGTGGCATTCTGAGAAATTTATGCTATAAATTGTTGGTAATCTTTGCTAAATGTGATAAACTGAATGCAATTGTAAGAGGAGATGGAAATCTTATTATGGGATCATTCCATGGCCACTTCCAATCCTTGAGCAGTTCAAAAGTTGTGCAGATGTTTAGAAAACTTGATTAAACTTTTTAAATACAGAGGCAAACACTTCCTTCTGCAGAAAAGAGTGATTTTTTTTCTTCCGACTCCCACCCAGCAACTTCCCATATTTGAGGTTGTTGTCTGCCTCAGGCTTTTTTTTTCTTTTCTTTTTACCTTCACACTGTGCAGGTGGGGTGGCTGTCCCGGTGACTTTGCCATTCACTGTCCATTTTTATTTTTAATCCAATGTTGAGTTCAGTCCTTTGCACGTGAAGAGCACAGTTATGGGCAATTGTATGAATCTGCCAGAGGAATAAGAAAGGAACTAGCACATCAGATTCATAGCAAATAACAATATTAATGTAATTCATCACAAAAACTAGTAAGAGAAGGAAAGAAACACAGACAGACACCCATATATGTATTATAATATGGGTAAATACAGTGCTGCTTTCAGCTTCACCTACTCTTTTGGTTGCTTTTGTGATCATTGGACTTAGTTTTTATTTGATAAACATTGGTAATTGCATCATGATACTATGAAGTCCCAAGGCCATAGTAAAGAGCATTGTAAAGGGTCCCTAGGAAGTGTTTACACAGAGAAATTAATTGGGTTAGCTATAGTGGAATAATTATACTGCAACTTTCTGTGTGAACGCCCTATTCTGGAAGAAAAGTGACTGTATTCCAGTGTAATTACTCTGCTTTGGAAGACAAGCCCTAAATGTAAATGAGGATCAGGTGCCTAGAAGGCTTTTTCATCTGAGGATTCAAGTACTCTTCATAAACATTCATTGATTAAGTCTTTTTTGCACTCCTGGGAAACAGGTGAGTATTATCCCCATTTTACAAATGGGGAAACTGAGGCACAGGAAGGTTAAGTGATTAGTCTAAGGTTACACAGTCAGTTGCAGAGCTGAGAATAGAAACTGGAGCCAAAATGTTCAGACTTGGATGACTAAAGTTAGACACCTAAATCCATATTTAGATGCTGATTCATTAAGGTTCTTAAGCAAGTCCCTCACTTTAAGCACATACTTGAAGCAAGTCACATACTTAAGTGCTATCTTTAATTAGGCCTTAGGCATTAGAATTTACTCTTAGCTGTGCTTTGGGACCCAAGGCCCAGAGTTCTGAGAACCCGATGTTTTCATGTGGGCGGGAGTTGGGCAGTTGTATCTTTCTTTTAGACCTGTAAGTCAAGACTTTAGGAAGGTGCAAACACAAATGTAATCCCATGGCTGTAAAAAACCTATCTCATAAGAACTGTTTCCATGGTATGGATGAACTATACTATTCTTAAACCACATTAATGCAAGTCTATGTAATCTATACAGCTGCCCACTAGGCTGAAAATAATGGTTTTCAGTGTGAGCTGTTCTTTATGCCGGCTGGTGCTTAGTAAACTGCTATCTAAAGAATGTAAAAGTGTAAAACCTTCTGTAGCACCTGAGGTATTTGCATCAGACATCAATAAAAAGAAAGCAATAGAAATAACACATTTATTTTCTCTCTCGTCTCTGAAGACTGCAATGCTGCTGCTGATCCAGTTCAAATGAATGATTATTTTGCAGCATTTTTAGGGAATTATGTTCACCTGAACATATGTTTGCTCTTCAAAGTAGATGATGGCAGATTCATACAAAGGTGCAAAAATCCTAATTACTTACCCCTGAAGCAGCAGCACTGATTACCAGGCAAACAGATGAAAAGTTTAACCCTTTGACTTCTGGAAACATTGCAGTTTCTCCTCAACACCTTTCTTTCCTATCCCTGAATATGCATTTCAAAATGTATTAGTGAAGAAAAACTTGTACAGAAGCCAAGATAAAACTACTTATTTATGTGGCATCATAGACATATTTGTTTTACTGCGGTGGATGGTAATAGTCTTAAAAATATTTTGATCAATGGAAACATTTTCCATGAATTGTCACTTTAATCAGTGACATTACTAAGAATAAAATCTGCTTCATTCTAGAGACAGGATCAAACACAAAAGCACCATATGAATATCCCCTGAACTTGGAACAGGTTTGAATCCAGATTTTACAGCTAGCCCATATCTATAGCATGGGCCAAACCTTCTTTTAAGAAGAGTAAATAAACCTTTACAGAAAATCCATCAAATCCCTCTTGTTCCTTAGCACATCCATGCCCAATCTGAGTTGTAGCAATTGCATGTTTCTTCTGATTTCATCTCTCATTAAACACCGGGCCAAATGCTAAGGGAGATAAATGCCTGCAATGCCTAGAGCTGGATTAAGGTTGATCCAGTGCCCTAGGGTTCCATGACACAGGACCATAGCACCATCCCAGCACTTGATCCCTTCTCTTGTACTCCAGTGACAAGTGATGCCCCCTCCCAGGAAGCAGAGGAGGAGACATAAGGTCCCTTCTTGTCACTAGAATGGCATCAGGGACCTCTTCCCAAGAGAGAGGGTGGGGAGGCAGCAAGGGGACCTCTTTGCAGCTGGGAGTATCTGGTTGGGTAGGTGACTGAATCTGCAGCATTCTTCCCTTCATGTGACCTACAGAATCTTCTGCTGGATAGGTGGTGGTGGCAGATCTCCCTAGCACAGTGGATATTGGAATTAACACCTCCTTGAGATGCATAGGGCAGTTCACACCTTTCAGAGCTATTGTTTCAGGCTCTCTGTGGCCTCAAGTAGCTATTACTGCTTTGGTTATCCTCTGTTCTTCTATTCAAGCTTTTTTTCTCAACCATGAGGGCTGGAAATTTACTTTAAAAAAAGAGATCTGGGATTCTGATGTAATTGCATGATTCCAAGAGCTTTGGCCCTAGGCATGGGCTTAAGCTTTAAATTAGCCTTGCTTGTGCCCATTCCCTGACCCCTTCAGTGCATCTGTACAATGTAGGGCAAGATTTTGCCAAAGTGTATATGGTCATGTTGCCTTCTAGGCCAAACCCAGCCAGTGGCACTCACATTTTCTTCCTGTTTTTGCAGGGCATTAGTTACTAACTCATTTGACTTTTTAATATTAAACCATAGGTACTTTATTTTTTTTATCAAACTCAGTTAAAAATGGAACATATTTAAAATGTAGGAGAATGAATGAAATATGTCGCTCCTATCCTGAATCAATTGATGGTGGGAGTGAAGGAGAGTTGCTGATGGATTTGCATTGAGACCTGAGAGCTTTCAGGAGTATACACTTGTTTTTATGCATAGGGATTTCTGTGTAGTATAAATCCTCATTGCATTAATGGTAACAATTTACCTAAATCCCCTTGCATCTTTTGAGGGAGTAGAGCTGGTTTAATTAGTTATTGTGAATAATATTTTTTTGAGAATTCTGCCCAGTTGTTTTATGAATTGAGCCTAATTTCTACCCATTCATTTGTTATTCATAAGTATTTTCCAAATAAGTGAGGGAAAGAAATGTCAGTCTATATTTCATTTATGAATTGTTTGCTTTAATGGTTTGCTGTCCATTATTTGTGGAGTGTGACTAGTCCCATGGTCCCTCGGTATTAAGTCTGCTTTCTGAAAGGATGAAAAAAAGTGAAAAATTTAATTTCTCAGAACAGATTTCTAAAATATATGTGCTAAATTGAATGATATTTTCAGGTTCTGCAAATATTTTCCTGTGTACCTGGAAACTGTTCACATTCTCACAAACAATTAGTAATATCACCTCACAAGCAACAGTGAACTGAATCTATCACATTCATTCACAAAAATGTTTGCTAATCACTTTCTGTTTTCCTTGACAGGATCTACCGAGGGAAGAAGAAAAAATCCCAGCAACTTGTGTGTTTTGCTGCCAACATCTTTTAAATGTACCAAAGAATAAGTAAGATTTCCTATGGCAGGATGCAGCAGCAACTTGAAAGAATGAGAAAGAACAGTGCATTAAGACACAGCTATCCAAGATAAAATATCCTGCAGCTAAATTTTCAATGTAAAACCATACTGTACATAAATACAGTGATAGGGCATGAGAGTAATACAGGTGCCAGAGAAGATTATATTACAATATGCCTTGATTACCATCTGCTTAGTTTTAATTAATTTCCTTAATTGGAGAACAATGCATTTTCTAATTACACATGAAACACTACCAGCTATTTCAGGGTCTTTATCTATTGTACAAATTCTCCTGGTAGACTCACTCTCTGCCTAATTTATACAATCCTCATCTCAGTGGACACAGGCTGTTTGGCAGACTCTTGACAATTACTCAAACTAATCATATGTGAAGCAACACTCCAAATTTGTAATTTAGGTGCAATAAAACCCTAAATGTGAATAATTCAGATCATACAAATACCAGGCTGAAACTTCAGCCAGAAAAGTAATTATAAAAGAATAAAAATGCAGCTAGAATCAAAAAAGTGAAACATACCATCTGAATAAATGTTGCCAAGAAGATGGGCCTAGCCACTAAAATGGAAATTAATTTTTACACTGAAAAAATGGCATAATCTAACATTAACTTTCTAGTGGGGTTAATAAAATATTTAAACTACACAATAAAAACATTAGTACCAATGGGCCAAATGTATCCCTTGTGTAACCCTAATGATATCCATGCAGTTGCACCAGAAATTAATTTGGCCCAATGAGTTAAACTAAATTTCTTTCCCTATATGTCCCTCCTGTCCTGAGGCTAATGGAATGAATCTCTCAATTTATGCCTGTCCTCTGGCTTCATCTTTTCTCAGATGTTTTCCATCACAGTTCAGCAAATCGCCTCTGTCATTCCATAGGTTTTTAGCTCTCTGCTTGAGGCTTGAAAATGACCTAAGTTAGAGAGAGGAGTATTTCTTCCTTTCTGATTTATAGTATTCCTTGTTTCCACAAGATGAATGCCAGGTAGGTTACTCATCTTATTAAAACAGAATCATATCCTGAAATATTACTAAACTCTGCTTGAGTAAGGATCAGTGTACGGGTGCAATGTCCAGGTGAAGCTTCCCATGTATGTCAGAGAAGCACAGTTCTTGCTAGGGCTTCTCTGTTACACTTGGAGAAAGTGATTTGCCATACTGCTTTAGGGAGTGCAGCATACTGCTTCCTGCATAGCTGCTCAGCTTCACCATGGCTCCCTGCCTACTTTCTCCCACAGGGAAGTAGCTTTTATACTTCTCCTGAGCTACAATTTATCCAGCTGCAAGGAATTTCAATGCAGGAAGACCCAATATGACCTGTGCAAAGAAGGGGTTGGCCCTTGCTTCCTTCCATGCCCTGGGCATGCTGTGCAGAATCTCAGTGACTTCTAAATAAAGGTGTCAGAATCTGACTAAATACCCAAGCTTTCAGCATAGACACTTAAAATGCATGTAACTTGGTCATGAGATCAAGGTTCTGTAAGGTTATCCTGATTACCCTTTGCCTCCAGCAGTGTGCAGGCTGGACCATTTAAAACTTACCTGTAAGCCCAGGCAGATGCTTTCAGCTATTTAATTGGTGTAGTGATGCCTCATGTTTACTGCAGAGTTGGGCCCCGTGCTGGAACTAGGGGTTCTGGGGGGGCTGCAGCACCCCACAGCTTGAAGTAGTAATAACAACCCAAATACATGGTTCTGCCTTCAGCATCCCCACTATAAAAATTGTTCTAGCACCACTTGCCCAGTGGTCCTGATCCTCAGCTGGTGTACATCAGTGAAGTCAATAGAGCTTTGCCAGTTTGGACCTGCTGAGGATCTGACCCTATATTTTACAGTATATTTATTTAGACAGCAAAAGCAGTTTCTTCTATGTGTTTTGTCCTTTTACAGAAAGAAATCAAAGAAAAAAGAGGAAGAGAAAATATCGCCAATAAATAATTAGATCTGTGATATACTGTTGGTCCGATAAAATGTGTTATAGATTTCTCTCCTAGTTCCTGTGAAGGTTTGAATTTCTGCATGGCTATCTTAATTGTCACATTTTGTGAGACTTAATAGATTTGTTTTGATAGAAGTTTGATCAAAGGAAAGTGTCACTTCAGTTCACTCTTGCCTTTTTTTATATTACTTGTAGATGGTAAAACATTTCATTATACCCACAGCCTGTGTTTTCATTTGCCAAAAATACTAATCACAGCGTTTTTTTAGGAACTGAAGCTATGCTTTTTGAAGGCGTTAAAATGTAAAAAAAATCAGCAGAACCTCAGGGTGAGGAATGAAACCTGTGTTTAAAAATAAATAGCTGGGATTACGGGGAAAATAACCGATTTTTTTCAGGACTAGATAAGAAGGCTGAGTGTTCGGTTTATTAAGTGATAGTGATACTTTCTAAAGTGCCATCCAGTCAGAAAATTCTGACTTGCTTGTTTGCAATCCTGGAAGATTTTTTCATTTATAACCAGGGAATTAGGTCAATAAATGTGGGCCATCGCCAGGGCCTCCAGCATTAGAAGTGTCATGCCACTTGAGGCAAAGGTGTGATTTCTTCAGCTGATAGCTATAGCAGAATCTCGTCTTCAGAGGATGAGCCACAGAAGGGGGATATATAATACATGCTGAGTAGAGGGGTCTAGATTTTATTATAAATCCTGGCAGATAAGAATCATGGCACAGTGCTGTTTTAATAACCGTCTTGCTGAAGACCTTTTCATTCACCTATTCTGTCATTTAACCATTTAGTCCCAAGAGTTTAATGTCTAATATTATACAATTCAGTGGTTGGAGCCACATATATTTGGCCTGCAGTTGTAGACTTGGTGCTGTGAGCCTAGCTTGTATCATAATGTAAATATTATAAGGATGCGCCAGTAATTGGACGAGGAACTTCCGAGAATCACCTGGATGCACCAAGAGAGAAGACTTGGTGATAGTATGTGGCCATCTTTTCTTTGAATCAATAATGGACTGACCAGTGGCTCAGCAAGTATATGCCCATGAGTACAGGAAACTGCAAAAGTTTTGTTGATACTGTATGTAAGGAAATAGTATAACTTGTATGTATTTGTGTGGCTGTGTGAAAAGTGAGTTGAGAGATCAGAGTTGTTGTCAATAGGTTCCTATATGTAGAGGTTATGTCTTGTCACTAGAGATGGTTGAAATTTGTCACACCCAGTTTTTCTAACAAACAATTACCATTTTTTAAAAAATGCTATTTTTATGAGAAATTATCAACTTCAAAATTTCCATTCCTCATAAATGTTCCCACGACACTTCTAATTATATTTTAAAATATTTTTTTCAGTCATGTTTGATATTGTTATTGAGCAGTTTTTTTGTAAACAAAAGTGTTCAATAGTGATTTTGAGCACAATTTTGTTTTAAAAAAGTGGTAAAAATGGTCATGGGAACATCCTTGGAGAATGGCAAATGTGTCCAGCTTGGATCCTGTGGAAAAGAAAGAGTTTTTAAATTTCTTGCAAAACTGTTTTGTTTTTTCAACCAGCTCTATTTCCCACAAAACCTTTTTGAGGACATATCCATATAGGAGGGCAGAGACCTGTCCTTGATCTCTGTGGTTTCAAGAAGTACATCAAATATGTGAGATTGCACATGGATATCCTGGCTACTATTCTTCCCACATTGAATCACAATGACTGATTTGCTGCTCTCTTTCTTCAGGATGTCTATTTTAAAGATGCAATTTTCCTGGGCCACAGGAATTTTCTGAGGTTCCTAGTCACTGGTCAACATTATCAGTATGCTGTTCTTTCCTTTGGCCGGTCATCAGCCCTATGCATTTTTACCAAATGTATGTTGGTGGTAGAGGCTATCTGTGAAGGAAGGTAATTCATGTCTTCCCATACCTAGACAATTGGGTACTGAGGAGCAGATCTGAAGAACAAATCCTCATCATGTCCAGTTCACAGTGGACCTCTTCAATCGGCTGGGATTGATTTTGAAGGAAAGTCAACACTAACTCCAACACTTGAGTTTAATAAATGTCTGTGCCTACACCTCAAAGAACAACAGTTACAGTAGACCGGTAAGTAACCCTTTTATTTATGCACAAGGCCCATGCAGCACCCAAATACCACTTTTGCACTTATGACCTCAAAATAGTGTTTCTTACATGATCATTAGAGGTGTTCAGGAGTTTTTCAACAAATCAGTTTTTCACTGAAAAATGCTTATTTGTGAAACTAAAACTGTGTATAAAATGTGATCTGGTTTCCCAACAAAAATAAATTGTCAAACATTTCATTTTTACATTTCTAAACAAAAAAAAATTGTTTTGAAATTACTTTTCATTTTGAAATTTTAGCTAATCGGGTGGGGAGAAAGGGAGTGAAAGGTTTTAAAAAAAAAAAGAAAGAAAAATGGCCAAAATTAAAACAATGTTTTTTGACTCAAAAAGTCTGTTTGTGTTATGAATATTTTCATGTTTTCTACTTTGTGCCCTGATTCACAATGGGGAAAACAAATCAATTATCATAAATATTCATGGGATAAGAAAAGCATTGTTGATCTGGTGATCATTAGGCTTGTGCTAATTCTTTCCGAGTGATGAAATTCACTCAGAATAAACATCTCATTCAAGGATATGTTGACTGTGAAATTAAGGCTATCAAAAAACTATGTAGCAATAACAGATTTCACACTTCAGAGAAGTCAGTTACTATATAATTAACATGCAATATCTCTTACTGTATACCAATACATCTAATTGCAGTGTTTATTGTACATCTTTTAAATACAAATCGATCACCAAAATGTTTTGAAGTTTAAGAGCTAGGCAATAAGATATGAATCTGTTATGCAGCACTTCCACTTCAGTAAGTACATTCTTACCTATCACTTGGTGTTTATATATCACAAATTACCTTTTTGACTTATTGGAGACTGTGAACACTCTGAGCTGGATGCACCATTTTCATGGTGGTGTAACTCTATTGAAATCAATGGAGGTGCATTAGAATCAATCTGGAGTGCTGTACGAGGCCCACTATATGAAATATGATCAGAATTTCTCTTGGTGATCTTTGCAGTTGGCTGAAAAGCCTTTTGGTAAATTATAGCAACTTGTATGTACCTCTTCAATATAGGCTGCAAGAATTAGTGGAAACTGATTAAACACATTGAGGGTCTTTTGGCAACTGCAGCATAACTCATCAAGAGGGTGAAAAATGAACTAACTGAGCATTGTGTCAAATGTAGCGGTGACATAAGTTATTTAATGAGCTATGAAAAATACCTCCCAGTATTGATAACCCAATTGGAAACACTTGTGAAAGCTATGCAATAACACCACCATTCTCTTTGTTTTATGTAGCTCTTGTATTTGAGGCACACAAGAATGATTTTATATAGATTCACCACCTTGGTACTAGTATCAAGAATAATATCACAGGAATAAGAAGCAGTGGGATAACCAAAGCAATTGTTATCAGACACCATATAACTGGGGATTGCCAGGCCAGTGATGATGCACACAAGTTTCAGGAAGGATTTACCAGCATTTCAGAGTTGTACAATCAGATGCCACATTTAATTCGTGTACTACTGGAAATTAAACATCCAATCGATAACACACAAATTAAATTAAGCATCCCCAAAATGAAATAAAATCTTGCAGTTATGTAGGAATTATGAGGAAAAAACCTAGTCTTTAGGTATACACAAACAGACTTTCTTTCTTTTTCCTCATCTACCTCAGAACTTTCTGGAATGTTCTTTGACAGTCTCTCTAGCTCACTCCCTGAGCTCCAATTACCTCATGTTCACAGCCTTCTCAACACAAATGTAGAGTTCCCAAAAGCTACCTGCCTTTCATAGGTGTTCTGACTTGAAGCCAAAACTCAGCATGTTATGTGGCTTTTACACCCCCAGCCACATAACTTGGCCTGGATCCTTCCACAAGAATTCCCAACTCCCCTTGTAAGAGGTGGGGAAAGGAAGCTTTTGCACTAGCTTCAGTGAAAGGGAAGTGATAGAAGAAAATAGAGAGAATTACAATTTACTATCTGAAATCACAGTTCCATATGTGTGCATAATGCCAACAATGAGTGTGCAAAGTGCTGTTTTCTATGCTCTGTCCAGTCCACAGAAAATGTGATTCTGCTACAGCTCCTAGCTATGAGAATTACTCCTTTAGCTCATGATTTGGCTTTACAGATCCCATTTCAATCCCTGGTGAAGAACAGAATGATGGTGATGCTGCATGTAGATTATACTAACAGATGTGCTTGACCTTAGTGCAAAGTTTAAGGAATGTCCAAAGAGCCTCCCCACGTTGCACAGCCCATATAAGAGCCATGCAGAATTGCAGTTGTCAGAGCGAAGGGTCTGCTTCCTCCCAAACCTCCTGGGGGTGCAGAGCCCTTAAGGTGTGTGTGTGTGGGGGTGGTATATGGGACAGGAGGAGAGGGGGCCCTGGCTTCACTCCACCTGTATTGGCTGGCAAAGTTGGACCAATATAGTAGGGGATGTAAGCTCCTGAAGGGATATAGCTGCCCTTGCATTCTGTGGAGCTCAGGGAGGAATTCTGCCTCACTAAAGGTGAATACCCTTCAACCGTCCCGCCCCATCCTTGCAAACTCCTCTTGTGGAAGTGTGCTTCTACATCACTTCTTACTATGGACTAGGCCAAAATGGCACCATTCAATTCATAGTAAACTGTTTGTAACCCTGTGATGGGGTGTCCACCCCACACAAGGCCTGGAGGGGTTAAAGTGGCTAGGCAGGTCAACTGACTGCCCAACCGCATCTGAAGAAGGAGACAGGGAGCAGGCCACTAATTGGAAATCAGCTCAGCTGGCAGGAGCATGACAGGAGGGGTCTTTATAAAATCCAGGAGCTGCGAGTGGCAAGGGGGCTGCAAGGAGGTAGTCTACAGCCACTCCCTGAGAGGAAGGAGGTTGGGCTGGCAAACCCAGAAAGAGGGGGAAGCCAGATAAGTAGGAAGAAGCCCAGGGAAACAGCAGCAAGGGATAGGACAGTATGGACTTTGGCTGCTTGTTATAGGGTCCCTGGGCTGGAACCCAGTGTAAAGGGGAGGCCTGGGTTGCCCTACCAGTCACTGGGAAAGTGGCACAGGGTGTTGGAGATGCTAGCTGGACAGCTGGTCTGGAAGGACTTTGATTTCCCTGGAAAGGGAGGACCTTAGTAACCTGACCGGAGGGCCAAGCCACAAACAGCAAGCTGCAGCTCCAGGAATGAGAAGGGTCACAGGGTGAAAGAGATAGTGGGTAGAGACACTGCCAGAGGAGGATGCAATGCTTGGCAAGAGCTAATTCCCAGAGCCACAAGATGGAGGTGCCACGTGCAGTGAGTGCATCCTGTGACAAGCCCACTCGCTAATTGTAATAATTCCAGGCATTTATTGAATGTTTTCCATTTTCTGCAGTGGAGTTACTCCTGATTTACACTGGCCTATTAACATTTTCAGTTGTTATCAAGGCAGTATTGCAGCAGCAAAAAAATGATGAGCTTGGGTCAGGAAAAGGAATAACACTGAGAAGTTAAGTGAAATTCAGAGGAATGATCAATAAGGTGGTGTGACTTACATCTCTTCACATACATAACCCCCTTCACTGTCAAATCTACTTACACTCATTCAACTGGTGTTTTGGTGCAACCTACACACTGAGGAGCTGGAACAAAGTACAAATTGTGTAGGGTGGGAGCTATCTTACTTATACCTTTATACCAATGTGCATACCCTATTACCCTTACATGTTGGTACAGCAGGTGTAAATAGGTCTAAGGGATTCCAATTGTGTGTGTAAGGAGTCTAAATTAGTGTATGGAATGTAACTTTACATCAACTCTGAATTCAGCCTGCTAATATTTAAATTTGTTAATGTGACCCATGTAATAGTTCATGCTATATTTGGCAACATGTACAATTCTGGAGTACATTGTCTGTGACTGGATAGAGACTGGATTGGAGCAGCAGCCTATGGACCTTTTCAGGTACTAAAAATGAAAACAGATAGAAGCATCTAGAAATGGCCACCTGTGCCTTTTAAATATTTAATTGCTTAAATATTTAAGCAATTAAATATCCAACTAATTAAATGTCCACCAATCAAAGACACACATTTGCTTGAAATAATAACTATGAGGCAACAATCAGTGAAATAACTTTTTTACTGTCTGCACCTCTATAACAACACTTAAGAAATAGTGTTTTTTTACTGGCATAAAATAAGCATGTGAAGATTTACTTGCAGAACAAACCTTGTTTTGTGCTCTGATTTTTAAGGCATTCTTTCCCTCAGGTGACAATTGTCTTGATTAATTTTGACATGAGCTGCCTTCTCTCCTGTTAAGGGTTTGTAGAAGGCCATCCATACTAGAGCGGATGGAAATCAGCAAGGAATTCTGAGCATTTCTCAAAGCCTGTCTCTGTAGTGCTTCAGAAACCCAGCATTGACCTACTTTGCTGGTGTCTCTGATTGAAATAACTATCAACAAATTGGAGCAGCAGTGTTCAGAATCACAGAATACCTTTAATGATTTATGGATTGTAGTTAGTGAACTTGCTTGTCAGATGGATCTGCAATAGAGCAAAGCCAAGCTGACTTCCAGACAGCAAAACTGTAAACTTGTAGCAGTATACTTTCCTCTTGATGTGTGCATGTAACTCCTGTTAGCATTAATGATGCATCGAGAAGCACATACAGATTCATCCATGGGAGAACTGATCCCATGACACTAAAACTGCAGAGAATTACCACAGAATGGCTATATTTTTATGTAGTATTTCTAAATGATCTTCTAGCAGATTTTCAAGAGCAGTTTTGCTTTCCACAGAACATTCTCTATTCCCTTTTTGCCCTGATAGTACATTAGGTCTTTTGGGGTTTTTTTTTAGGTCAGCATCTTTCAAAGATTTGCTGCCAAGCTATTAAACTTTCTGACTCGTTTCTGTCTGAAAGGACAAAAGATAAAATTCAAGGGTAGTATGCAATATGGCTAAACTTCTGGAGAGGAAAGAGTAATGATGAATGGCCTGCAAAATGGCTCTTGTACCTTCACTTCCTATTCTCAGCAATTTCACTCAACCATCTGGAGGTTACTGACATCCCAATGTCAAAGATGAGTACAGAGGAAACTTTTCCAACCCTAAGGTTTGTGATATTTCACACCAACAACAGAAGAAAATAGATTGGCATGGTTAACTTTACTTTATATCTTGCAAGAGTTTGCCAGAGATGTTCAGGATGTTATTGATGATCTGTTTTTATTGCCTTGTGAAATGTAGAAAGGAATAGACTCTTTTGTATCACCTTGGGCAGGCTTAACACCTTTTGAAAGCACTGCTACCCAGAACCATATATGATAGATAAGAGCTACACTTCCTGATAACAATAAAGAGACCTGAAGCATACAACTAACCTTGTCATGTATGGAGTGTTTGAGTGATAGCCTGTGCAAGCTACCAGCTAGCTCAAGTACCTGTGAAGACAGGGCAATGCGGAGTTCAGTGCGCGTAGTACAAGCCTGGCACAGACCTTGGGTATGTAGTTGGCTCTCTAGACTGTTCTGAGGCCTGTTCTGTGCTACCTGGATTCAAGCTAGCTCTTATTAGGCTAGCCTGTCCAGAGTTATTGCTGTGTAAACATACTGTGACGAGTTTCCCCCGCCCCTGGGATGCCACCTGGTACCACTGAGCCCCCCTGGCCCACCAGCCTGAGCTCCCTTTACACTGTACTGCTGTGATCAACCTGCCAAGCCCTCTCCCAGGCTCCAGCAAACATACAAGTAGGGACAAACCCAGCTACAATACATACAGAGCTGTGATCAGTTCTGCATGGGGAGGCTACAACTAAGGAACTGCCCAGCTACTCAAGTGCATATACCCGTCTAGAGTGTAAACCCAAAATTATACTGTCTTGCGCTTCACAGAGATCTGTACAGCGTAAACTCATGAAATTAACCCCCTCCTTCAATGTGGAGAAGGATGTGCAACAAGTTATGACTCCCACACACTGGTTTTAGACAAAGCAAAAATAAGGTTATTAACTTTAAAAGATAGATTTTAAGTGATTATGAGCGACAGCAAACAGATCAAAGCAGATTATCTAGCAAACAAACAAAACATGCAAACTAAGCTTAATATACTAAAGAGATTGGATATGAGTAGCAAATTCTCACCCTAAGTGATGATTCAAGCAGGCTGCAGAGATTATTAAGGGGCCAGCTGCACTAGTTTACAGCTTAAAATCCCCATGTGTTCTTTTCACAGGCTAAAAATCGATTAGCCTGGGTCCAGCACTTCCTCTACAGTTCAATCTTTGTTCCTTCAGATGTTTCCAGGAGTCTCCTTGGGTGGGAAGTCAGTGAAGAACCACGATAATGTCACTTCCCTGCTTTAAATAGCTTTTGCATATAGCAGGAATCCTTTGTCTCAAAGCTTGGTTCCCACACCAGTCATTGGAAAAACACTGGTATTCCAAGATGGAGTCCAGTACTAGGTGACCCGGTCACATGCCCCTGTAGTGCCACAGCAGCCATTGCTTGGAGGCTATTTGTAGCATCCTTGGGAAGTGCCCCAGGTGGGAAACTGCAGATACAAAAATGATACAGGCATACAAATAGGATAATCATATTCATTAAATCATAACCTTTCCAATGATATCCCACATGACCTATACTGCATAAAATACATTATGGTTATGCCATAATCATATCATATTATCTCTATGAAGAATATGGGGTGCAGTGTCACACATACTCTAAAAGGAAGATATTCAGAGGCACAGATGGGAGTTTGGTGCCCAAATGTCATTGAAAATTAGTGGGAATTGGGCACTGATCTCCAATTTGTACCTCTGAAAATTTCCCTTCAGTGAGGAAGAGGTAGGTATTACAATATGAGAAACTTGCCCCTTTGTTCACAGCTTTGGTGCATATAAAAGCTCTTTAATGTTAATGGAAGCAGTGTTGTGCTTGCAACAGTGCAGAAGCAGATTAGTCCTTCTTAAGTGCTCTTTGTGTGTGTTTGAAAACTAGTGTATTAATCAAACCAAATTTGAGCAACATAATGTTATCTTTCTGAGCCACGTTCTGTCCTCAGAGGCACATGTATAACTCCCACTGGAGAAGCTAAGTTGGATGGATCTCATTACAATGATAAAAATTAAAGAGACTTCCCCATGCCAAAAATATTAAAAATAGGGTTGGTTGAAAAATGGGAATACAATTTTTTGCTGAATTTCAAAATTGTTTCCATTAAACATGATTCCAAATAGGACACATTTTCAATGAAATTTTGCATTTTTTATTGACGTTTCTGCCAACATTTCTAGTAAAACCATTTCAAAACATTTTGTTTACCAGAAGCCACGTTTAAAGTAATAATTTTAAAACTATTTAGATAAATTCCATAAAAAGATTTTGGAAATTTGCATGAAAAAAAAAGAAAAAAATCAAATTAAAGTTTCATTTTTAAGAAAAGGCCATTTTTTGACAAAATAACTTTGCATGTGAATATTTTCACTGGTTCTAATTTCAAACATTTTTAACAGCTGTATGTGTAGTTTCCCACTAATTTCAATGGGGCGGTCCTACATACAACTCAATTCAATGGTAATGGTTTTAAGTGTCTTTTTTCTCTTAGTCTGCACCCTCTATGGTACGTGAGAGCATAGGGAGAACACTGGTGCATATTATTGCAATCATATTCTTCAATCAAATCACTTCTACCTATTGTTTTTCACTTGACATAATATATGGCTCTTAGATTCCCCTTAGCTCTGTTGGAAATTACATTGCCATTAGATGGCAATGATTGTCCCATTCTCGAACTGGAAACTTCATTTTCAGAAGCCCTCTGTCGTTGTTGTTTGCGAACAAGAGTTGTTAGAACTATATTTTTTTTCTGATAAAATATAGATTAGGGATTTATAGATGGAGGTTATGTAACTGCTATTACAGCTCCCTTTGGCTTTCTGGGTTGGATGCGAGTAAGCACAAAGCACATGCGCACTGTCCCTTGGGGACTTCTCCAAGAGTATTTTTAGCTTCTGGACCTATTTTGAAGAATATGGTTAATTATTTAAAGTGTTCATCACTTCTAATTGGAATTCTTCCAAAGACACTATAATGTGTAGAAGTCTCTGAGGAGATAAATACCTCTGTTCTGAATAGTATTCATTTTGCAATACTTTGGTGTTTCTTGATAAAAATTAGAACAGACAGACAGCTTGGCTTGATTACCCTCCCACTAATTTTTCTTGTTGTGTGAAAGATTGTTTGTACTTCCCTTATATCAACTATTGATGGCAGTGTTGCATAAATTACTGGAGTTGTCTCTTCACAGGGAAAATGGTGTCTTAGTGTAGGCACAATCAAAATCTTGGGAACAAGTTGTCTCCTTTCCTTATTTGACTTGGTCAGTGACTCCTTCATTGTATTCAGTTATATTATTAATATGCCTTTCATATACAATATATATTAAACATGAAAACAGTGCTAATCAAATCAGGTATTTAATCAAAGCAAAGGGTCACATTTTTAGGAATAGAATCTAGTCACTAGATCCTCAACTAGTATAAATTGCTGTAGCTCTATGGGCTTAATTGGAATGATGCCAATTTATACCAGCTGAGAATCTGGCTCTGTCTTTTGAGTTTTTCCTGGGATTTGCATCCCTTCTCTTTATAAATAATTGTTCTATTCTTCCTCGAGTGATTGGACATGTCGATTCAACTGTAGGTGTTTGTGAGCTCCAGTGCACAATTGTTGAAGAGTTTTTCCCCACAGTAGTACCTGTCAGGGCAGCTTGAGTGTCTTTTGCTGCTTCATGCACTATGTGCAGGCATGAAGGGCCAAACCACCCTGACCTCCCTCAATTCCTTCCTATGTCTGTGAAAGTTGTTGGAAGTCCCTGTCTTTGCTTCTGCAAGCCTGTAGTCAAAACCTGTAAATAGTAACCATTGTAGAGTTAGTGTAGTTTGGTAGCCAGTTGGTTGGTTGAAAAAAATTGTTTGGTGTGGTTACAGCATCCGGTCTGGGTCTGACCTCAGCACCAGAGATATGCCATGCTCCCTGGGTTTCAAGCCCTACCACTTTTGTGGTAAGATAATGGCTAATAGTGACCCTCACCCCAACTGCCTTAAATTCTTTGAGGAGACTCATGTGAGTGACAAATATGCCATTTTTAAGGGCTTTAAGCCCATTCTAAAAAAAAAGACAGGTAGCCATGCTACAGCTTTGTATTTTAAACCAGCAAACTTGGCTGTGGTGCTGCGATTTGACCCTGAGGGAAAGTTTAAAGACAAGCTCCCAGATGAGGTGAAACAGGAGCTGCAGATTTTTATAGAGGAGGGCAAGTTGGTCACCAGAATGGCTCTTGATGTCGTGGATTCTGTAGCTTGCAGCATGTCCTCTGCTATCACAATGAGGCGCTCATCCTGGTTATGCTTTTCTCTGTCCTGCCTCCCGAGTTTTTAGGGGTTTGCCCCTAGATCCAAAGATCTGCCAAGGAGAAGAAGCAGAGGTTACAAAAGATGCCCTCAACCTACCCTCAGCTTTGGCAGCCACTAGATCATCAAAGCAGATGACATCTTCCAAGAGCTGGTTTTGATGGGCAGGTTGAGAGCAGGCTATTAGTTATAAAAGTGATATTTGCAAACCACTGTCTCAATTCTGTTGTACTTGGGCCCACATCACATCTGCTTGGTGGGTTCTAAGCAGACATTTGCAGTTCAGCTGCACGTACAATTAGAGTATTTGACTCCTTGGGTTCATCTTCATATTTATAGCAGTCTCCCTTCAGGATTGGCAATCTTTAAAACAGGAACGGGCAAACTTTTTGGCCTGAGGGCCGTATCAGGTTTCCGAAATTGTATGGAGGGCCGGTTAGGGGAGGCTGTGCCTCCCCAAATAGACAGGCGTGGCCCGGCCCCCACCCCCTACCTGACTCCCCCTGCCTCTAGCCCCCTGACGACCCCTCCCCCGGAACCCCTGCCCCATGCACCCCTCCGTTCCCTGTCCCCTGACTGCCCCCCACTGCCCCATCCAACCCATTTCCCCCTTCTGGAGTGCCCCCCAGGATCCCTACCCCCATTCAACCCCCCTGTTTCCCGCCCTCTGACTGCCCCAACCCCTATCAACAACTCTGCCCCCTGACCACCATCACCCTGAACTCCCCTGCCCCCTTCCCGCGCTGCCTGGAGCACCGGTGGCTGGCGGTGCTACAGCCGCGCCGCCCAAAGCAGCAGGATAGGCAGCCGTGCTGCTGTGCTGCACAGAGCACCGGGTCAGGCCGGGCTCTGTGGCTGCACTGCCCCAGGAGCTTGCAGCCCCACTGCCCAGAGCATTGCGCCGGCAGCGCAGTGAGCTGAGGCTGTGGGGGTGGGGGGATAGCAGGGGAGGGGCCAGGGGCTAGCCTCTCGGCGCAGGAGCTCAGGGGCTGGGCAGGAGGGTCCCGCAGGCTGGATGTGGCCCGCGGGCTGTAGTTTGCCCACCTCTGCTTTAAAACATCCCTCCAGGGTCAGGAAAATAAACTTTCCGTTAGTTAGCCAAAGCCTATTAACTGTAACATTAACACTGATTTCCCCCTTTGCAGTATTGTTTCCTCCAAGTTCCACTTGAGATTCCCTTCCCATGTCACTTGGCTGGAGGAAAGGTCCAAAGCCAGGAAAGAGGGGAAGCCTCTAGCTACAAATCTGGACATAACCATTGGGCAACTAGATCTCTGAGCTTCCAGGTACCTCCTCCCTCTCTTCCTTCTTACCGTCACATTTTAACACAGGCACCAACTTCTTCTTTCCGGGTGGGTGCCCTACCCCTGATCCACCCTGAGACCCTATCCTACCTTCCCTCTGCCTCTTCCCTCCCCCTCTCCACCATCTACCGGGAGCACACCCAACCCTCACTTTGCCCTTCCCACCTCCTGTCTTGCACTCCTGTCTCCCAATCCTCCTACCCATCTTTGAACAGCTGATTGGCAGAGGCCCCAAACATTTGATGTGTGAGTGATTGGTGGGTGCTGATCACCCACTATTTTTTTTTCCGTGGGTGCTCCAGCTCCAGAGCTACCCATGGAGTTGGTGCCTATGAATTTTATGATGGGGAAGAGGGCACTGGCGAATAGGAAGGCAGGAGGAATGTAGTGTTAGAGGGTGCTTTTGAGCCAGGGTAATAAAGAGAAATGGTTCCATCTGGGACAGATAAACAGAAGTGCAGCTAGGGATTGCCCTGACTAAGAAAACATGAAACTAACAATGGCTGGTTATTGGGGCATGCTGGAAATGCTTATAATTTAAAAAAAGTTTTTTGAACTAATTAGACATATACTAGTATCACTCTGATCACATTGCTTCTGTGTTGCATTCCTTTCCTTCATCCTTTCTTTGTTCCTGCCTCTTTTAGATGGCATATTGTTCAGGACAGATAGCGTGTCTTCCTATACATCTGTGTATGTGTGCCCAATAAATAAAAGTAATCATAATTCTCTCTTCTTGTCCCTTGGACTGAAGGGGCAGGAGAACAACACAAGTGCATAATTATATGAAGAAAATAAAACCTACAACCGATTAAAAGAAAAAGGTAACTTATTTTCAGGATTCACAACTTTCTTCTGTAAAACTCAGTAGGAGCTTGGGTTTAAGTCTTTTCAAAGCGAAGTGGATTTTGCAGCTTCCCGTCATAACTTCCAGTCTTCCATTGTATAGCAGAAACAGGTATTAATTTTGCTGTTGGATCTGTGCAAAATATTAATCACGAAACAAAATAAAACTAGTCCAGTTTTGTTTATTCTCCATGGTTGCCATGTAAGCTCAGCATTTTGCTTTGAACTGTTCATCCAAACAAAAACTATGCCAAAGTTACATGAAGAATATTTTCCGCAATATAGCTGCCCAAGGAAAGGCAGCATGGGAGGCAGCTTTTTGCAGTATATTTTCTAGTTTCCAGATGGGTTTGGTTAGATGGTGTTGGTTTTTGTTCCCTCCTTGGCTAAATATGCCTCATGCACTCAACAAAACCAATTATGTCCTATTTCTCTGAGGGAGATGCTGTAGTTTAGCAACTTTGTACAACAATAACCAGAAAAATATGGTGTCTCTGCTTTTCTCTGCCATCAAAATAAAAGTTCCACAGTCTGGGGAACTGATTTGTTGTTTGAATGTGAGTTTGATTATCTACAAGGGGAAAACAAGCAGCACGGACTCATCATGGAAAAAATGGAAACAAGAGATCAGAGAGGCTTGCACCCCTTAAGGGTATTTTGTCATATTTTGTCTACACCAGCCACAAGTTGGGAGAAAGAATCATGGGACAACATTTTTTGCCTGTGCTAGTGCAGGAGTTCAAACCACATGATCATATTGGTGCCTTCTGGTCTTGGAATCTGTGGATGTGGGAGGAGTTGTTAGCAAATTCCCATCTTTTCTCCAGGTGTGTGTCATCACATAATGGTCAAACTTTGAGGAGTACACTGGTTGGTGGGTAGTTTTGGCTACATTCCTTGCTTTGTTAATATTTCCTTTGATGTTGAGGCAAAAGAACATTGATTACTCAACCCCCTGCTTTCTTCACAGTTTGGTCATTGCCTGTTGCAATGAACCTGAAGGAGCTGGAGGAGCCTGGTCAGTCATGCTATGAGTGCCAGTTTTTCCTATATATATAGCATACCCACTATGTTAAATGAATGTTAAGATTTCAAAGTCAAATATTTTAAAGTTGGAAAATGTCAGAGTTAAGGCTACCTGTGCAACTTAATTTGGTCCCCTTGTGCAGGTACTTTATGACTCAGTCTTTAATTACATGATCACATGCTATTGTTCTCCCAGGAGCCCTGCCTTGTTCAAAGCCCTGGATGGACAGCTATCCAGTATTTTATTTTCTCCTTGTTGTTCAATGTGTCCCCCAATGCCCTATTTACTACACAATATTCAAACTTGACTTGGTAGAAAATGCTCCACAGGTCCATTTTTCTATCAAAGTACTTAGCATGTGATATCACTTTATATGTTCAAAGCACAGCTCCCTTTGTTTTCAGTTGAAGTCGATGGTGTTCAGCATTTCTGCAAATCAAACCGGAGGTCTCAAGACAGGCTCGCAGAAAATGAGGGACACAATTAATCACGATTTGTGAAAAGACTGGTCTAATTGACTTGCCCAGCCTCACATAGGAGCTCTTTGTCAGAGGTAGGGATGGAATTCAGTTCTCCAGAGCACTCATCTGCTTTAACCATGAGACCATCCTTTCTCTTTCTGCAGTCCTCTTCCTCGTTCACTATGCACCTAACAACTTCTGCTACAAATCAGGCAGGGATCCTACAGACAGTTGTCTCCTTCACTATACAACTCTGATTCATCCCCAAGCATAGTTTATCCATGCTCAGTACAGATAGACTCTTCAGAGAATTTAGCTGCAAAACTCTTGGGCATGTGGGAACTGAGATTTTTCATAGTCTTATAAGGTGGCCAAGTTTGGGTGTTTTTTTACAGGAACAACAAAAGGCACATCACTGACACAAAGGCAAGCCCTCTGCTGAATTTCAAGGAAAATTGAAAAGCTCTAAAGCCTGGATGCGCAAGCGATTCTCAATGAAACAATTCAAAGAATTTTTTTAACATGAGCAAAACACGTTTCCAAATGATTCATTTCCTTAGAAACAGATGAACCATTTTTTTTCTGAAACATTCCAAAAAACATTCAGTCTGAGGCAAACACCTGGCATGGAAAATTTCAGACCGGAGGTTAAAGTTTGGCAAAATTTATGAGGAACTGGAAACAGGGTTTTATAATGGGAAATGCTAAGCAACCTTAATTATAGGCAATGATAACTGTACTGCATATAACAAAGTGTGTCTCTCTGTGTGTGCGTGCATAAGGATACACAAGAAATATATTCTTTTTAAAGATTTCAAATCCTCCAAACACAGATACACCCTGTATGTTAATGCTAAAATAAATCTAATAGGCTTCCCCTCACTTATCTCTTTCTTCTCTTGCTTCCCAACCTATTTCTTCTGTCTGAAGTGCTTGATGAGCTGTATTAAAGTGATTCATCTACAGTGTTAATGTGGCCAAGGAGGAAGCACGTAATCCTCTCTGACTGCCAGAAGGTGCTGAGTTCAGTGCTGCTCACTGAGTACGTCAAAGAAAAAGCGGGAGGAAGATGAGCGAACTCACAGGGAAGTTACATGTGAGGAAATTTTGCATGTAGCTACCCTATGACATTGTGTGTATGTATCCCTGAGAACGAGAGGGAGATTGCCTTGCTGTCTAACTCAGCTGATGTGTCTGTAATAATGAGATGCTGAAAGGACTTGGTAGAGAACAAACCTCGTAAATTGTCATCTGCATCTAGGAAAACATCTGATAATCTGGAGAAGTAACAGTGTTATATGCTTGGATGCAGTGATCTTTGGGTAGAAGAGGTACACATAAATATTTTCCTAGACAAAGTCCTTTCTCTCTGTTATTTATTATTGTTATTTATTAATGCTATTATGTTATGGCCCAGATGCTACAATCATCATCACATTAGATGGTCTACAAACACTTATTAAGGCACAAAGCCTTATTCTCATTTATATTGTGACTGCTTTACTCTGATATTTTAAAATTACATTTACATCCAGGGGCGGCTCTAGACATTTCGTCCCCCCCCAAGCACAGCGGCATGCCGCGGGGGGCGCTCTGCCGGTCGCCAGTCCCGTCACTCTGGTGGACCTCCCGCAGGCATGCCGGGAATTCCACCGGAGCCCTGCCTGCCACCATCCCTGTGACCGGCAGAGCGCCCCCCGCAGCATGCCACCCCAAGCACACGCTTGGCGTGCTGGGGCCTGGAGCCGGCCCTGTTTACATCCATCCTGAGGGCCCTTTATCCTGTAGGGCTGGGGTAAAGGACTAAATAAATGCAATTTTATGTGTTTGCACACTGACAATTTTTACTTTAATTTTAATTTAATTTAATTATATGCCAGCTATCCCCTCCTGCACCTCAAACCATTATTAATTGGCTGCTTTCCTATAGGCATCCTGATAGCACATCTTGAAGGGATGTGAAGAAAGAGGGGGTCAGTTCAGGGAGGTCATTCCATGCATAAGGGGCAGTGTGGGAGGAAGGCAGAGCATGCTTGCATTAAAGAGCTGATGAATGGCAGATGAAGCCAGCAACTATGCCCTTTAAAGTTACAGTCTAAAAGTGCACTGGGATTTGAGAGTATGCACTGCTTCATTTATTCCTTGAAATTAAAATGGGGAAAAAAGAGGCCATGAACTGCTCGATATGACTGTGATTTGTGATGTACTTCACAACTTAAAACCACTTATGACTGTGGCCTTAACTTTTAATGAGCAAATTCTTCCCTCAGTTACACCTGTGCTGCTCCATTGAAGCCAGGGGTCTGTTTGACAGAGAAAGAGAAAAATCTGAATAAATCATTTACAAATAATTGGTATAGCTGAAATGCTTCTCTAACAATGTCTGTTCTTTGATAATAAAAACTAAGATTCACTAGCTCTACCTGTGTACTGCCAATGTACTGCAATGATGCAGTGGAGGCTGCATTACTCTCTCCCTCACTCACCGGAGTGAACTCTGTAGGCAGAATTTCAGAATTACATGTTACAGGCTTTGGAATATCCGAAACTGAGCCTGCAGGCATTTTATGTGTTATATCTGTACAATATCCTGCTTAATTTTCATTTCACTCAAGATTCTCTCATTGAAATGCACAATAGTCAGAGGAACAAGAAATGAATACTCTGATGACTGGCATATTTTAAATAAAAAAATCACTGTTTGCAATTTTTCCATGATGCGATTTACACAAGATATTAATTATCACAACACGTGACTTGTACAAGTCTACAATGTACTTTATTTCACTAAAAGCCTTATATTTATCTGAGGCCAGAGACATCAGTGAACTTTCAACCATAAACATACCCCTGGTGCTCAAAGTGAAAATGTTACTGTAATTTCTTGGCTTTATGACTGATGGGGCATTGGCTCTGTCATTGAAGAGTAATGCCTAATTGATACCTCTTTGACCTGGGCCTGGTAAATTAATGCAGATGGAAAAAATAGCCATTCTACTTAAACAGCACTGGTAGAGTATACAAAATTACCTGCATAAAGTGTTTAGTATTGTAAGAATATGCACATAAATAGGGACTAGGCAGTTCATGAGACTGATCATAGGACATAGACCCTTTTACCACAGATTGCTCATTTGAACTTGGCCCCGTTTGTTAGTAAATGAAAGTATTTGCTGTCTGTTGGATTCTTGGTGGTCTATGCAATAAAACTTCGGTGGTTTCAGTCCCACTTTTGGTAGACCGCTGTTCACATCATAAAAATCACTATCTACATTTTCATTACTTCTATCTCTCTATGGTATTTGTGGGGCACTTAGGCCTGGTCTACACCGGGGGGGGGTCGAACTAAGGTACGCGACTTCAGCTACGCGAATAGCGTAGCTGAAGTCGAACTACCTTAGTTCGAACTTCTTACCTGTCCAGACGCCGCGGGATCAAAGTCCGCGGCTCCCCCGTCGACTCCGCCACCGCCGTTCGCGGTGGTGGAGTTCCGGAGTCGACGGGAGCACGTTCGGAGTTTGAACTATCGCGTCTAGATTAGATAGTTCGAACTCCGAGAAGTCGAACCCTACCCATCGACCCGGCCGGTAAGTATAGACGTACCCTCAGTATAGTATCTCGTTGTATCTAGGTTTCAGATTGGTAGCTGTGTTAGTCTGTATCAGCAAAAACAATGAGGAGTCCTTGTGGCACCTTAGAGACTAACACATTTATTTGGGCATAAGCTTTCATAGGCTAGAACCCACTTCATCAGATGCATGGAGTGGAAAATACAGGAGCAGGTATAAATACATGCCTTAATCCCAACAGTGAGCCCAGATTTGAATCAGTCTGGAGGCTGCATAGCCTTCTGTCTTCTGGAGGTAGCCCTCCCAGGTCAGAGTTGAGGCAGGGCAGCATGTACGAGGAGCTTGCATTGCTGCTGCCTATCCCTGTTCTACAGATAAACTGAGGAACTTGGATTTTGGTGCTGCCAATCTGTCACTTTTCACAAGCGCTGACTAAACAAACTTGGCATGTGAGACATGACACATTGAAAGTAGTTGATTGTATAATGCATTTTACATAGACAGTATTGAAGCCACTCACTGAGTCAATGCACAGTGCATTTTCACTATATCACTACTGAGCCCAGTTAATCCAATACATCCCCTTACTAGTTAATGCCCCAGTAAATCAGGTATATTTTCTGTCAAACCCCAGCTTTAATATAATGAATCAAAATTGCCAGCAGTTCAATATATCCCTAATAAATCAAGTGGTTTGATGGGTGGTGCAATTTTTTGGAGAGATGTGCTATTTATTATGTAATGCACTGTCATTTGTATCACCCTGCCTGATTCCAGCTGGGAGGTGTGCCAAGGGGACTCTCACTTCCCCACAGCAGAACAAGGCTGGTCTGCCCAGCGATGTGGGCTTTAATCCATTATGGGTCATCACTTTCACTATTATGTTTCTTAACCTGCTCTTCAGTGTATGCGGTGGTACTTGAACCTATATCTGAGAGAGAGGGCCTGTGGGTTTCTTCTAGGATTGCAGTGCTGCTGAAAATCAGCTGCTAGAAACTGTATAAGAAAACTATAATAGATCTCCTGAGGCTAAGAGTTTTACATCCACAAAAACTCTATCCCCTGCAATCTTAATGTATGAAAGGCTAAGATTAAGCTTTGAACCTGGGTCTTTTACAAGGTACCCTCGGTGCTATCAAGCTGCCCCAGAGGTATATTTCTATATGGTATCTTTATTAGAATTCTATTTAATCTACAGATACAGAGCTTGTATGAGATATACAGAAGTTTATCAACTTCACAGATGCAGTATGTGGCATGCTGTGGAATGTATAATATGAAGAGTTTTCCTGAGTGCTGCAATCATGAACACTGTCTCTTTGTTACATCTTTCTTAAAAAGAACTCAAGAGCAAAGGGATCATTCACTATAGGCACAGAAATATTGCAAGGGCATATGCAAAGAAGCAACACAAAAAGAGCCTGTTAACTGGCGTAACAATAAGTCACTGTGATCTAATCTCTGGTCCAAGTCAGGCCTTGGCGTAAAGGAAGCTAGACACACTGAAGAGGTGATATAGTCAGCCTCCTGTGGGAAGAATAGAATACATCATTCTTGTACATCCCCAAACAGACATCTAAAGGAATTTGGCTCATTTCTCTCAAGTAAAGGGCTTACAATCTGTGAAAAAGCTAAGTGAGTGTCACTGGCAAACCCATTAAAGGATTCTGAATATGCCATTAAATATATTATGGTGGTTTGTTCTTGCTGCTATATTTAAGGTGTTAGCAATTTCATTAGGAACCCCATTCTTTAAAGGTTTATAACTCAGCCATAAAATGTCGTCTTTGAACTGCCATCTTTCAGTAGGTGCTTGAAGTTTTCTTTCTTGTTAACAATTAGTTTGGCCATTTCTTAAGCTGCATTGTGTGAGCAATTCTGCTGTCAGCTATAAAAGTGCAACTCCCCCTGAACTTGCCTCAATGAGTGTAAAACAAAAGAGAAGTTTACTGAAGTTTTAAACTCCTTGGCGAGGGGACTGTCTTTTAAAAAAATGCTTATACAGTTCTTACTATAATATGGCCAGGTCCATGACTGGGGCTCTCACTTGCTACTTTAATTAGAAGAATCCATAGTAATTACACTGGTTTGGGATTTTTTTAAGCCTTCGTTGTTTTAAAAACAATTATATAAAACTCTAAAAAGCATGTTGGATTTTCAAAGCTGCCTAAGGATTTGGATGTTCGGTTCCCATTGGAAATTAATGGAGTCCATTCTTTAGAAAAAAATTGTCCCAGAAGATGAAGAAAAATCATATAGCAAAAATACAGTAGTTCTTACTCATCTGATAATTTATGAGGCTGTACAGTTTCCATAACATTTATAACATTTGACCAAAGATGTCTAATATCAGGAAATTGCCAAATAATATGTGTCAAATTATCGCCCCAATCGAATACACTTCATTGTTCCACTAGGACCCATTTGAACAAGTGTGCTGGCATCCAGTAATTTCTTTCAGTGATTGCAAGTATTTATAATTTCATTTTAGAACCACTAGCAGAGCTTGTCAGATAGTTTAATATATTTTACCAGTACCTCTCATCAACACGTTTGTCTAGCATACAAATCTCAGTTTAAGGGATTGAAATGCACAAGTAGGATAAAATAGTTCAAGTAATGCCACATACAATTTTGAGTTTAGGTGAGAAGAGGATGCAAGTTTTGATATGGAAAGAGCTATAGGAGGTGGCTCTGGGCAAGCAGAGATGCAGACAACTTGAAATGATAGAAATCTCAGTTCTTCATTGCTTCACAAATTAAAACCATCTTGCAAAAATGTGGCTGATAAATGATCCTGATATCAATCCTCAGGAAAAACGATCCCTGACAATTCCCATTCCTCTCAATGAGGAGACATACCCAGGGCCGGCTCCAGACCCCAGCGCACCAAGCGTGCGTTTGGGGCGGCATTTTGCCGGCAGGGCGGCAGGTGGCTCCGGCGGACCTTCTGCAGTCATGCCTGCGGGAGATCCACCGGAGCCGTGGGACCAGTGGACCTCCCGCAGGCATGACTGTGGAGGGTCCGCTGGTACTGCGGCTTCGGTGGACCTCCCGCAGGCATGACTGTGGAGGGTTCGCTGGTCCCGCGGCTCGGGTGGACCTCCTGCAGGCGTGCCAGCGGATGCTCCACTGGAGCCGCGGGACCAGCGGAACCTCCGTAGGCACGTCTGCAAGAGGTCCCCCAGAGCCGCGGGACCGGCGACCACCAGATCGTGCCCCGCTGCGCACCGCCCTGCTTGGGGCGGTGGGATTCCTAGAGCCGCCCCTGGACATACCCTCATTTTTTATTTCAGCATTGTTCCAGTGTGACAAATCATGGGTTAATCATGGTAAAACACATGAATTGCTGAACTCTTTCCTAAGGCTTCTAACTATACTGTGTTTTAATAGCTGATTTATCAATTTTTTCATTGGTGTAACTAGGTCAGATAGGAATGGAAAAGATGCAACTTCTATAGCTTCTAAATGTATCCAAATAGGAAGGGAATAAGTAGATCCAAGAAAATGAATCAACAGCAAATGGCCATGTAATGTAGTTCTGTATTTGGAAGCTTTAAGCCAGCTTTTGTTTTATAACCTTTTAAAATTTCTAGTTAAATGCTTGGTGTGGTCCCTTCCCATTGAAAGAACAAATTAGTTGAAATTTTAAGTGACAGCATATTAAATATGCAATTTAGTTTCAGAGCTACTCTCATTTTGATGATTTGAGTTTGATCCCACAGTGAGAACACCAATTTGATGCTGGTCATGAAGTGGGCTTCCAGTGGATGGATTTACCAGGTTGACATTGTCCATAACATTATTATCATATTTTCTAGTCCTTTGTTTAATGAAGTGCCTGAGTATTTCCTATCCTTTGGTAGCCCTTCAAAGTTCCATTTTAATACTAGGGTATTAGATCAGAATTGAGACAGGGAAGCTACATTTTTGCCAATTTATTTTGTATGTAGAGAATTTTGAAAGTGTATTAATTCATTAAATGAGCTATGGATTTCTCTGGGTTAGTTCACACTAAAAGATATAATTCAAGTAATAAAATGCCTTATGTTCCTCTCCCTCTGTCACAACTCCAGCAATTCTCAAATGTTTTCTGATATCTTCTTCCAGGCTTTCCAAAACTATGATAGACAAAATTGGTGTCTAGACAAGGCTATCTATTACCACTTTAAAGTTCAAAGGACTGGGACATTATTCCATTAGAAGTCCTGAATATAGCAACCATATCTTCTGAATTGCTGCTTGGCTAAAATCATAGTTTTAATATGTGAAACAGAAGTGAGGTGCTTTTTCATATTCCCATCATACAGAAACATCTCTCATTAACAATTAAATTCAACTGGTGATTACTGCCTAATGCAGTATAATTGCTTCTGGTACGTGGACTAAAATATTAAATTTAACTCCCGTGGAACCCCAGTGGATGTGAAACTGCCATCAGCACCAGCAACTGGGGGAAGATGGGCGGATGGACTTTGTGGCCCTTCTTGACAGAGCCAAGGAGAATCTATCTGTCTTCCAGTATCATGAGTTCCAATGAGCAGCACTTAAAAGCCCCCAGCAGATCTGGAGGTACCACAAGCATTGTGGGGAAGAGGCGGCATCCAGGCTTTCTTGCCTGCACTTCCTGAAACCGAGTCATGTGAAAGTCACCTGCGAACACCAAGTCCTGGCAGCACTCCCAATATATCTCTCCACATGGCCTCCAGGGGCAGAGCTTGAAAGTTTCACCAGCTATGGAATCCCCAGGGGTGGAAGCAACACCTTAGCAGCAACTTGGCATTTCTATTCTTCATCACCCTCAGCTATATTTCTCCAAATCGGCACCTTTGGTATCCAGACTCTTCCAGCTACAGTAAGTATACTCTTCTATGGACATTTACTGTCATTCACTTGTTCTTTGCCCCTAGTCACCTTGCCATATCTCCTGCTTCTGTCCTCCTGGTTCATCCTCCTTATTCCCATGTCTATCCTTAACACATTTCCTACCCCATTCCTTACACTCTGTCAGCCTCTTCTATCATCTGTCCCTCTCATCTCCCTCACTACTGCTTCTCACATCCCCAGAAAAAAATCACACCTGTACAAAAATAAATGTTAAAAATCCAGCTATTTTACTATTAAGTAACAAATACATGACAAAAATGAAACCTATACATAAAAAATAACATAGACATTAATATTTTGCACAAACACACACACAAAATGCATGCTTCACACAAGTATTTATTGCAACCATCCAGATATGCACCTATCACCTCCATGTAATGACCTTAAGTTGCCACATAACTTTATTGTTGAAACCTTCATCCAGCCATTTCTTTTTCCACCTTTATTGTGCATTGCTTTCCCTCACTGTATCTTGTCTAAGACTTTCAATGGAAGCACTTAGTGCCTTCCTTTCTTATGTGTTTGTATAGCACCTAGCAAAGTTTTGCATGCTCAGCAAATTAAAGAAATAACAACTTTTAAAAAAATCAAACGTTACAACAAAATATTTGGTGTTAAAGATTTTTTTACCATGTAGATTAAGGGGCCTGTTTTTGTCTCCATAAGACTGATTTTAATAGGAGATGCAAGGTTGCATGGGAAGGAGAACAGACAACTAGACTGACACAATAGTCTCTAATAACGCCGAATAACTCTTAACATCTTTCCTTCATTGTTACAAATTTCTGCTGGGTCTTAGTGCATGTGAGAGGTACCAGACTGACTGCTCTGGAGACTGAAGTTCCCTGCATATCCTCAGAACAGGTATGGCATGAGTTAGCAGCAGTGCTTGCTTTTTCACATTGCTACAACTATGTGCCTCAACTCCACAAAAGAGAGAACACCTGAAAGCATGACAAGGAGTTTAGTCTCTAGGCAACCTCTGTACAGAGATGGTGACTAAGGATGCCGGTTAGTGTCTTTTGTGATAAGGACATCTGTTCAATAGGAATTGGGCTTGGGCCCCCAACTATTTTCATACAGGCCACCACACAGCCAGCAGATGGTGGATGAAATCTCTGTAGCAAACATTTACATCTAAGAATTGTGCCTCTTGGTTGTTTACTAATAGACCTACGTAAATATTAATTTGTACGTTATTTGATATTTTCACCAAATCTTTCAGCCTGTGGATGTCTGTATTTCATTATGGGATTGGTCACTTTAGTTGCATGATAGTAAGTTGCATGGCACTGCTCTATATCCATTCCCTAATCAGTTGAATGTAACTGTAATGAAGAGAGGGAGGGCATGATCAAGTCACTAGGCCCTCGTCAAGACTCCAGGAGTCTCAGGGCAAGGGTGCAGCAGATTGTGGAATTAGGAGGTGCGAGACCACCAATATTTGTAGGATACTAAAGGTTACATGGCTGCCTCCTACTGGGAATTTATATTTATAACAGAGCTCTTCTTGACCTGCTGCTCACAAACAGGGAAGAATTAGTAGGGGAAGCAAAAATGAATGGGAACCTGGGAGGCAGTGACCATGAGATGGTCGAGTTCAGGATCCTGACACAAGGAAGAAAGGAGAGCAGCAGAATACGGACCCTGGACTTCAGAAAAGCAGACTTTGACTCCCTCAGAGAACTGATGGGCAGGATCCCCTGGGAGAATAACAAGAAGGGGAAAGGAGTCCAGGAGAGCTGGCTGTATTTTAAAGAAACCTTATTGAGATTGGAGGAACACACCATCCCAATGTGTAGAAAGAATAGTAAATATGACAGGCGACCAGCTTGGCTTAACAGTGAAATCCTTGCTGATCTTAAACACAAAAAAGAAGCTTACAAGAAGTGGAAGATTGGACAAATGACAAGGGAGGAGTATAAAAATATTGCTCAGGCATGCAGGAGTGAAATCAGGAAGGCAAAATCACACTTGGAATCGCAACTAGCAAGAGTAACAAGAAGGGTTTCTACAGGTATGTTAGCAACAAGAAGGTGGTCAGAGAAAGTGTGGGCCCCTTACTGAATGGGGGAGGCAACCTAGTGACAGGGGATGTGGAAAAAGCTAATGTACTCAATGCTTTTTTTGCCTCTGTCTTCATGAACAAGGTCAGCTCCCAGACTACTGCATTGGGCAGCACAGTATGGGGAGGAGGTGACCAGACCTCTGTGGAGAAAGAAGTGGTTCAGGACTATTTAGAAAAGCTGGACAAGCACAAGTCCATGGGGCCGGATGCACTGCATCCAAGGGTGCTGAAGGAGTTGGCGGATGTGATTGCAGAGCCATTGGCCATTATCTTTGAAAACTCATGGCAATCGCGGGGAGATCCCGGATGACTGGAAAAAGGCTAATATAGTGCCCATCTTTAAAAAAGGGAAGGAAGAGGATCTGGGAAACTATAGGCAAGTCAGCCTCTCCTCAGTCCCTGGAAAAATCATGGAGCAGGTCCTCAAGGAATCAATTTTGAAGCACTTAGAGGAGAGGAATGTGATCAGGAACAGTGAGCATGGATTCACCAAGGGCAAGTCATGCCTGACTAACCTAATTGCCTTCTATGATGAGATAACTGGCTCTGTGGATGAGGGGAAAGCAGTGGACGTGTTATTCCTTGACTTTAGCAAAACTTTTGATACGGTCTCCCACAGTATTCTTGCCAGCAGCTCCATGTCTAGTTAGCATCCGGTATCAAGCAGAGTGCCCCAAGGTTCGGTCCTGGGGCCGGTTTTGTTCAATATCTCCATTAATGATCTGGAGGATGCCGTGGATTGCACCCTCAGCAAGTTTGCAGATGACACTAAACTGGGAGGAGTGGTAGACACGCTGGAGGGTAGGGATAGGATACAGAGGGACCTAGACAAATTAGACGATTCGGCCAAAAGAAATCTGATGAGGTTCAACAAGGACAAGTGCAGAGTCTTGCACTTAGAAAGGAAGAATCCCAGGCACCACTACAGACTAGGGTCCGAGTGGCTAGGCGGCAGTTCTGCAGAAAAGGACCTAAGGGTTACAGTGGAAGAGAAGCTGGATATGAGTCAACAGTGCACCATTGTTGCCAAGAAGGCTAATGGCATTTTGGGCTGTATAAATAGGAGCATTGCCAGCAGATCAAGGGATGTGATCATTCCCCTCTATTCGGCATTGGCGAGGCCTCATCTGGAGTACTGTGTCCAGTTTTGGGCCCCACACTACAAGAAGGATGTGGAAAAATTGGAAAGAGTCCAGCGGAGGGCAACAAAATGATTAGGGGGCTGGAGCACATGACTTATGAGGAGAGGCTGAGGGATTATTTAGTCTGCAGAAGAGAAGAATGAAGGGGGGATTAGATAGCTGCTTTCAAGTCCGAAAGGGGGTTCCAAAGAGGATGGATCTAGACTATTCTCAGTGGTAGCAGATGATAGAACAAGGAGCAATGGTCTCCAGTTGCAGTGGGGGACATTTAGGTTGGATATTAGGAAAACATTTTTCACTAGAAGGGTGGTGAAGCACTGGAATGGGTTACCTAGGGAGGTGGTGGAATCTCTTTCCTTAGAGGTTTTTAAGGTCAGGCTTGACAAAGCCCTGGCTGGGATGATTTAGTTAGGGACTGGTCCTGCTTTAAGCAAGGGGTTGGACTAGATGACCTCCTGAGGTCCCTTCCAACCCTGATATTCTATGATTCTATAACATGCCCTCCTAGCGAGTGAATGTTATGGTGCTTATTTACTAATATGTTTTTAATTTAAAATCCATTGTCCCCTTGAGAAATTATTGAAATATTTTCCTGTTGAATTGCAGAATATAGAATTTCTGTGTGGAAAGGATTGTTTTGGCATTTGGGGAGTATGGTTTGTATTTGAAATGCAGGGGAAGTACACAACAAAGGTTCTAAAGTTGTTAAGTGCATGCAGCGAGATTTTAAGATTAATTGGGTTTCACTCTCTAGTGAGATTAGTGTATTATAAATCATAGAAGCATATCCCATCAATCTGGAGAGAGGATGCAGTACACTTGATAACCTCTAACTCAGCATAAGCTGGTCTTCTATCCCAAACTACCTGATTCTTGGATTAACTCAAGTGTTTCTCAGAAGGATGCAGGGTAGAGAACAACATTTCTATAAACCTTAACGAAAACATAATTTATTGTCAAGTCATTGGGGAAATTGTACTCATCTTTTTCAGTATACCGGAAATTAGCTTTTGAAACAACAATGATGCAAATACCAATCTTTGCTTTGATGTTTAATGGGCAGGCAACTGTATTTCCCCAAATACAGTTAGTATTCCAAAAATTACATTAGCAGGAACAATGAATTATTGCAATGGGATTTGCTAGGTGAAATAGGATTTAGGCTGTTTTTACCAACCTGAAGCCAAATTCTGATGTTGATTACCCCCCTTTAAACTCATTGATTTCAACATAGTCAGATACCAGAGTGAAGGACTTGTTAAAAGGACCTGTATAGAAGTGGGGTTACACCAGTTTAACAAAGGTCATAATTTAAGATTTAAAGAAAAGGTGGGGGAAAACTTTGCTTTATTTTTTTGGCAAGTTGACAAAAAGAATGTGTGACAAATGAAAACTTCATAGATCTGAGAAAGAGGGGGAAATTAATATTGGATTTATCTGTCCCATAAGAAATGTTTAAAAAAGTAGAACATATAAAGAGCTACAATATAAATTTATGACACAGAGATGAGCAAAACAATATGGTGGGTAGAAGCATGTGTGTATACACTGTGATCGACCCAGGCCAGTTGGGAACATCACAGTAGTCGAAGGGAGATATACTGGCCACTGGATAAGCAGTTTTCTGTTCCCTGAGTGATCAGAGTAGGGGCTGCTCCAGGCTAATGAGAACACCTGACTCTAATTAACCTGTAAAGAGTCAGGTGAGGCCATTCAGTTAATGTGACCACCTGACTCTAATTAAGGCCCCCCCTCTGATGCTATAAAAGGGCTCACTCCAGTCAGGCCAAAGGGAGCTAGAGGATAGGAAATGCATGTGAGGAACTGGGAGTAAGAGGTGTGCAAGAAGCTGAGAGTGAGTAGGCATACTGCTGGAGGACTGAGAAGTACAAGCATTATCAGACATCAGGAGGAAGGTCCGGGAGTGAGGACAAAGAAGGTGTTGGGAGGAGGCCATGGGGAAGTAGCCCAGGGAGTTGTAGCTGTTGTGCAGCTGTTCCAGGAGGCACTCTAGACAGCTGCAGTCCACAGGGCCCTGGGCTGGAACCCGGAGTAGAGGGTGGGCCTGGGTTCCCTCCAAACCTTCCAACTCCGGATCAAACACATGAGGAATTGACCTGTACTGTGGCTTCTACTAGAGGGGAAGGTCTCTGGGCTGTTTCCCGACCTACAGGGTGAATCTGTGAGGTGAGCAAAATCTGCCAATAAGTGCAGGACCCACCAAGGTAGAGGAGGAACTTTGTTACAACACATATATTCTCAGGAGGGCTGGCAAATGGGATATTCCAGAGGTTCTATGGAATAATGAAAGAAAGAGACAAACGGGTAGAACTACTATACGTTATTTTTGATGCAATTATTGTGCCCAGTATTCACTTTCTTTGGCATTTTTTGCAGATAGGCCCAGAATGGAATGGAAGTTTGTGCCTGATAAAGCACTGATTAGAACTAGGAAGAAGACTGGTATTTTTTGTTCAGCTCAAAGTCTCCTGTCACAAGTGTTTATGATGATGAGATAAATACAGCTCAATTACATTTATTGTTTAATAATTTGCCAACATTTAGGAAATAGTAAACAGGAGTGATGACTAGAAGTGATATGGGACCAGGGGCATCATCCCAAAGACCTATCAACACCAATTACTGATAATGTGCAGCAGGTGATCATTCACATCCTGTGCTTTTTGATGTTTGTATGGGATGCTGTACTGGGCCTGGCACCATTTCAGGTATACTCAAACCACAGAAGAATAACGGAATGGGAATACAGTTAGTAAAAGAGTTGCAGCTTTTCTCCAACAACCTGCTTCCTGATTGTATTACTACATATTGGAGTATGTATGCAAAACGTGCAGAGTGGTATAAATATCTAACTGCTTCAGATGCACAGTTTCCCATGAAGAGATAGAGTTTTAGCTGGCTTGTAGGTAATTACAGTACATTGACAGTCCCAGGCATACTTTCAAAGGGAGAGGAGATGTGTGAGGGGTTAGGATAATTCTAGCTGGCACTTTTTTTTTATAACCTGAAATTTGTTTTCAACAGTGTTTCTCTTCCATGGTTGCAGTCCTGTCAATGATTTTTGAAGGTAAGCTTAATGTTCTTATACCCTGGGAAATTTATCTTAAATTATAGATGTAATGATTCTGGTGGGAATCCTGTGGCTTGAAGGAGATAAAGTATTTTTCTGTCATGTTCTGGTTCAAGTCTTGCATGAAACAAGCCTGGTGGTCTGAACTCAGTCTAAAACAATAGTTCAATGTGACAAGAAAGCAGCTTCTCTCATTATATAGTCTGAGTTTGCTACCTTTTGACTTTAACAAATGCCACATAGATTTGTATTCAGGCTGGCCCTTCATTCTTGTTGTTTCACTTCTCCTTGGAGGCCCACCTTCAACTGCTTCATCTCTCTTCAGGGACCCTCCTTTGGCTTTTTCACCTCTCTTTAGGGGTGATGTCCACTGTTTGAGCTCTCTTCATACTCCCAAGTACATGCGGTCTTTGTCCTTGCATGAGAACTCACATATACTGATTTAACCTTCTTTTAACCTTGCTGAACATTTCTGTCTGCAGCACTTCCTCTCTCTATGGCAGCATGAGCAACCGATGCTGTAAAGAGGCAATCATCTCAAGTCTTGGTTCACGGGTGTCCTAGAGTCGCCATCTAGGATTTCTCCCTTGTTGCACAGGGTGATCCTGTGGTACCCAATTTTTGGTTTCCCATTTTCCAGGGCTCCTCAGGAATACTTCTTCAACACTCTCTTAGACAAATAACACCCATGTCATGGGGCAATTTATTAATAAGGACACCTCAGATCACAAAATAAAGTTTAGTACTGTAACTCAAAAGGCTTCCTTCTGTGACTGCAGGCTCTTCAGCGGTCTCAATCATCCTTCAGACTGGAGGGCTCTCAGGCACACCCCCAATAACACAAACAATGTCCACCCCCAGACTTAATATGTCTTACATCCCTCCTGGGTTCTCTCCCAGCTCCCTGCCCATTGACAGGACAGTGGTCACAGGGGTGCTCTCTTGGGTTGTCATCTTGCTCTAGAGTGTATTCCTCCCACTAGCTTGACCTCTCAGCTTCTGTTCTGCCTCCCTACTCCCAGGGAGTACCTGCAGGATTATCTGCTCTCGGCAATCTCTCTGTCTCAGGCAGCAAGAGCCCCATGCCTGCTCTCTCAGCCCCTTTCCTAATTGACTCGTATCCAACTCATCCAGCCAGTCAACCAGTCAGTGAATGAATCTGTCTGTCTGTCTGTCTGTCTGTCTGTCTGTCTGTCTGTCTGTCTCTCTCTCTCTCTTTCCCATCCTTTACAGGCCAGATGCCTTCTCTTAAGCCGGACTGTCAGCTGACCAGTCACAGGTGCAGGCCACTGCTGCCCTGTGACAATGGCTAGTAAGTAAACTCCGCCAGGACAACCACCCTTATCCCAACTAGAACCACCGCTGTCTCCCTTCTCAGTAATATTACTAATCTCATCTATACACTGGCATGAGGATTATCATGGAAAATGGTTTTAGCTGGGTTAGACCCTTGGCTGCTTTGCATCATTATGTACTGTCTACTTCATAGAGTTTGGGACTAATTCAGCAAGGGGGCAGACTTACCAATTATTTAAAAAACTATTAAATGATCCTTTCCTTGGAGTTGTACTAGGAGTTAATGTATCAGGAGAAGTAATGACCTCGTCAGGGCTGTTCCTGGTACTACAGCACTGGGCCTGAACCTTATCCTACATTACAATGGGTGGGTGAGTGACACTGAGAGGATGGAACCTCTAACCCATGAAAGTCCTACAATCAGTTAAATGTGAATAGAGCCATTGATCTGAATGCAGAAGTGTGTGTCACACCTAAGATTCCACCACAGAATATGAACAAGGATACAGGATACATCAGAGTCAGGAATCTGTTATGTTTAAAGACATTTGGGGGATTATAGACCTATTTTTTTATGCGAGGCCAATAGTAAGCAGGTGATGCAGAGAGAGAATACAAAAATCCAGAATGGAATGGTAGTATCAGGGGAAGGGAGAACAATTTGACTGGATTAGGTTAAAGAAAAGTAAGGAGGATTTGGAGGAAGGATATGATGAAGGGTGACAAGAAAGTGCAAAATGTTTAGAGATACATGCAAACCTTTCAGAACGAATTCAAACTAAGGCCCTGCACTTTTGTTCTGAAACACTTTACTAATTTTCTTGTAATCCCATTGTAATTCAATAGACTCCCACACATTTCCTTAATATTGCTCTTGTTAATGGCAATTTTGCATCTCACAGTTCAGCCCTGTGTGCCTACTGAATCTTGCATGTCAGGTCATTAAGCTAGAGTAAATGCTGCAGAGTTTGTTGTTGAAAGTTAATCATCTTGACTTCTTTGCCTCCTGATGCAAGTAACATTCCTCCTTGATCTGCTGTTCAGGCTGCGAGCTGTACTTTGTTTCTCTGGAGCTGCTAAGCAGAAGTGTGCATCCTAATTCTCATTCTCGTCACCTTTATGCTTCTGATATTCCATGACCACATCTAAATAGGTAACATTAAGATCTGTCGGGAACAAAAGCCATTAGATGCAATAAGACCTTTGTATTGTATTAACAAAAGTTCACTATTAACATTTCATGAGAGATTAATAAAACATTACACAATTAAATATTTCATAAATTAGCAATTGCATCTGTTTATCAAGTTCATGAATAATGCGGAGAAATATGATACATTGAAAAAGCTCCAATATTATGAGACCATTGCTATACAGATCCTGGAAGGGCAAATCTATTACTTTAGCGGGTTGTAATGAATTGGTGAAAATCACATGTATTCATTTAACAGATTTATTCTTTTAACCAGACAAAGCATGAATAATTCAATTGTCATTGGTTGTTAGCAAAGTTTTAATTAATAAGTAAGTTTAAACTTTAACTGATGTGCAGGAAGCTTAATCTTTAAATATGTTTGTTCTTGTACTGTTCATTTGGATAACTTTCATTAAATAATCTCCAAAAGTGATCTGGAAGGAATCTGTCTGAAATACGCCAATATTTTTTACAAGGAAGAAGGTTTCATTCTTATCTTTGTCTTTAGTAGAACTGATTCAGGATAAGCCTATTTTGGAATTTTTTTAAAGATATGATTTAGTTCAAAAGGAATTATTTTTGGGAAGTTCTATGGCCTGTGTTATATAGGATGCCAGACTGGGTAATCACAATGGTCTCTTCTGGCCTTGGAAACTATGAATCTTTACAATGTATTTACACAGAAACCACACAGTGTTTGTTTATATTTTTATGCTGTAAATTAAAGGCTAGACTGCAAACTCCTTGTTCACTTTGGTGAGCAGTTACTCATGTGAGTAGGCCTACTGAAGTCCATCTGAGTCTACATGTGAATTCACTCTAATATCACATTTTTAACCCCTTGATGCGGGGGATTTTTCTCATTAACCTGCTTCCCACTGTTTGTAAAGGACATATGCTGGCATCAGTGAAATATCCTGGTACAGCTGCAGATGTTGGGCTGAACTTTTGCAATTCACTTAACTCTTCTGTGCCATGTTTTCTCTCATTTTTAACATGGAAGTAATAATTATGCTTACCTAGCTCACTAGGTTCTGATATATGTTAATTGATTATTGTGTGTAAAACACTTTGAGATCATGGGACGGAAGGACTTTAGAAGTGAAAAGTATTATGTTGTTGTTACATCAAATATGAGGTTAGATTTCACGTCAGGGTAAGCACTTGGATGCTTATACAAAGCATATTTGAATTTCTTGAATGTGCAAAACTGAATTGGAACAAGCTCTTTTGCTCAATTTCCTACACTTCTGCTTCTAATCCTGGCCTGAAAGGGGACGTGAAGTATATATTTCCAGACCATTATAGAAAGTTTGGTTGGAGTAGAGCTCTAGAAATGTGAAGGTATGGTGTGGCAGATGGTCTTGTTTTTTTGGCTTTCCAGTTGCTTTTCCCATCGCTGTTCTCTATGTAGTTAGAGAACCATAGCTTGAATACAGTGATATGGGGTGAAATCCTGACTTCATTGAGGTCAGTGGCAAAACTGACTTCATTGGAGCCAGGATTTCATCCAGAATGTCTTTAGTATTTTGAGATATTATGTGGAGAGGAGTCGATGAAACCCCTTTAATGTTCCTGTTATTTGTTTTCACCTATCACTGTGTACTATTATTCTTTCAACAGGTTCATTCCTTAATTTCTGTACCAACTGTTCCTACTCCAGTCCCTATTTAGTTTAGCAAAATAGTCAAATCTGAAAAAAATTGTGGCGAAAAATTCTTGTCATAAGTAGAATTTATTGAAAACATTCAAAAGACTTTGACCAAATTTACAACATATCTTATCATTTTTTTCACTCTATTGCCTCCAAAAAGCTGAGTCTAATGTATTTTAATGGAATTGAAGTACATGTCCTTAATGGACTGTACTATGCAAGAGGTCAAACCAGGTGCTCAAAATGGTCTCTTTGGACCTTGAAATTTATTTTTCTTCCCAAATGTCTGCTTTTAAATGTTGGCAGATAAGTCTCAATACGTTTTAAATTAAAATGATGACTATGTGTATGAGTAATAAGACTGTAAAGAACATAGAACAGGGTTGCAGTCTCCTCTCTGCTTGCATGCTACGTGCTCCCAGCTCCATCAGTACTGAGACCTCCTGCTGCAAGAGCACAGGGTACATTGTACAACACAATCCCCCTTACAAACTTCAAACTCACACAGTAACTAAACCCCAAACAAACAAGCCCATGTTCTCCTTTTGTAGGTTGACTAGACAGCAGATGTGAAAAATCGGGGTGGTGGTGGTGGTGGGGTAATAGGCACCTATATAAGAAAAAGTCCTGAATATTGGGACTGTCCCTATAAAATCGGCACCTCTGGTCACCCTATCCTTTTCTGTCATTTAAACTCCTCTCAGGATGCTCTTTAAGCCCTTTTTGGTCCTACCTGTAAAGAACATAGAACAGGATTGCAGTCCAGCAGCCTCCCCTCTGCTTGCCTGCTATGTACTCCCAGCTCCGTCAGTGCTGAGACCTCTTGCTGAGGGGAGGGGGTCAGAGGGTACATCCTGGCAGGAACCAGGAAGTTCTCCCAGCATGTTGCAGTTTGTAGTCCACAACATGTAGTTCCCGGGGCTGCTGTTGAAGCACATGGGACCTTGGGCTACACCAGGACAGTGAGCTAGATGGACCTTGTGGTCTGACCCAGTATGGCTATTCTTATGTTCTGGTGTAATACCCATAGCAGGACAGTGTGCACATGCATTTTGTCTGCACAAATAAGAACACGTGGTTGCACAAAAGATATCTAGGGAATTGTATAGATAAGTGACACAATAGACAGGGAAATACCTTTGATCTAGATGACAGCATATGAAAAAAGTTCCCATTCAGAAGGACATGATTTATTCTAGATGGATTCACTGGTCCACATTGCAAGGAGGTGCCTGGTGAAAGAGCAGCAAAATTCCTGAGTCTCTAGGACCCAGCTGGAGCTCAGGAAGAGAAGGAAGGAGTAGCTTGCTCTTCTTGCAGCTGATGACTTTTCAAAATCTTTAAAAAACAAAAACAAAAACAAAAAAAAAACTTTTTGTAATTGTGGGAAAATTCTCACTTTTTCTACATTTTACACTTTTCCTGCTTTTTTTTCTCACTGAAAAAAAAGGTGGTTATTAAGTTAGCAAAACTGGGAGGAATCCCTCCCCCACCACACACTTTTTCTCATTTATTTATCTTTTATCATTGGAAAGATGTGGAAGGATTTTTTTAAAGAGAAACAGAATGGGGAAAACACCTCTCTCTGTTAAAGTATGAAAAAAGTGATAGAAATTTGGTTTTTCTCACCCCCCCTTTAAAATAGCTTTTCTACCTTCTTTCACCACAAGAAAGTGACATTTTTCAAAATGAAACAAACATCGTAATTTCCTAAAATGTTAGTTTTTTTCCCCATGAAAAAAAATTGACACATTTTGAACAAAACAAAACTGTTTTTCTCTTTGAATTTTTCATTAAACACTCCCTTCCTGCCCTCCCAGAATCATCCAGCTCTATTACAAGGTACAAAGCATTACATAAAGGGGGGAGGACAAAGAACTGAGGCAGAACTCATCCTGAGGTGTTCCTCTCATGTAGTCATCTGAGGAGCTTTTGCTGATGGTGTATTGAGGGGACTTCCTCTTTGAATGCCATAGCTACCATTCATCATATTAAATTCTGTCATTTCCCTTCCCTTCCCTTCCCTTGCCCCACTCAATATTTTCATTAAATATCATAACCAGTACCCTTGGGACGGGTCATATATGCTTCAGAAATTGCAGACTAATTAGGGAAAAACAAACTGTACAAGAAATTACCTTGCTAAAATCAATATCAGTTTCACTCTTTTGCTGTCCATAATGAGACTAAAGTTATTTTAGTGCATATTTGGTGCTAAAATAAAACCCATGAAGTCATTTTACTGTCTACAACACCTATTTATAGACTGATTATGACCAAACTATATTCACAGTTATAATCACATCTACACAGGCCCATTCTAATGAGACCATCAGTACATATGATAATCCATCTAACACTCTACAACTGTGAACACTGCAGTTGGTGATAGTTTAAAAATGAAAGCACCTGAAGGTAGTTCTTAAAACAGAAGAGAGAACACTTGGGAAAATTGAAATCAGAAGATGTGCTTGAAAAAGGGGTCTAAGCAAACACTTACATATGAAATCATCATAGTTACTGGTAGCATAGAAAGAGGGCTCGTCTGTATTTAGAAAATTACATCAGAGGAGAAATCAAGATATCTTTTCCCATGCAAAAAGTGCAAACAAACAAAGACAGTGTTTAGTGTAGTCAAATGGGGTGTGAAGAGGGGGAGATATAAATTACTTCTCTCAAATAAGCAGGTGAGGCTGATAAATCCAATTTGATTTAAGTATCACAACTAATACTTTGAGGCCATTTAGGAAGAAAAATGCTGACCAGCAACTCAGGTGAGTGAGCTCTTGTAGTAGCACTTGATAAGGTATTCACCAGGCTATCCTGTTTGATGGCTGGGAACCATCTCAGAAAACACTGAATAAAAAGGCTGGCTCTAAAAGATTATAGGTGAAATCCGGATCTCATTCAAATCAATGGCAACATTCAGGATTTCACCCTGTGTGATCTAGTAGTAAGCATCAGACTGGGAACCAGGAGCTCCTGAATTCTAAACTTGGCCTGACTCTTTGGATTGTTTTTTTACTAACACTTAGGCTAAAACGCATAGATTATGGTCTTTGGAAATTCTGGCCTTAGCCTCTTGGTGTGGTTATCATTTCCCCAGTCTGTAAAACAAAGACAAACGTTTACCTAGCTCAGAGTTTAGGGGATTGATTAACTAGAGTTTGTGGCATGCTTTGGTACTGTATACATCCTAACTACATCAGAGCTGATTGAACTGTTCATCTCAGCTCAGCTGGATACCACCCAAAAGATAGGATTTATACCACTTTGGGCCTGCCTTGTGTTCGGGCCATCATGTGAGAAGGGGCATACTGCAACCTTAGGGCTGCCTGAACTGGTGGTTGGCTACCTAGGCCGCAAGAGACTGTTCCAGCAGCCATGTATAGATTGAATGTGGCAACTCTTTGGCTTTTTCCCTGGCTACATCCCATATTCCAGGAGTTGTGGGGAGGAGGCAGGAAGCTCACAGCCATTATGCCAGCTATGTGCCGTGGCAGTCCTCCTCTGTACTGGAAGATTTCCTCAGTGACCAAACATTCTGAATAAGAAAATAACGTAAAGATAAAGGAATTATGTCCATGTCCCCATCATAAAAATCAGCTAGTGTTTTTACACACACACACACACACACACACACACACACACACACACACACACTCTCTCTCTCTCTCTCTCTCTCTCTCTCTCTCTCTCTCTAGTGGACGTACATTATGGATTTGGATCTTAACTATGGATCAAAGAAAGCACCTCTCCTTCCAGATGTTGGGTCTGTTTACTCTTTCCTTCAAAGGGAGTTTGACTGAATAAGGGTACATGATCGGGTCCATAATGCGTATGTAATTTCTTTGCATGCATGCACATGTGATGAAGTACTAGCTAGTCTGGGGGACAATTACATATCCCTTTTAAGGTAATAAATTGAAGGAAATGGTTAGTGACTAACACACTTATAACCAGTTACATTATATCCCATTGAGTAAACAGCATATTGACATTTACTATAATGATGGACCAAGAATAAACTCTTCTCATTCTTTTTTTGGAAAGATGATCATAAAGTTTCTTCTTCCCCCCTGGCAAGCTTTCAGCTCTGATCATCAGCACAAGGGTAGTTATAAAAAAACAGCAGGACCTTGATGTACCAGAAGGGCTCAGCTTGGTTATGATCACCTGGGGGACTCATAGGCTACCTACAATACCATCATTTATGTAACAGTTGTAGGTGAAATATTCCACAGCTGTTTGAGGAAATTGATCCCAATTTTCAGATAGGAGGAGAGAGATTTTTAAATGCCAAGCTTGTGTGAAAACAGCTGGTAGAAATATTGCTCCAGATATGGCGAGTCACATTTCTGGGGCTGTTTTGAATAAAATAAGTAATATCTCTAAGTCTTCATAGAAGGGGGTCTGATTTTCTCATTAAGAGAGGAGAAAGTAAAAGACAAGAAAAAGAAAATCAGTATCTGCTCACTGGGCTTTAAAGTATTGCTCTGCTCTGAAATGTGACTGTAAAAATCGTACTGTGGGGGTCTGTGTTCCCACTCAATGATTTCCATAACAAATGGCCCAGTTTTCAGGAAAAAGCTGCTTACCTGACCAACTTTGCAAACTCAGTTCATCTTCTCTCATATATTATCACCTGTAATACAGGCTCTGAAGGTCGGATGATGCCCTCATTTGCACCTCATTGTCTGCAAATTATGCCATCAGTGTCACCTGTGACCCCATCGTCTTCATTGAAGTTTTACAGGTGCATCTGGTTGGACCTTAGGGCTAGTCCACATTAGAAATGCTACAGTGGTGCAGCTGCACCAATATAACTGCACTGCTGTAGTGCATCTGGTGAAGACGCTCTATGCCGATGGGAGAGAACTCTCCCGCCAGCATAGCGCTGTCCACGCTTGTGCTTAGGTCAGTGTAACTTATGTCATTCAGGGGGGTGGCTTATTCACATCCCTGAGTGACATAAGTTATACCGACGTAACTGGTAGTGTGTACAAGCCCTAAGGTAAACAGCTTGGCTGCTGAGGAGCTGAGCAGGGTACCTGGAGTGGAGTGGAGCAGGGCAGGGGGAAGGCCAGCGGCACTGGGGAGCTCCAGCCTGAAAAACCCCCAGGCTGCAGACCTTGCTAAAGGCTCAGAAAAGGTACTGGGGTTGCAGACGGGCAGCCCAAGGGTAGGCAGAGGCAGCAGGTCCAAACCCTCCTTGCCAATGATGAGTGCCAATTATACTGCAGTCTGCCCCAGTGAGTGGAGGCTAGATGGTGACTGGCAGTAGCCCAAGACTGAGGTAAGGTGGGGATAGGGGGTTGGGGGTTCCCCGGGGAGGGGAGATCCAGCAAGACTACGGGGTACTGCAGGGGGAAGAACCCTGAGAGAAGGGGCACAGGGGTCTGGGAGGGACACCGGGGCCAGCGGCAAGCTAGACACTGGCCTGCAGAGGGCGCTCCTGATTGGACAGAGCTAATTCCCAGGATGACCAGGAGGAGGCACCGCAGCAGTGAGTCGGCGCCCTGCTACACTGTCCCATAGCCTGTGGACAATTTTGAGGTCTATAAAACAGGTCTATTATCACTGAATAACTTGTTCACTGTAAATTGTGCATCCAACTTTATTTCTGCAGTGTCTTTTGCTTTTTATACAACAATCAGTGTTGTCTGTTTGTAAAGAGCAATTTCTGAACCCTAATTTTCCTAAATGAAAGAGTTCTAGTCTTTCTTTGTGGAGCTACACTTTAGCCCACCTCTAGCACACCTCATCATCCTTTATACCCAATTTCTGAGTATTATTTTTCTTTCTTTGCTTATTCTAACCCTCACCCCCATGAGAACAATGTGCAATATTTTCTTTTGCATAGCTGAAAGCCTTCTTTTTAATCACTGATGGAATAGTTAGTCTGTGCTCTGTGCCTTTAAGATATATTGACATTTATATCTTTATTACTTTTAAGCTTGAATAATGCAGTTCTCTTCTAAGTGATCTGCCAGACACCTCAGTCAAAAGAGTTCAATTAATGCAAAATGCCACTGGTACAGTTATTACTTGCTTGAAAAGCTCAAGTCAAATTTCTGTTATTCACATTGACTTCTGGTTCATGCTTTTTATTGATTTTTTTTTAAAGATTTTTCACTTGACTTACAAATAAGACCCTGTGGGACCATGGGTATATTTGCATGATTTGCCACACCATCCTAACCCTCCGGTCACATTTTATTCTCTTCTTTGCCTCTAGAATTTTCATTGATGTGCAATTCTGACTGAATATGATGGGTACTATATTTGAGTTTATGCTTCCAAGCTTTGGAACTGTCTTTAAAGCAGAGTAGGACCATGTTGTAATCTCAAATTAAACCAGGGTGAATGCAGTTTAATTCCATTGGCTTTGGTGTTGCACAGAAATGTTTTTAACTGCTTATATAATAACTGGTTTTTAATAGGTTTATTATTGCTCTTATATTTGTATGTTGATTTGTTCCTGTAAGGTGTGGTGTATTTGTCATGGAAAGTATTATATCCCACGTAACTGTAGCAGCTTGTAAACATCTGTAAACTCTAGACCAAATGTAACAAATCTTGTGTCCATATCATAATTCCTTATCTCCCTTCCCCCTTAAAGTAAAAACTGTGTTGGTTTATCTCTACACAACTTGAGTTTTCAAATGTACTGCATTTCCTGTAAAAAGGTAGCCAGGCCTCCTGTGTCAGTGGCCTATGGATCATAGGGTGTGCACTTGCTGGTGGTCCACAGACAGCTGGCTTGTTAACATGGTGCCATCTCTCTTCTTGTATGTAGCTGCTAAATTGCAATGAAAGACAGCTTAAAATATATGAACTGTTTTCTTCCTACCACTTTTCCATATGGGCAGTTGCTGAAGTTGTGCTCACAAATGAGAGGGGAGAATGTCCATGAGACAATCTGGCTGTTGATATATATGGTCCACATTACGGAAAAGTTTGACAGCGCATATGGGAGGAGGGTGGGTGCAGGGAGTGGGGAGTATACACGGTTTTTCACTGTTTTATTTATTGACTGTATTTTCTTAGTGTGAACCAAAGCTGAGCCCAACTATTTTGGCTTAGCTCTGGGATCCCTGTGGAAGAAAGCACAAGAGACACTATGCTGCAGCTATTACTCCCATGTAAGACCTTGGGTAGGCTCTTTGGCCTTAGTGCTCCTGCCCCTGAGCAAGCAGAAGGACAAGAGGATCCATCCAGCAGTGGATCCTCTGATCCTGCCCCCCGAGTGTGACAGTACTCTGGGATCCTCCTCAGAGCCTCCCCAAATCATGTCCTCTGTGCACTGTATGACCACACCAGTTCTGATGCATGGGTGGCCATCTGCTCCAGCAGGTGGAAAGTGCAGGATTTGCCCTTAAAAAAAAAACAAAACAAAACAAAAAAAGCCCACCTGACTGGTTTGGACTAGTACCATCTTAAAAAAACAAAACAAAACAGTGATTGCTGCACAAATGTTGTGCCAATGACAGATCTACAGCTCCTAGGCCTTTCCCATTACTTCTGCCTGAGAAAAGGGGTCAAAACAAAAAAAACTGGAAAAACCCTTCAGGAAAATGAGCAAAACCGAACATAAAAACTTTAAAAATAGCAGAACACATCTGGAGGAGTAAAATGTTGTTGAAGTTAGTGCACTAAAATTGCTTATGAGAAGAGCAAAGACCTTGGCAACTAATTTACCTCCTTTCAGGCTCCACAGCTGATCCGTAGTATTGTTAAGATCAGCAGTCCACTGCATGACAAGATGGCTGTTGACAACATCAAGTAATCAGCTCATCATATGCAAAGCATCATTTACAGTGCCCCTGCATGCCTTTATTTCCAGCTCCAAAGGCTCCAGACAGGACAGTCCTGAAATGCTGAGTCTTGGCTGTTTTTAAAGTGTTGAATCCTGAGAGTTGTTAAGCACCTCCTGCAAACTCTGATGTCCATGGGAGCTGTAGCTGTTCAGCACCTCTGAAAATCAGGCCCATTGTCATAAGAAGAGTGCAAAAATACTTAGTACTGTATGGTATGCAATAAGTTTCTCTCTGGTAGTGAAAAAGCACAACTTGCAGGAATGATTATGAAAAAAAACACTGAGCAAGGGTGATGTAGCAGCCTGTATACACACTTTTTATTACCTTGAGACTGTGGGCCAAATGAGCTGTAGTGTAAATAGCTGCAAACTCCAATTGAATTTAATGTAAGTTCTGTTTGTTTATGCCACTGCTGATTTTGGCCCTATTTCTTTTACATATTGGGCCAAGGCTTTTCCTTACACTGATGCCATTTGTTTGAAGCCAGCAGGTTTGTATCAATGTAAAAGAGCAGAATTGAGCAACCCATATTTTTTTCTCCCACTGAAGCGCGCTTTCTCGCTCTCTCTCTCTCTCCCCCCTTTTAAATACAGGAAGTCAGACTAGATGCTCACCATGGGTCCTTCTGACCTTGAAATCTATGAAATAGTGCCATAGAGTGCACTGTCCATTTAAAGGCAGGCCTAAGCCCATCATATCCCTGTTCAAAATTTGGGTCTTTTACGGACCAGGGTTCTGGGATTTGTGGTTCCCAGAGGGATTACCTGATTGCAATCTGTTTCTTCTTCCAGACTGCTATATAGAAAGGCTACAAGAATACCACAAAAAACAGAAAGAATAAACTATGGCATAGGATTTTGTCCTGCGAACCACTTAGATCTTCGACACTCTGCTCATCAGTCAGCTTAATAGCTTCAGCTTCATCAAAAGGAAGAGGAATCTTCCATATATATGCAATGTACATTTTACTGTTATATCAGTTAATAAATACTCAGATTTAAACAGCACCAACTTCTTTCTGCTCATCTATTTAATTCTCACTACATCAGAAGGAATGTGATTTTTTTCCTGATAGATGATACATTTTCCATATTTCTCCATACTTCAAACATGACCCTTTCTTTTTGACTTATTGAAGTGGAAGTAACTATCAATGTTTCGCATAAAGACAGAGAAGCCGAACATGAAAATTAAATGAAATATAAAATGCTTTAACAGTCTTCAAAGGTGGCTCAAATTTGCTTCACAAAAAAGTTTCAAACCACAAAGGAAGATTATCACAAAGATCTGAGCCATCTAAATGCACAGACAGACCCAAACCTTTCTGATTTCATATTATTTTCACAAAACTCCATGTTTTCTATGAAGAATTGCATTATCCTTAATCAAAACACTTGCTAGCGTCTTAGTGCTGTCAGACAGTTTGTAATTCGTTACTTTTTTCCTTCAGCTTTCTATTAAAATTCTCTTCTTTAAAAAGGTAGATTTAGAGAGTACTTCTCTCAATTTGATCAAAATGTGATTCTAGTGTTTGAAAGACAGACAAAACTATATTGAGTGATTGTATTAGAAGGCAAGAGAATAGTGTGGGAGGAGGCCAATATAGTGATGAGAAAGGGAATCCCTTCAGATTTCTCCTTCACTTTAGAATGTCACAGAATCTGAAAATATATTTTCTACATCTATTTTTTTTCTTTTTTGGTTTCTTTTTGGAAACGTACTACAAGAAAAAGAACAGAGTAGAGAAAAGGAATAAGATTTGTTATAAGGCTCAAAACCATTTCAAATTCCTTAAACATATCTTCTGAATTCTTTTCATCTGATAAATTATACACCTTTTGATCATATGCATCTGCAGGCTTCTCTTTAACCTAGCACACAACTATCTACTGTTCTTTGCAAAATCAAATACATTTCTTGCCTTGCTTTGGTTATCAGTTTTACCACAAATAATTTAGTCTTTAAATGATCTACCTGTTAGCTGTTCATTTTGTGTGAGTTTTATCACAAGGGTGAAACCCATAGGCTGGCAAGAGCTTGCTTTTTAATTTTATGGCTCCTGTTAATACATGTTAAGATAATAAAAGGTTTTACTAAGATTGACTAACCTGGGTTAGGCTCTGCTGGCTCCCGTGGTCAAATTAAAAATGTTCTCCCTGTTTTATATGTTTCATAATTTTCTCTTGATCACTTTGTATTGTGGCATCCTATTGTCTAATCATATCACATTCTTAATCAGACAAAATGTGGTAACTTTTCTTTTCTTTCACTCTGGAGGCAAATATGTTAACAATGAAGAATATGTCAGGAAAATGCTCTTCAGAATTGATCACCAACCCCCACCCTTTCATGAATTTTTCTAAAACTTACTGCAAGCTTTCTGTTGGCTTGCCTCGTAAATGAATAGCTTGCTGCCTTTAGCCATTTCCCCTGTGAGTTTTTTCTCTGATCTACTTGCCATTTATCATCACTGCTTTCTTCGCTTACACACACTCTTCTACAGTTTCTTTTTCTGTTCCTTTTGCTCTCTTTCCTTTCTTTGACTTAAAGTATTTCTTTTCATTTTTAATTTATTTTCACTCCATGTTTCACTTTGTAGTTTTAATTATCACTGCCAGAAATGACCATATTTTATGATGATAATTCTTTCTTTCTTCTTGAATGCCATTCACATTAATCCCCACAGCTCCTATTCCAAGTGCCTCCGTAATCTTTTGATCACTTATTTATTATACTTTTTTATTTTATATTTTACCTACTGCATCATTTGTTTTCTGATTAGATTCCTTGTATGTCTTTCTATGGTTTTCCATTACCTCCTTCTGTTATTTCTCTCATTCTCTATGCTATCTTGTCAAAATTCACTCTGTAAAGTTTACTAACCCTGTAGATTTTTTTTTAAAAATATCCCAGATGGTAGCCAATTATAAATAGTGAAATTGGCACAATACCTTTTGCTCTTGTCTGCAGTTTGATATAATTAAGCAGAGCCTGATTTGTCAGACAGGTCTGAAAGTATTATTTAAATTTAAAAAAAAATCCAACCAAACAAAACTTACCATAGACTTACTGGACATACAATCCTTTCTTGCTCAATTGAACAGTTTTTGTGCATTAGAAAACTTTTTACAACAAAGGTTTTATAATGAAATATTGATACTGGTGTGTGTATATATATTACCTCCCCCACCCCCAGAAGTATTTTTTGTCCCTACTACTCAATGTAACCAACCTCATTTTTTCTTTAAAATGTTATGATTAGGAAGACTCCACCCTGCTTGTACATGGGTGACTTTATTGAAGAGATGAACCCAAACTGATATTTTGGATCTGAACATTTGCAGAGTTTGCAAAGTTCTGGTCTGAATCTATAGACAAACCCTGCATTTCACTACAGTGTACATATAATGGTCAAATGAATATTTAAGTTTTAAACACCCCTGAACTTTGTGGAAGTTTGGATCTGGAGCTGAACTGCACAGCTTTGCTCTGGTTGTGATCAGGGGCAGCTCCAGGCACGAGAACGCCAAGCGCGTGCCTGGGGCGGCAAGCCACGGGGGGCGCTCTGCCGGTCACCACGAGGGCGGCAGGCAGGTTGCCTTCGGCGGCATGCCTGCAGAGGGTCCACTGGTCCCACGGCTTCGGCGGACCTCCCGCAGGCATGCCGCCGAATCCGCAGGACCAGGGATCTCCCGCAGGCAAGCCGCCAAAGGCAGCCTGCCTGCCGTGCTTGGGGCGGCAAAATACCTAGAGCCGCCCCTGGTTGTGATGTATTAACTTACAGGACTCTTTTATTCGACTGGTGAAAAGCATATATATTTTTTTCCATAGCAACTTATTCATGTGACTCCTGGGAAACTAATGCTAGTGACAAGGAGAAAATTAAAGGCATTGATATGTGGCACTGGTGAAGACTCCTGTTTATCTCGTGGATGGAAAAGAAAACTAACATTACGTTAGAAACATTATTGGAGAGAACTGGACTGTGTTCTTGGAAACCAACAGCCGCAAACGTATGTACTTCAGTCACATCAGGTGTAGTAATGGATATAACTCTGACAAAGTTTATCATGGTAGGAATAGTGGTGGGCGTAGTAACGGACAACCAGAAAGGTAATGGATAGATGGACTGCAGCAGATTAGTGGGAAATTAGCTGTGCAAAGTTAGCAATGGATCAAAAAGGCTTCTAAAAATTTTGTCAATAAGTCACCAGTAACCAGACAGTAATAAAATAAAATCCATTCATTCTTATCTGTTGTTCTTTATCTTGATTATGCACTGGATGAGGAACCTTGTAAAATTTTCAACATTGTATGTTGAACAAATATGGAGTGTCATTTTATAAAACACTTGACTGGAAAATATAGAGAGAAATTGCTATAGCAAATAGAAAGTTTCCTTAATCTGACACTTATTTCTGAGCTCTGTTATTTTCTCTTACCCATAATTTCCCATCCTTTATTTTCAACCCTTTTCTTTCTCCTCATCCATCTTACTGTTCTTTCTTTTTGTACTTTTTATTGGGGAGTTGAGTCATCAAAATGTGCTTTTTTTTTTTTTAAACTACTAAACAAGTGGTCCAGACAGATTGCTATATCCTGATTTCATTTACATCAGGCAATCTTTGGCTTTGCTGATGTAACTGAGACCTGAATCTGTCCCAAAGATTGAAGGATTTTTCCCATCTTTTTGTTCTGGGTCTCTCATTGTCTCTCATTTTCTACTTTTCAACCCACAGGTATCTAGTAATCTTCATGGATTTACCTCTGGCCAAAAGGACCGTATTACAGTTAGTGCTGCTCCATATATAACCCAGATTGCACTGTACTGCTTGTCTGTAGCCCAGTAGAGTCTGCCATCTGCCCATTTTCACATTATGTTGTACTGTCTTAGTACATCTGGAGGTACTTTTGTGCTTTCTCTCATTGACTGATTTGAAAGTGCTGCTTTCTTCAAATGAATTCAGCTAAATGTATATAGAGAAGTCAGTGGCTGGAAAAAAGCATCTGTTTTGTTGATTGCACAAAGATAGAAGAGTTTTGCAAAAGAGGGACAATAGCTTTTAAAAAATAAAGCAAGATAAGATGGCAGGATGACTTTTTATATGAATGGACACTACCTCACATGCATATTAGCTATTTTTCAGAATGGCGTTTAATCAATGGCACAAAATCCACCAATATTATGGTACAATAGAATTTAAATCATAATGATTGAAACAAAAGTGAATCAGCTCTGAAGGAGTTATTACATTGTCAAGGAAACATGCAATTCAGTATTATGATTACTAAAGCGGGGGCATCTTCATATGAAAACCTAGGGCCAAAATTCACAAATGTGGGTGCCTAAAGTTGGACACCTAAACCCACATTTAGCCACTTAAATAAGTAGTCACCTTCAGAGGTGCTAAGAGTGCTCTGCATTAGGTCTCATATTCAGCAAGGTATTTAAGCACTCATCTATCTTTAAGCACGAGCAATCCCATGGATTTAAGGTCCTGTTCAAGTCAATAGGACTACTGTGCTTAAGTGTCTTGCTGAATTCGGACTTATATTAGATGACTTATTCAGTGGATTTAAATACTTAGTATTAGGCAGTCACGTATGAGATCTTAACCACAATGTGATTTAAACATAGGTCATAATTTTAGTTTATGAGTTATCTCTATCAGACCAGTAACCATATATTTTTAAAAGGCATGCTTCCTTACTTTGGTAACATAGGACTCAGCTGGGCTGGCTTAAACACACTTGTGATCACTTAGTCATGCAAGCAACTCCATTCACATTAATGGGAATACTCGTGTGTGTAAGGGCTCCAGGACTGGGCAGTTGTGATATCAAAAGGAAAAGCAGTGTAAAAAAAAATCTCATTTAAAATAATTCTTGTGTTTCTCTACCATTTTAATTTCCTGTCGCAAAAAAAACTGTTTAGTATATTTCATTTTGGTTTATGGTGGGTTTCTAGTTTCCGCATCAATCTCCTTGTTGTTTCTTTGATCTTTGTACAACTTTAATAATAATACCTCTCTCTTTTATATAGTGCTTTTCATCTGTAGATCTCAAAGTGCTTTGCAAAGATGGTCAGTATCATTATATCTATTATTCTTCATATTATGAATAAGAGGAAACACATTGACACAGGTGGGTTCCAAATAACTGCATTTATTAACTATATGCAAACATAGTTTGGCAAAGTTATAAGCAACTGCTATTGTCGTGTTACAAAGGGAAGTGTTTGGCAGCTTTAATAATAGTAGACCATGATACCAACCCCTCCTATGATGTACTTTGTCCTTTATAATGTACTCTTGTCTAAAGTAGGCTGTAGATGTAACTAGCAGCCTGCCAGATAATGAAGTAATGAGTTCTGCACAAGCGGCTACTGCTCCTAATTGATTCTGGGATCACAGATTAGTACATTGGGATTATAAATCTTACCCATGCAATTATTTAAACATATCTCTTGTATTTTATAACCTATTTGTTCTGCAAATTTCCTTGTGTACTATAACTAATCCTGAAGTGTTTTTTTCTTCCTTCCTCTTTCTTGTTCTCAGCAATCGCTCTCTAATTAAACATTGTTGATTTGTTTATTTTTGGAAATATTCTGATTAATACACAATCTCCTTTGCAGACATTAAATAATGTGTAGGTATAAATCAAGCAGCATTTTAAAAGCTGCTTTATAATGGCATGCAATTGGGCAGTCTTTGAGGGTGCTGATCTGTGTACAGTCTGTTCTTGACATATACCACATGACAGCCATTTGTGTGTAGTTTTGCAGACAAATTTGTTTTATATTGTTTGCAGGAAAACGAATGAGTTGATCAGGAGGCCAAGGAGGATAGACTGTCACAAAGGGAAGAGATGGTACTGTTTGCTCTCAGAATGTCTTTGCATACTTTCCCAATACGGATATAAGATTCAAATAACAAGCAGAAACATTCTTACAGGCAGTCACATATACTGGGGCGGAGGGAAGAGGTCAAGGGAGGGAGTAGGTATTGATTTCTGAGGATAGATTAAAAGAGTTATTTCCAAGCATGTTTAACATCCCAGATATTGAAGTGGGGAGGAATGCAATATGATTCAGAAAATAAGCTAAAGCCATATAGCATAGTTAAAAGTAGTTCAGTTCTGTTTTCAAAGGGTTATTTCCTAGCTGATAGAGTTTTGCGTAAACTGTCCCATAAAATATGTGCACCCCTGATCCCCACCATTACAAGGAGAAAGTTACACAAAATAGTAGCAAAAGGATGAACATATAGAGTGGATTCTCTTCTTGGCGTAAATTAGCAGAGTTCCACTGAATAATGAATCTGTGCCAGTTTACACTAGCAGGTAATCTAGCCCATTGTATAGTGCCTGAAGTAAGATTTATGCTCCACATGTTTCCAAGAGTGCTTGGCCTCAACATTAGCTTCAGGATTTGGCATGAACATATATCACAAATAATTAATGATGACCAACTTTCAGCAATTAAAAACATATAATTCCCTCTAGCAATTAGCATGATGTGCCATGTTTTCTAAATAAATTTTAGTGATGGTGAGCATCCTTGCCCTTCAGCTATCTTCTTTGAAAGGGAAAAACAGAGTAATGGATTGTCAAGTAATTTGATTTTTCTGGTTGGCAGAAGCTTGAGGTACATGGCTTTTTGGGTATTGTTCTGGTTTGTATCCTTTGATATGGACTAGCAGTCTTTATTAGAATGTTCCCAGATTCTTGTTTTGCAATATTCACCTCACTCTACAAAATCCACAATTTTACAAAATCCACATAAAATCTAATAAACAGTGTATAGCACTAAATAGAGCTGGTTTGAAATTTTCAAGAGGAATGATTTTCCAATACAAAATGCAGTTTGGGATTTTGCTGTAAATTTTCAATTTTCCATTGGGAAATATCAATCAAGTATTTTGTTATGAGTCTGTTCAACCTGAATCACAAAATTTCATTTTATTGAAAACCTTTTATTTCAAATCAATTCCACAAAATATTGAACTACATTTCCCTATCCAGGTATTCAGGGGCGGCTCCAGGCCCCAGCACGCCAAGCGCGTGCTTGGGGTGGCATGCCACGGGGGGCGCTCTGCCAGTCGCCGGGAGGGCGGCAGGTGGCTCCAGTGGACCTCCCGCAGGCGTGCCTGCGGAGGGTCCGCTGGTCCCGCGGCTCCGGTGGAACATTGCAGGCACGTCTGCGGGAGGTCTACCAGAGCTGCAGGACCGGCGTCTGGCAGAACGCCCCCCGCGGCATGCCGCTGTGCTTGGGGCGGCAAAATGGCTAGAGCCGCCTCTGCGTGTATTGTCTTTTGGGAGTTGTAGTTTGGGCTCCCATTCCCTGCTATGTCTGGGCTTCTTCAAAGACTGTTATCTCACATAATACAATGTGTTTTTCATCTGACCAAGTGGTGTGGTGCATTATGGTAGTCATGTGGCCCTGGTGTTTCATGGGTGATGGAGTCTGGACAGATAATCTGGTCCATAGGGGAGAAGGAGGCATCAGGCTCCTGAATTACTACTCCTGTGAGGCAATGCATCACCACGGGAAAAAGATGTTTAATGTTCAACTGATTCAAAATGAAGCATTTTGGGTCAGTTCAACAAACTGAATGGTAACATTTTGATTTCAGAAATGTACATAAGAACGGCCATGATGGGTTAAACCTAGGTCCCATCTAGCCTAGTATCCCATCTTCTGACAGTGGTCAGTGACAGATGCTTCAGAGGGGTGACCAGAACAGGGCAATTATTGAGTGATCCATCCCAGGTCATCCAGTCCCAGCTTCTGGCAGTCAGAGGAATAACAACATCCGGAATATGGGATTGTGTTTCTGATTATCTTGGCTACTAGTCATTGATGGACCTATTTTCCATAAACGCATCTAATTCTTTTTTTAACCCAGTTATAGTCTTGGCCTTCACAACATCCTCTGGCAAAGAGTTCCACAGGTTGACTGTGCATTGGGTGAAGAAGTACTTCCTTCTGTTTGTTTTAACCTGCTGCCTACTAATTCATTGGGTAACCCCTGATTTTTGCCTTATGTGCAGGTGTAAATAACACTTCCTTATTCACTTTCTCCACACCATTCGTGATTTTGTAGACCTTTATATACTCTTCTTGTTTAAACTGAACAGTCCCCATATTTTTAATCTCTCCTCATATGGATTGTGTTCCATACTTCAAATTATTTTGCTGCCCATCTCCGTACTTTTTCCAATTTTAATATATCTTTTTAGAGACGGGGCAACCAGAACTGCACACAATATTCAAGGTAGTGAGCGTACTCGCGGTATGATAATTTCTGTTTTATTATCTATCTGGTTCCTAATGGATCCTAACATTCTGTTAGCTTTTTTGGCTGCAGCTGCACATTGAACAGCTGTTTTCAGAGAACTATCCACAATGACTCAAAGATCTCTTTCTTGAGTCATAACAGCTAATTTAGACCCCATCATTTTGTATGTATCGTTGGGATTGTTTTCCAATGTGTATTACTTTGCGTTTATCAACATTGAATTTCATCTGCCATTTTGCTAGCCAGTTACCCAGTTTTGTGAGATCCCTTTGTAACTCTTGATGGTCTGCTTTAGTCTTAACCTTGAGTAATTTTGTATCATCTGCAAACTTTGCCACCTCACTGTTTACCCTTTTTAACAGATAGTTAATGAATCTGTTGGACAGCACAGGTCCCAGTACAGATCCTTCAGGGTCCTCTCTCCACTGAGAAAAGTGACCATTTATTCCTTTGCTTTGTTTCCAATCTTTTAACCGGTTACTGATCCACGAGAAGACCTCCTCTCTTATCCCAGGACTCTTTACTTTGCTTACCAGCCTTCGGTCCTTGTCAAAGGCTTTCTGAAAGTCCGAGTACACTATATCCACTCTCTTGTCTATATGTTTGTTGACCCCGTCAAAGAATTCTAATAGATTATTGAGACATGATTTCCCTTTATAAAAGCTGTGCTGTCTCTTTACATATTGTGTTCATCTCTGTAGACATATATTGATTTGATTAAAAAGTAAAAAGAAAACATTTTGACATTTCTGAATTAATTTTGTCAGCATATACATTCCTCTAAAAATTTCAGACTTTCAGCTTTTCAATCCAATGAGATTTGAGGGTTGGAGAAGGTGAAATGTTGGAATTTCCCATGGGACAGAAATCCCAGTTGACAGAAGTAGTCAAAATATGCTGCAATTTTAAATTAATTCTGGATAACTAGAGCTATGACATTGTTTTGCATGATATTGCAGACCTAGCCTTATTTGAATGTAGATTATTGCATATGTATTGGAAAATGGAATGGAAGAAGATGCACTGGGTTTGATTTGTCTTGCACCTTATATAATTATTTACACCTATGCAAACTTGTACCAAATCAGACTGTGATATCATTTTTACCCCCATTTGCACTCCTTTTACCCAGATGTAACTGACTGCATGAGGTGCAAGGGCAGGAACTAAATGTAAGGTTTTTGATCCATTTTTAGGAATTTGAATACAAGTGACCCAATTTTTTTAAAATGGTGGAGAACCTTAAAATGGTGGAGACTTAGTATCTTTTAAATAAGACTACCTTTTGGGTGGCAGGCATCTAAGAGCCTAACCTGAGGCATTCTGTTTATAAAAACAGGTCTTAAAATAGTGGGACAAAATTGTCTTTGAGCACAATAAGTGTGTGTGTGTGTGTGAGCAAGCAGTTGTGAGAGAGAAGACTGCAGTAATGCCTGAAAGCTGGTGGTTTAATCATCTTACGCAGTAAGAAATGGACAGACTGCCTCAGGGGTGAGGATGAGGACAGCACTATTGTTGTGCTCACTACACATCCTTTAAAAATATGGCCAGGAACAAATTCTTGTTGGAAATGAGAAGAAGATTTCTAACTGTCAGAGTGTGAGGTTCTGAAAAAGCTTTCCAAATGTTGGAGTCTGTAAAAAGAGTTAGTGAGGAATATGTACTATTCCTAAATACCATGATAACAAAATGTATATAGATTGACACAGGAAACAAAAGCAGGATTCAAGTGGACATCACAAATAACGGACAAGCTGTAGAGGCAGTAGATGAATTTAATCATCTGGGATCATATATATCCAACCAAGGAGGCTGTTAAAAAGAAATTAGAAAAAAGGCTAGTAATTGCTTGCTCAGTTATGGCCTTCCTTAAAGTGTGGGAAAACAGTGGCATCTCACAATATATGAAGGTGCAACTGGTGGAAAGCCCTTAATTTTTTTTCCATAGTGATTTATGGATGTGAATTGTGGGAAGTTAATGTTGCTCATCAGAAGAAAATTGAAGCTTTTGAAATGCGGTGCTGGCAAAGACTTTCATATCTCCTGGACAGAAAAAAAGAATGCCTGTGTTTGAAATATTATTGAAGAGAAGTAAACCCCAGTGTCAGAAATCAGCAAATGTAAACATAAGTACTTTGGTCACTGTAAGCGTCCGGTGTGGGGGCTTGGCCGTCTCAGGTGCGGCCGGGAGCCAGGCCGCGTCACTACACGGCCTAAATCCGCAAGTCAGTCTCCGAAGGTCCACGGGCTCAGACCCTCAGGTTGGGGCTGAGCAAGAACAAATAGAGTCAGTAATTTAAGCCCCAGGCCCTCAGTCAGGGCGGGGCAACCAACAGCAGTTCTAGGCTCAGATCCTTGGCAGGAGCTGAGCAAGAGCAATAGTTCAGGGCTCAGTTCCTTGGCAGGAGCTGAGCAAGAGCAATAGTTCAGGGCTCAGGTCCTTGGCAGGAGCTGAGCAACAGCAGTAGTTCAGGGCTCAGGTCCTTGGCAGGAGCTGAGCAACAGCAATAGCTCAGGGCTCACTGTCTGAGCGCTGGGGTGAGGGGGAGACTGCCACCCGTGAGTGGGGTGGCAGGGGGGACACAGGCCCACCCACTCCACTGTGTCCCAGCACGGGGCCCTAACAGCAGCAGTTAGTCTGCTGCTGTGTCGGTGGGGTCCTGACCGCAACACACCGACATCGGCTCAACGTCTGCTGTAGCCAGACTGGGGTCAGCTACCCCCGGGCTACTTTCCATTTCCCCCTCCATGGGTACCTGTTCAGTACTGGTGTCCGGCGCTGGGTCCCACACCATGGGCTCCTCGTCGTGCTGAGTGTCGGCTAGCTCGGGCTGCTCCTCAGGACGTGGGTCGGGGTTACGCTCAGGTAGCTCCTCGGGTTACCGGGCCCGGGGAAGGCTCGGCCAGTCCTCCTCAGGGTACCGTGCTCGGGGAAGGCTCGGCCAGCCTTCTTCAGGGTACCTGGCTCGGGGAAGGCTCGGCCAGCCTTCTTCAGGGTACCTGGCTCGGGGCAGGCTCGGTCCAGCAGGAGCTTGGTCAGGAGCGTCTGTCCTCTCCGGCCGCCGGGCTGCAACTGAGCGCTGGGCCGGGGCTTTTATACTTCCTGTCCCGCCCCTTGACTTCCGGGGGGCGGGGACAGGCGGCAATGGCTCCGCCCACTGTGGCAGCTGTTCTGGCTCCTCCCTCTCAGGTGCGGCCGGGAGCCAGACCGCCTCACTACAGTCACATTAGCGTAGAAATAGAAGTAACCTTAAGAAAGTTATTTTGGAAGGAATGGTGGAGGTTTATCATAGCAGGAGGTGATCAATGAAAAGATGGATGGATGGTGGATGGCAGGTCACTGGAAGGTCAGCTACTGATTGGTAAAATTAGTGCTGGATTGTGAAGACTTTAGAAAATTCTGCTGTGATATCACCAGTATTCAGATATGAATAAATGGATTTACTTACTTAAAGAGCTAAATTTTGATCCCTCACATGCCAATCCTTCTGCTGCAGAGGAGAAAGATCTTGCTCAGACTGTGTCTTGTTAGCTTCAATCATATCTGACCCTAGGTTTTCACTTTGAGCAGCAAGAAATGATAAAATCCTGTTTTAGTATAAAGACAGAAAATGGGCAAAATGTGGGTCCAACTACAGGTTGTGATTTTGTGGATCCCAGTTGAGATCCAGGTTTTGGTTGGACCTCGTATGTAATTCTTCAGAAGACTTTCCTCTGTACCTGTCTGCACTTTATGCTGTGGATTGTGTTTCTTGCTTCAGGCGAGAGCCTTCATCCTCTACATGCTCTCCCATCCCTTACAGGAGCTAGCGACGTTTGCAATCCCTCTGTTCTCTTGAATGCAAAGACTACTCCATGCTAATACCACCTTGTTGAACAGGTCACTCTAAAAGAGGGTCAGAATAAGGAAGGATGATTACCCTGCCATCCCTCTACAGTGGTCAACACTTTTCCATGGAGAGAAACATACACAGCTCCTTCCTAAATGGTGGCATATAACATGTTTCCCCAAGTGTGGGGGCTTCCAAAGTGGTGCCATCATTTAATTTTCCACACAATATGGATAGAACTACAGTAAGATCTATAAGACTCTCTTCTCTCCATTTTCTGAACCCAATTTGCTGTCCTCTGTGCAGGCTTCCCATGTTCTTGGGCAGCTTGCTCACCCAGAGTCTAAGTATTTTTCTCATCGTAACAGAAGTAAGATGTAAACTAGATTATTTTTAGAGTTATCCATGCTTTTTTTTCAATATCATTGCTGACAATGAATGAAGGCTGAAACCCTGGGCTGTTTGTGATAAGATTGGAACTAAAAGTTACAGCTCTGATCGCTAACAACATCAGATTGGGACAGGATTGCAGCAGGCTTTTTCTACTCTGTTAATCTTCCTACTTTTCCAGCTTTCTAGCTCTCACTTAGCTTCCTCTTATCTCTCTATCTTACATATATTTCTAGGATACATGCCCCCTTGGTATCTAACCAACAAGAGTGCTCATTTTCCCTGAGTGATTGGCTCTCAAATGTATTAACTGGTTAAAGAGTCCAGTCAAAGTACTGTATTTCTTTGCTAGTTTTCAGCATTTGGACAAGTTTCTATACATCTGGCACTACTGCTTTGAAGCTGCACGACAGATTTCTAAGGTACCTTTATTGTTTTACTAACTGACATCAGCAGATTTGATCTGAAAATAGTTATTAAAATTACACAATGGAAAGCATAAGCCTGGTGGTACAGGTGAAAACCAACAACCATACACTGGCCCAGTTTGGAATACTAGTGTCCTTAGGAATTCTTAGAAGTCTTAATGTGCTCATATAATTAGTTTTCACTCATGTGAGTATTCCCATTGAAGTCTAGGCTTTCAGCAGCTGTGGAATGCATTGGGAACCACTAGCAACTCCCCAACAATTTACACAAATAGAGGTGAGAGAATTATTCGGCTGTTTGTTGATACCTTTATCCTACAGTGGAAAACAACTTAAATTCTTACAATTTTCTGTTATTTTGAATTTTAACAGTGGAAAAAAAAATCTTGCTCTAGTGATGACACACTTGCTAACATGGAAGGAACAAAGAGATAAAGGCTATATTTTCTCCATAGTTAACTATCACTGGTTGATGTACTAGAATAAACAAACTGTTTTTAAATGTTGGAAGAAACTAATTTTTAAGTTCACTACCGTCCCTCTGAAGATGGGGAACAAAAGTGCTATGTAAGCCTCTCGGAAAGCAACCTTTCCATTTCACCTTACTTTCCAAACTCTCCTGCCACCAATTTAGTTTTATTCTTTATAAATTATTTAAATGATTTATAAATCAGTGGCATGCTTTAGGAAGCTGTTGGGTAACATATATTTTGTGCATGACTGATAGTAGTTATCTGACCTATAAATTACTGCTATGATTTATAAATCAGCTGTATATTCTATCAATCAAAAACTTATATGTGTGGTAGACATTTAAAAGTTCTGATTTATAAATCAGGGTATGATAAAGTGGAACACATCATAAAGAAGAAAGCATCAAATATCAATCACTACCTGCCCTTACTTGTAGATATTCAATACGTGGCAGACTATGGAAAAGAATGACAGCTAATAATTTAGGTTAGAGACATACAAATGATGAGACAAAATACGCTGCTGGCTTCTGTAAAACAAGTTATTCATGAGCATTTTGATTTTATCAACCTGCATTGACAGGATATAGGTGTGATGGGGTGGGTCACAGTAACTCCCTTGGGAACTGTCAATTGATGTGAAAAGACTACTACTGCCCCTGCTTTCCCTGCCAGCTCGGGACTCCAGCACCCTGTCTTGCTGAGCCAGACACGCCCGTCTGCTCCAACACAGACCCAGGGTCTGAACCATGTGTCCCAAAACTGTAGACTTATCTGAAAGCAGCTTACAGAAGTGTTCCTGTCTTTAACATTCAGATGCCTAACTCCCAATGGGGTCTAAACCCCAAATACATCCATTTTACCCTGTATAAAGCTTATACAGGGTAAACTCATAAATTGTTCACCCTCTATAACACTGATAGAGGGAGATGTGCAGCTGTCCCCCACCCAAGTATTAATACATACTCTGGGTTAATTAATAAATAAAAAGTGATTTTATTAAATACAGAAAGTAGGATTTAAGTGGTTCCAAGTAGTAACAGACAGAACAAAGTGAATTACCAAGTAAAATAAAACAAAACATGCAAATCTAAGTCTAATACAGTAATAAAACTGAATACAGATAAAATCTCACCCTCAGATGTTTCAATAAGTTTATTTCACAGACTGGACAACCTCCTAGTCTGGGCACAATCCTTTCCCCGGTACAGCCCTTGTTCCAGCTCAGGTGATAGCTAGGGGATATTTCATGATGGGTGCCCTTTTTCTCTGTTCCACCCACTTATATATCTTTTGTATAAGGTGGGAATCCTTTATCCTTCTGGGTTCTCACCCCCCCCCATCTTCTTCTCAATGGAAAACCATCAGGTTAAAGATGGATTCCAGTTCACACGTTTACAGGAAGACTCACAAGTAAAACAGAGCCATCTACAGACAATTGTCCTGGTTAGTGGGAGCCATCAAGATTCCAAACCACCATTAATGGTCCACACTTTGCATAATTACAATAGGCCCTCACAGTTATATTTTCTATTTCTAATCTTAGATATAAGAGTGGTACATTTATACAAATAAGATGACCACACAGTAGATTATAAGCTTTGTAATGATACCTTACAAGAGACCTTTTGCATAAACCATTTTCCAGTTACATTATATTCATACTCATCAGCATACTTTCATAAAATCATATAGAATGCAACGTCACAATAGGATATTAGCTGGAGTAGAATTTATATGCCTAGTGCAACTAACTTACAGTTCTTATCTGTTTTTCTTCCAGTGACTTCAGATTAGCCAGTTACCAGGTTGTAATTGTACCAAATTGTTAGGATGTGTTTTTTCTCTCTTCTTTTCTGATAACTCTACATTTTCTGCAATATCATTTTAACACCCTACTAGTTCTAGCATTTCCAGTTTATGAGTAATTCAAATGTGGTGCTTTCCATTAAGAATCATTTTATCAATTGCTCTAGATTACTGATTTTATATTAAAATATTCAGTGATCCTAATCCTCAAAGTTGTGCAGCAACACGTGGCTTCTTAAATTACTGACACATGGTGCGTGCTAAGCTCCATTATGCTTTATAATTACCCAAGGGAATAACTTTTGATGGCACTATATAAACTGTAACCATCATCATTAAATATGAAAAGATACCGGTTAGTACCATAGTGGCATGACAGTAGTTATAAGCAAAATACATGCTTAGAGAACAGATCAGGATGTGGAACTTCTAGCCAACTATAAAACAAATTGCTGTATCATCCTTGGTTTTCCAGGAGCATGTGCTTCACAGAGCTCCAGGATCATGCGGTAGACAATATAAGATTGATTCAAGGTGGACCTTCTGATAACCAGCTCAAGATAGGAAGAAGCAAGGAAGTGGCATAGCTAAACTATTAAACAAAGGCGTGGGGAGAGGTAGGGAGAACAACATCATTTCCATTCTGGTCAGAGAAGTGATCAGTAGCCAATACCAGATGCTTTCAAGGAAGATATCCACCCCCCACAATACAGTTAATGGAATAACCTGCCCAACCAAAGAAAGAGGAAGAAACAGAAATAAAATCTGTGCACTGCAAAGAATCACATCATCTAAGACAACTGTAGCCAATTATATCTAGAAGATGATTGGTATTGATGTGTATTGTTTACTGGCTGTTTTTAAGTGACAGCTATCAGTGCTATGCTCAGAAATGCCTATGTAATTAAAAACTTTATTGTCAAATACATTTCATAGTTCATTCATGCTGGACTGAGCCAAATGAGTGCTGTTTTCTTGTAGTTGTTCAAAGCACCATTTACAAGACTCACAGTAAAATGGAAATTGCTTATTCAAAAACTGGTAGCATTCATTATCAAGAGATCAAGGTCATAGATGAAATTTAAAACTTTGTTACAAATACAGGGAAAATCACCTTCTGAATGATTGGTGTAGAAAGAGTTTAAGTTCAACTATTCATACAGTCAAACTGCCTGAATTAAACAGTGTATCTATAACTCATGATTCTGAGTCCATCCATAAAATATGAGTCTTTGAGAAATTGCCTTTCAGTGGCATTATTGTTATTTATCATTACGTTATTTTATAATTCTATATACCACATTCTATATCATAATTATAGTATCTTGGCACACTCTACAAACAAACTGCCCACCAAAATAGTGAGACAAGATGGGTGGGGTAAAATCTTTTACTGGACCAACATCTGTTGGTGAGAGAGACAAGCTTTCAAACTTCTGCAGGTCTAAAGAAGAGCTCTGTGTAAAGCCTGAAAGCTTGTCTCTCTCACCAACAGAAGCTGGTCCAATGAAAGATATTACCTCATCCACCTTGTCTCTCTAATATTCTGGGATCAACACAGCACACCAAAAATAGTGAGCAATCAAATAGGAGTGTACAGTATGACTTTCACCAGCTAATAGTCTATAGTAGAGCAGGTTCCCTATGTACCAAACATTCAGAATCTTTCCCATATAAAAGCCTGGGAGCTAATAATTTTATACTAGGTCATGAGAGATCTATTCCACGTTCTGTACATGGAGGAACATTCATTCAAATAATGGGAGTTACCCATGTAAATAGACTTCACATTGATGGAACAACAGACTTTTAAATATCTACTATGTAGTTAATATAAAATATGTTTCTAATAACCAATAGACATTTAAATAACGCTCAGTAGAAATCCTGTTGAATGGATATAAAATGAGCCTTGTTTCAAAGGATTTCTTTCTACTGAATTAATTAAATTAAAAATTACCACAAATCATACCCTGTCATAACTCTAAAGGGAAGGGTAACAACTCTCCTCTATACAATTCTATAAAATCCCTCCTGGCCAGAGGCACCAAAATCCTTTTACCTCTAAAAGGTTAAGAAACTCAGGTAACCTGGCTGACACCTGACCCAAAGGACCAATAAGGGGACAAGATACTTTCAAATCTTGGGGGAGAGGGGTGGTAGGCTTTTGTTTGTGCTCTTTGTTTTGGGTGGTGTTCATTCTTGGGGCTAAGAGAGACCGGATATCAATCCATGTTCTCCAAATCTTTCTGCACAAGTCTCATATTTCAAACTTGTAAGTAACAGCCAGGCAAGGCATGTTAGTGTTATCTTTGTTTTCTCAACTTGTAAATGTTCCTTTGCTAGAGGGAGGTTTATCCCTGTTTTGCTGTAACTTTGAAACTAAGGCTAGAGGGGGTTCCTCTGGGCTCTTTGACTCTGATTACCCTGTAAAGTTATTTCCATCATGATTTTACAGAGATGAACTTTACCTTCTTTTCTTTTCTTTTTCTTTTAATAAAATTCTTCTTTTAAGAACCTGATTGATTTTTCATTGTTTTAAGATCCAAGGGTTTTAGATCCGTGTTCACCAGAACTAGTTGTTGAGGGTATTCTCAAGCCTACCCAGGAAAAGGGGTGTAAGGACTTGGGGTGGGGGGAAGGAATTAGTCTCAAATCTGACCAGGAAAGGGGGGTTAGGGACTTGGAACTCTGCCTTCCCCCAAATATTTCCCAAGTAGCTCTCCCCTAAGATTTGGAACGTGCTTGGTGGTGGCAGCTTACTGCTAACCTAAGCTGGTAAATAAGCGTAGGGGGTCTTTCATGCGGGTCCCCACATCTGTACCCTAAAGTTCAGAGTGGGGAAGGAACCTTGACGTACCCAATTGATCAAAGTGAATGTTAAGCAGCAATTATACTTTGAAGTAAGTACATGTTACCAACTGCATATTACAGTGCATTTCACATTTTTTCTTTTAACTGTGCCAACATATACAGGAAAAGGATTCCATTAAGTAAAAGAAATCTTTCTTTTAAAAAAAAAAAAATTGTCCATCCTTCTAAGACGGTAACTGTCAAATGCACATGAACAAGTAGATAACATGTCAATACAGTATGTCACTGTGCAGGCTGATCCATTGTTTCTGGAATAAAATAAAGCTAGCAAGTGAGCCTTTTGTGTAAATTAAACTTTACTTGTAATGACAAACTATTACATGCTCTGCTGGTGTAGAAAATGGCATTTTTGTTTGATCTAAGATACTTCTGAAAATTATTTGAATAAGGATACACTTGTACATCCAAATCAATTTCTTGTTAGAATAAAACATTCTTGAAACATAGTTAACTTTTATAAACATGTTTAATCATGGTGGAATATTCACCCATTTTACCAGCAGCATTCAGCCATGGTGTTCAATGATTAAATTAATGAACATGTCTGTGATCCTAGTTTCTGGTGTCTAGAAAAAGGGCAATAAATTAGTATGGCAAACCATGCAATGTTCATCTTTGTTGTATCAAGAGAAAGTAACTAATAAATCTTCAGTAAACAGGAGAGTTTCTATACAATATTTTATATACATTTTTGTGAGAAATTGGAATATGCAATTGATAACTTGCAGTTGGTAATTGTATTATTTGTACTGCATTGTCAATCTCTGTGTCTAAGATCTGTTTATCTAGCCACTCTGTCATGCTCCCATCACAGTACTAACTATTTACTGATTGATAGTAGAGACATTAAATTAAATTCTGTGGGTAAATCGTAAAGAATAAAATTGTCAGACACATAGAAGAACATAAATTGTTGGGCAAAAGTCAACATGGTTTCTGTAAAGGGAAATCATGTCTTACTAATCTATTAGATTTCCTGAAAGCCTTTGACAAGGTCCCTCACCAAAGGCTCTTACGTAAATTAAGTTGTCATGGGATAAGAAGAAAGATCCTTTCATGGGCTGAGAACTGGTTAAAAGACAGGGAACAAAGGGTAGGAATAAATGGTAAATTTTCAGAATGGAGAGGGGTAACTAGTGGTGTTCCCCAAGGGTCAGTCCTAGGGACCAATCCTATTCAACTTATTCATAAATGATCTGGAGAAAGGGGTAAACAGTGAGGTGGCAAAGTTTGCAGATGATACTATACTGTTCAGGATAGTTAAGACCAAAGCAGACTGTGAAGAACTTCAAAAAGATCTCACAAAACTAAGTGATTGGGCAACAAAATGGCAAATGCAATTTAGTGTGGATATATGTAAAGCAATGCACATTGGAAAAAATAACTCCAACTATACATACAATATGATGGTGGCTAATTTAGCGACAACTAATCAGGAAAAAGATCTTTGAGTCATCGTGGATAGTTCTCTGAAGATGTCCACGCGGTTTGCAGTGGCAGTCAAAAAGCAAACAGGATGTTAGGAATCATTAAAAAGGGGATAGAGAATAAGATGGAGAATATCTTATTGCCATTATCTTGAATATTGTGTACAGATGTGGTCTCCTCATCTCAAAACAGATATACTGGCATTAGAAAAGGTTCAGAGAAGGGCAACTAAAATGATTAGGGGTTTGGAATGGGTCCCATATGAGGAGACATTAAAGAGGCTAGGACTTTTCAGCTTGGAAAAGAGGAGATTAAGGGGAGATATGATAGAAGAATATAAAATCATGAGTGATGTGGAGAAAGTGAATAAGGAAAAGTTATTTACTTGTTCCCATAATATAAGAATTAGGGGCCACCAAATGAAATTAATGGGCAGCAGGTTTAAAACAAATAAAAGGAAGTTCTTCTTCACACAGCATACAGTCAACTTGTTAAACTCCTCGTCTGAGGAGGTTGTGAAGGCTAGGACTATAACAGAGTTTAAAAAAGAACTGGATAAATTCATGGTGGGTTTAGTCCATTAATGGCTATTAGCCAGGATGGGTAAGTAATGGTGTCCCTAGCCTCCGTTTGTCAGAGGGTGTTGATGGACCGCAGGAGAGAGATCACTTGATCATTACCCGTTAGGTTCACTTCCTTTGGGGCACCTGGCATTGGCCACTGTCAGTAGACAGGATACTGGGCTGGATGGACCTTTAGCCTGACTCAGTACAGCCATTCTTATGATCTTCTTATGGGTATTGAAAGTTGAATTAACATTGAAAACTCCTAGGGTGGAGAATAGAAATAAAATTAGTATATGACCACAGATAGTTTTCTAAGTGGTATCTGTATTGTGTAATGAGAATGAGGTGCTTTCTTCATAAATAACGTTAAAACTTATTACATACATTTGGGGAATTTTTGTTACTATTTATTGTAATTAATTTGCTATCATGGTCATTCTTAAATTGCTTATGTATTTTTGTTCTTCCATGTTTGTCAAATCCAGTAACATTTTTCAACTTTGAAGATGATATGACATGCTTCTTTGCTGTCCAAACAGTAAGGATGAGCTATCAAAGCTGGTGCCTATCTTCATAATTTATCCGAGAAACAGTACTAGCGAAAGTACTGATCTGGGGTTGATGTGTCAAGGAGCACAGACACATCAACCTTATTAATGCTGAATACTCCTGTGATGTTGCACTCTATATGATTTTATAAAAATATGCTAATGAGTGTGAATGTAATGTAACTGGAATATGCTTCATGCAAAAGGTCTCTTGTAAAAGCTCATTACAAAGCTTATAATCTACTGAGTGTGGTCATCCTATTTGTATAAATTTATCACTCTTGTATCTGAAACTAGAAATATAACTGAGGGCTTATTGTAATTATGTGAAGTGTGGGCCATTAATGGTGGTTTGGAATCTTGATGGCTCCCATCAACCAGGACAATTGACTGTGGATGGCTCTGTTTGCAGGCAGGCCTTCCTGTGAGTCAAGCTGGGAGGAATGAGGCTTGGGGTTTTACAGTGACATGTGATCATGTCACCTGAACTGGAATCCATCTTTAACCTAGTGCTTTTCCATTGAGAAGTGGATAATACAGATAATCTCACCCTTAGAGATGTCACCTGAACTGGAATCCATCTTTCCCACCTCTGGGTAGGAACCCAGAGGGACAAAGGATTCCTGCCTTATGCAAAAGAGATATAAATGCGTGGAACAGAACAAAGGTGAAGGCCATCATGAGGAATCCCCTAGCTACCACCTGAGCTGGAACAAGAGCTGTACCAGGGGAAAGAATTGTGCCCAGGCCTGGAAGGTGTCCAGTCTGAAGAAAAAACTTACTGAAGCATCTCTGAGGGTGAGATTATCTGTATTTAGTTTGATTAGACATAGATTTTCATGTTTTATTTTATTTTGCTTGGTGACTTACTTTGTTCTGTCTGTTACTACTTGGAACCACTTAAATCCTACTTTCTGTATTTAAAAAAATCACTTTTTACTTATTAATTAACCCAGAGTATGTATTAATACCTGGGGGAGGCAAACAGCTGTGCATATCTCTCTATCAGTGTTATAGAGGGTGAACAATTTCTGAGTTTACTCTATATAAGCTTTATACAGGGTAAAACAGATTTATTTGGGTTTAGACCCCATTGGGAGTTGGGCATCTGAGTGTTAAAGGCAAGAACACTTCTGTAAGTGGCTTTCAGTCAGGCCTACAGCTGTTAGGGGACGTGATTCAGACCTGGGTCTGGGTTTGCAGCAGGCTAGCAAGTCTGGGTCAAACCAGGCAGGGCACTGAAGTCCTAAGCTGACAGGGCAGGAAAGCAGGGGCAGAAGTGGTCTTGGCATATCAGCTGGCAGCTCCCAAGGGGGGTTCTGTGATTCAACCCATCACAACTCCCTCCACAACCAGTTCCACTGAAGTAACTGAGAGAGTTTTAGAGTAAAGTACTTATCCAACATGAGTAAAAATGTAGCAAACCCTGGCCTCAAAATTTATTTTATTGTAAACTAATTTAATGCTTCTGAAAGTTGTGCCACTTGCTAGCCACATGGACTATATATACATTGTGATTTGACAAAGAATCTGTATTGTGATTAAACAGAGGACCTTATTGCAGCTTGATTTTAGCTAGCATGGGTATATCTACGCAAGCTGGAAATCAGACCTCCTAGCTTGAAATGTAGATGTACTCTAAAATGCATAGCAGCTGGTTCATTCTCCATCCATTCCCATTCTTAGCCACTCTCCTGAGTTTTTAATAAATTAAGTGTTCAGCTTAGAGTGACTTATGATGGTGAGTGTTAGATGAGAACACCTGCCCAATTGGGATATGGAATGCAATTACCAGCTTTCATATAGTGTATTGAACAGCTATCAGTTGGTAATGACTTCCCATTGCTATTGAAATGGGAGGATGTTGCACTGGTCATTTTCACCATCATTAGTGTCTTGGCAATATCTAATCCATGAGAAATGTTCAGAAGAAAGAAAACCATTCCAAAGAAGTTCATATTTTGGTCCTAACAAATATGATTATATGCCTTTTAATTTAAAAGAAAACAAATTTTTAGATTCTTGCACCTTAGTGTAGATAATGATTTTTTTTTAATTTTGCATGTTGCATAAAGGCTAAATTGTTGAGATTTATAAAACTCAGCTACTGCAAATGCCTCGCATAAGAGCAACAGTAGTCTTCATAATATTTTGTGGTGTTGACGATATGAAATCCAAGACATCAAGGACTTCTAGCTGTGGAGGCATTACAGTATCCACAAATGTGTCTGAAGTAATTGAAATGATATACAGTTTCATTGATAAAGTCAATTGCACTGTCCTATATACTGTCAATAACATTGTAATGGTTGCAATGTTGCAACTGAGCCATTACAAGGTAAATTAGAGTATTTCTTAAAGTGCTTCATTGTAACTTCATTGGCAATATCCCTTATACTTTATACTACATATAGTTTAATATCCCGTATCATCTTAGAAAAGCATTAAATACAAAAATGCCCTGAAAATGGCATTAAGGTTACAAGTTAAATAGACAAAAGCGAGGTACTGAATGAGTATGCAGATCATGCATCATTTGGAAGTCCTTTACAGAAGATCGTAGGAACTGCATTATAGACTCACAAGAGGTAGAATGGATTTCACCCCATAAACCTCAAGTAATCTGGTATAATGCAGCTGAGTGCAGCAAGGCTTAGAAAAAGAAAACCATCCTCCAATCTGGGCCCAAAGCACATAGCTGCAGGGCTGTCCCATGATGGAAGCTATAATAGTGGCCGCTGCTTCTCTATACCTGTTGTATAGATTTTGGGTGCTATTGGAGCTATAAAGATGGCTACTATGGTCCTCACCTACACCTGCAGATCACTTGCATTGTAGTTGGCATTGAAACGCTTTCTGTAGCATGCGAAAAGTGCACAGGTAATGCTGCAGGATATATGCAGTCTCCCTCTATTACTTCTTTGTGAAAAGGGCTTTGCATAGGGAATGTCACAAGAAGAATTAAGGATGAGCGGCAGTCTCAACTGTAAGTCTTCTTACTTAGTCATTTTAAATCAGTCCATAATTTGCTTTAATATAGATTAGCACCACAGTGACTGCTTCCATTATACTACTGTAATGTTATCATCTTTGCATATCTTTTTTTGTGGTCAAGCAGTAGAGGGTCAGACTAAGTCTATAATTAAATAAGTGGTGATTAGTATCAGTTAGTAATACGCTAAATGCCATTTATGTACTATGGTATGTAAAATGGGGCATTTTTCAGTAATATGCTCAATATTCTCTTGCAAGGGAGCAAGATCAGAGGAGGTACCACATAGGAAAAAATAAATAGCAATGATATTTCTGGAGGCTGATAATTTCATTTGTATTGCATTTGGCCTATGGCCACTAACAGTACAGTTCATCAGTTGTAGACTGCTAAATCTGAACTAATGGAATGGAAAGAGGCTCTGCATAAGAACTAGCTGATGAATTAATATGTGTAATGAGCTAAGACCAAGATCAGGAGGGAACAAGGTTTGTATGTGTTATACCAATCCCATTCAGTCCTCCTTTTACAGTGAAAACTTTTTTTTGGAGGGGGGGGGGAGTGAGGAACAGAGGGAGAGCAGGAAATCAGTGGGCTTTATACCTGCAATAGTTTCCATAGAAACTCACTCTTTATAGTCCTTGACTGTTTTTTTTCTTTGCAAAGTTTGTCACTTGTCAAGATATGTTTCATTTCAAAACACTTATACTTTTTTTTTGTAATCCAGCCGAGTGGATGGGTTCCCTAAAGAAGGCAAGAGCTGAAAAGTTGGAACACTGAACTTCACTCATAGACTAAAATTAGCCAACGGGTATTTGGGGGTGAGTGGAAGAGTTCTAAAGTTAGATGACTGAGAATATATGAAAATTACTTCTACGCTTGAAGTACTTCAAGTAAATCAAAAGCTCAGATGTTAACTGACAGCACTATGAAGAGAAACTAATCTTTTCTCTGGGATTGAGTTGACCTTCAGAGTTCAGGTTGGGATATTGCAAATGAACTGGGATATAATCGGTCTCTCACTGTAAATTCCAATACACTTGGTGAGATATCCTGCACTAAGACCTATAGTTCTACAGTAGGGATATTTTTCTTATTTAAGTGTGAGCATAAGGGAAGTGGAAATATATTACACTGACTTTTTCTCCTAATTAGTTTCAAAACATCAGGAGAAAATTCCTTACAGCAAAGTGCCAGCTCCTGTCTTTTTACTCTGAACTTTTCCCTCCCAAAGAAGTAAATTTCATTTGTTAGAATCAAAAAGTGAAACACTGTGATTTCTTTAAATGAACAAGAAGAACTAAAATGTTTCATCATCATGGACTGGCATGAGTGTTCAAGCTAATATGAGCTCTTTAGCCCTGCAGTTTTCTGAACAGCAGAGTTTTTTTTAAATGAATTCACTTTGGTATTCATGAAAATGTCTTTGGTATTTCCATAGCTCTTCATTGTAATTCAGCATCAGAGGCTATGCCATTCAAATGAGTTATAGAAAGTTTGAAACAGAAGCCAAGCAAATAAAAATAATTTACTTCTTTGTGCTACTGAAATGCTTCTTGAATCTCTGTGGAACAGCACTTCAGCACTCAAAGGGAAGATACTTGTATTGCCCTTAGAGACGTGAGGCCTGTCGTTGCTTGAGTTATCACATTGAGAAGTTTCATAACACTCAAATTAGCAGAATGTAACATATTCCACAGATGTTTCCTTATTATTTTATCTGTTAGTATGGAAATAGGCATCTTAATAACACCTGGATAGATTAGATTCTTATTTGCTAATAAATTGCATATCTTGATGAGCAATATGCTAGCAAGGATCCATTAATATGTGTCCAGCTAAAAATGGTTTAACCCAGGGGTAGGCCACCTATGGCACGCGTGCCCAAGGCAGCACGTGAGCTGATTTTCAGTGGCATTCTCACTGCCCGGGTCCTGGCCACTGGTCTGGGAGACTCTGCATTTTAATTTAAATTTTAAATGAAATTTCTTAAACATTTTAAAAACCTTATTTACTTTACATATAAGTAAACTATTGTTGTATATTATAGACTTCTAGAAAGAGACCTTCTAAAAATGTTAAAATGTATTACTGGCACATGAAACCTTAAATTAGAGTGAATAAATTAAGACTCGGAGCACCACTTCTGAAAGGTTGCCAACCCCTGGTTTAACCTATAGGAAGAGAGTACTCTATTATATAAAACTCAATACAATTTCATGTTTGACCCAATCACTGATTTTCAATGGAGCCACAAATACAGCACTGCAGAATAGTATAGAGATCATTGGACCCTGGAACACTCCAAAATGTTCCAAAAGGCCAATTACATCCATATAACACCTGCATAGGTACCTGCTTGGGAGGGCTACGCTTGGTATAGTGGCATAGGTGTCACAAGAGAACCATAGCTTGGTTTGTCTGGCTATGCTGAAAGAATGACAGGAGACATTAGATATGGGTTCAATCAGGCTGCAACTTTATTATTAGATGTCTGGGACTAACCCGGTGGATAAAATGTGCAGTGCAGATGAAACCCCTCACAATTCACTGGGGGGGGGGGCAGGAGTGCTTTTTTCAGCCCCTCCCCACCTTTCCATTCATGTCCCTCCAGCAGATCCACTGCCAGGAACCTCCAATTCTGGGGAAGGGGATCTTTCACCAGCTCCCCACCCCTTTTCGTCCAGGTCCCTCCAGCAATTCCCTTGCTGGGACCTTACTGACCCCCCCCTTGTAGGAGGGGTTAAAGTGGAGTAAAATGATGGAGGGGGTAACTTCCTGCTGTACCAATCAGAGGAGTCCCCAACTGCCCCCAGCTCGCTCAATTACCAAGCACATCTCCTTAATTCCTTTCCCAAGCCATTTATCCGTTCTTTTGTGCCTTAATTTATGGAGTACCTGCACTGAACATCCACCACAAGGAGACACCAGCCATTAGTTTGGCTGCCTCCTCCTCACACCCAGCTGGGTTCCCAGACATCTCCCAATGCCCTCTTTTATATCAGCCAAAAATATGGCAGCACCCGAGTCTGACAGGTGCACCCCATCCTCCCGAAATAACTCCGGTGTCCCATAAAATATGCTAGGATGTGAAATTACTGTCCCCCTCAAGGGGAACAAGACTTTGGCCACTTCCCTGTTCACATACTTCCTGGTTTTGCTCCCCGCAAGACTGTGTGCTGAAACATATCTGACCAGACAATGTTAACGCCCGGAAAAATTGTCAGGATGAGCTTCAGGTCCCTCCTACTTAGAAGCATTAACTCCACCCCTTTAAGTGTTCCCAGATCATTTTCTCCCAGGTGTATCACCAATATATCTGGTGGCCGTTGATGCGCCCACACAGCATACAACAGCGGTATCAGTTGATCCCATAACATGCCCCTCTGTGCATGACAACTGAGTAATACTTAGCCACTGAATCCCAGCTGGGAGCCCTTGGACAACCTGGATGTGTGCCTATGCACCCAGAACACAATACTGTGCTCACAGATCCACATCCTCGTGTGTATAGCTGCCTGTCCTGTATCTGAAATGAGAAAACAACCGATTAATGTTGATTTTCCACCTGCGGTCTTACATACGGTTGGTATGCATTAGCTGCCAGTGCCTGATTGCCTGAATAGCCTCTGCTTCCATACCTATCTGCGCTGTTGCCATAGCCACCCCTATTCTGAATGAGTGGGAACCAAATTCATGGGCTGGCAGTCCCAACCTCGTTATCCCCCCGGCTCAACATGGTAATCAATTGATATGCCATGAGGGGACTTCCGTCTCCATGTACAAAAAGGGGACCTTCTCCCTTCCACCGTATTGCCATGTAGGCCCTCAACACTCGAACGGGGAAGACCTCAGGCTCGGCACCCTCCCACAGGGTAAGAAATGCACCCTGGCCGACTTGATCAGTCTTTGACCTTTGCAAGTGTAATATCACTGCATGCTTGTGCCAGCTTATGTCACGAAATTCCAAAGCCCTTCCTCTAGAATTTCTGATGGGTCTAGGCACTAGCTCACTGATCCTGAAAGCACCAAAAAATTCTGTCAAGAATGCTGCCCTGAATAGGGACACCTTCTGTGCGCTATGACATATGACACTGAGGATGTGAAGAAGGTCCCTGAGCGTGGAAACCCTGATGGGATGACAGGAATCCTCCCTGGGTCCATCACTATGTGACAAACCCGCCAAAAACCTTTGAACTAAGAAACCGCTGCAGGGATCTGGGCAACCATTTAGCCTATTGACAAATGTAATGGCAGAAAGGTGATTCGAAATTGTGGAGGACTCCAGTTGATGGGTTGCCAGTGACAGCATGTACCGCAGCACCTGTTCCTCGGTAATGGGCCACATTGCTGACTGGCCTTCCTGCTCCTGAAATTGTATGAATTCATTAAAACTTTTCTCCTAGCTCTGCCACATGCATGTTGCCACTGATCTCTGGACCACACTGGCCACTGTCCTACGCCAAGGTTCCCTACCATGAACAGCATTTGTCTGGGTTCATGGATGGCGATTCCTGCCCTGTGTGTCTACTGTTGCTCCTGAAGTCACCCAAGCGGGATGTCCTGGATCTACGTGACCTGTTCCACTTTGTACAGCCTGTAGTGCTGTGGAAACAACCTCATACGCAATTCATTTAACTAATCGTATCAGCTCCAGGCTAACTGCCCCCCCATCAGACACCGCTAGCTCAGTTGGGTGAGTGAGAGCCGCACCTGGAGCCCCCACTTCCCCAAGCCCGATAGGCCATCTGTGACAATCCAATGCACTCGGGGGAGCAAATGCTGCACCTGGTGTCCCCACTTCCCCAAGCCCGATAGGCTGACTTTGATACTTTGGTGCACTCCCCCAGCCACTTGCCCTTGCTGTGTGGACTCTGCCCCTGGCTTGCCCTGGGGCCAACCAACTGCACTGGGTCTGCCCTGTGCGTGATTGGATTGCTTTCTGGGTTCCTGTAGTAACAAAACTAACTCTGTGTGTGTGTGTGTGTGTGTGTGTGTGATGCAAATTCCCCCCATCCCATTGTGTTCTGGCTACAGCAGGGAAAGACGGCACCATGATTCCCTAAACATCCATGTACACTGCAACTGCTATGGGAGGGGCTCGTTCCCCCACTCCTTTTCCTTCTTGTACCTATACCTCCTCTAATCAACTCTATCTCCCTTTGTGAATCTGTTCTCCTATTGCTTCCCTGTTCCACTGGTGCCAGAGGAAAAGGAGAATTAAGCCTTCCCTTTTTGTGCACCCCTTCTTGTGTCCCCCTGGAGCATTGCTGAGACTGCTTACCAGCTCCTGCCCCTTCTCCCTCCTTGATTGAAACGGAATGGCTTATAGCCTGCTATCCACTTCCTTTCCCCCAGTCCAGCCAACCACTGCTTTCCCAGACTGGAAAGCATGTGTTGTGGTGTTTGTTTGTTTGCCCTTTTCTCTCTCGCTGCCCCTCTTTCTTTCTCTTCTGGCCCTCTATGGGGACCCCATTTGGGTCTGAGATAATCCCCTTGGGCCTTGAACTCTCTGCTGCATGCTTGTGTCACACAGGAGCCTTGCCTCATTCCCCAAACTCTTCTCTATGGGAAAGAGAGGAAAGAGATCTGCTCCACCTAACCCATTTGACAATATTTTGTCATCCCTGTATTCTACTATATCATTAATAAGACCTGGGTGCAAACTACATTGCTGGTACCTCACTGGGAAGTAACTCACTTATTTTACATTGTTTTGGTTATATTTGTGTTGTTTTGGATTATAGACCCAACTTTGTAAGGTAAACTTGGCACAAGATCCTATGGATTTCAATGGGAGACAAAAAAGAAAAAGAAAAAATGCACAACCTTAAATTTTGTATTGGGTTTTAAACATTTCTGCCTATCTCCCTTTCCCCCAAGTGCCTCCCTTAAGTCTCCCCCTGATTTTTGGCTCAGTTACAGAAGGAGAAAACTAACAGTAGTTTGGTTTTTACTAAATCTCTTACACAGTTTGGATCCAGGTCCTGTTTATGAAAACACTACAGCAAATAGTTGAGTGGTGAGAGTTAGGAATAATTTAAAGTGGAAACTAGGAAGATGTTAGTGCTTACTTGCACATAATTGATAGAATAAATAAAACACACTGATTTACAGTATTTTTTAGAGGCATCACATTAGCTATCCTCCAGTCACCTGGTACAGAAGCTGATTTAAATAATAGGTAACATACCACAGTTAGTAGTTCTGCAATTTCACATTTGAGTTCCTCCAGAACTCTTGGGTGAATACCATCTGGTCCTGGTGACTTACTACTGTTTGATTTATCAATTTGTTCCAAAACCTCCTTTATTGACATTTCTATCTGGGACAGTTCTTCAGATCTATCACCTAAAAAAAAATGGCTCAGGTGTGGGAATCTCCCTCAGATCCTCTGCAGTGAAGACGGATGCAAAGAATTCATTGAGCTTCTTCTCTGCAATGGCCTTGTCTTCTTTGAGTGCTCCTTTACCATCTCAGTCCTCCGATGGACCCACTGGCAGGCTTCCTGCTTCTGATGTACTTAAATTTTTTTTTGCTGGTAATTTTTGAGTCTTTGGTTAGTTGCACCTCAAAGACTTTTTGACATGTTTAATTATACTTGATTTGCCAGAATTTATGCTGCTTTCTATTTTCCTCAGTAGGCTTTGACTTTCAATTTTTAAAGGATGCCTTTTTGCCTCTAACCCCCTACTTTTACTCTTTTGTGTAGCCATTGTGGCATTTTATTTGGTCCTGTTAGAATTATTTTAAATTTGGGGTATATATTTAATTTGAGCCTCTATTATGGTATTTTTTAAAAAAGTTTCCATGTAGCTTACAGGCTTCACTCTGTGAAACACATGTTCCTGGAAAACTGAGCAATTTGTTTTATAGTTGGCTAGAAGTTCTGCATCTTGATTTATTCTCTAACCATGTATTTTTGCTTATAACTACTGTCATGCCACTATGGTACTAACTGGTATGTTTTTCATATTTAATTATGATGGTTACAGTTTATATAGTGCCATCAAAAGCTATTCCCTTGGGTGATTATAAAGCATAATGGAGCTGAACAGACACCATGTGTCAGTCATTTAAGAAGCCATGTGTTGCTGCAAAACTTTGAGGATTAGGATCACTGAATATTTTAATATAAAATCTGTGATCTATGAGGAATTGATAAAATGATTTTAATGGAAAGCACCACATTTAGAATTACTCACAAACTGAAAGTGCTGGAACTAGTAGGGTGTTAAAATGATATTGCAGAAAATGTAGAGTTATCAGAAAAGAGGGGAGAAGAAACACATCCTAACAATCTGGTGCAATTTTAACATGGTAACTGGCTAATCTGTGTCACTGGAAGAAAAACAGATAGGAACTTTGGCGTTCCCCCCTTATGTTACATTTAATTATATTATGGTTGCCATTTCTGAGGAGTTCAGGTATGTTCACCTCTTAGACCAGATCCTGTGCTCTTAGGACTAAATCAAGAATTGCCCCTCCCCTTGTGGGTTCCAGGTGTAGCTGCTCTAAGAAGCAGTCATTAATGGTGTCTAGAAACTTTATCTCTGCATCTCATCCTGACGTGACATGTGCCCAGTCAATATGGGGATAGGTAAAATCCTCCAGTATTATTGAGTTGTCTATTTTTATACCCTCACTAAACTCCCTGTGCATTTCACAGTCATCATGTGGTCGGTAGTGTATTCCTACTGCTACACTCTTATTATGCAAGCAGGGAATGTCTATCCCTAGAGATTCTATGGTACAGTTTGATTCATTTAAGATTTTTACTGTGTTTGGCTATGCTTTTTTTCACATATAATGTCATTCCCCCACCAGCATGAACTACTCCAGGGATTGGCAACCTTTGGCATGTGGCCCGTCAGGGAAATCCGCTGGCGGGCCAGGATGGTTTGTTTACCTGCAGCGTCCACAGGTTTGGCCGATTGCAGCTCCCACTGGCTGCAATTTGATGTATCAGGCTAATGGGAGCTGCGGGAAGCAGCATGGGCCAAGAGATGTGCTGGCCGCTGCTTCCCGCAGCCCCCATTGGCCTGGAATGGTGAACCGTGGCCAGTGGGAGCTGCGATTGGCCGAACCTACGGAAACTGCAGGTAAACAAACCATCCTGGCCCGCCAGAGGATTTCCCTGATGGGCCACATGCCAAAGGTTGTCGATCTCTGATCTACTCTGTCATTCCTATATATTTTGTACCCTGCTATTCCCATGTCCCTTTGATTGTCATCATTTTGACTAGCTATACCTATTTATATATTGAATAGGCATGAGTCAGAACCAAAAAGCTAGTTCCAAACTGTTCCAGATTTTAGGGAAGTTTGGGTCCAGTTCTGAACTCTGTGGCTCAGGCACCTAATGTTGAAGATTACAACTAGGAAATAATAGTTGAGATAAATATTGTCATATGTTTATTATTCCTTTTAGAACAATTATTGATCTTGGTAGACTTGAATTTCAGAGGTTAGTTTTATTATGCTCTTTATTTTTCCTAATGGAAAAATAGATATTTTTGTTAAATAAGTGATGATATTTTCTACCTATGAGCAATTATAAGACTAAAGGAAGTTTTAAAGGTACTGAAAACTCAAAAGTAAGGACTTTAAAAGCTGTGCTACTGAACACAAAAGCACTCCCTAAGTCTCAACCACCTGTTTTCAAGCTATGCAACCAAAAACTGGAAAAAATTGAGATAGTGCAACACAACTTAATTGATCCCATTGTGCTCAGCTGGTGAAGAACAGGGTTCATTTTTCATAATATTTGAACAGCACCATCTAGACACAACTGAATAAACTAAGCGTGAAGTGATAACTTTCATTCTGAATTTCCTTGCTCTGGTGGGTGAAGTCTGAACCTTAACACTATTTTAATATATTTTTGACATTACATGGATATTAAATTACATCCATATCCAGCTAGAGCCCTTAGATTGTGAGGTATGGGACACCTGAGTCTTGATATGAACATTCTGAGTCATGGGCATAATGCAGTGAAGGACAGAGTCTATGCTGAAGGCTTATTCATGTTTTTCTTTGCATATTTCACTTACCTGAGAGAGTCTCCCATATTTTTATCTTTATTTAACATCCATCTAAAAATATTTTGTGAAGGAAGGACAGTGTGAAGATGTCACGGTTGTGCAAACATTCATCTGATCTCTATCCGTTTTTTCCCATCTTCTGTGCTGAAGAAGTAACCATGGCATAGTGTCTTTCCTCATGAAGCTTATGGGTCTTTCAAATTTGGCAAGTGATACAACACTGAAAACTCTTCACATTCCTTTATATTATAGTACACCGCTACCTTGATATAACGCCACTCGATATAACATGAATTTGGATATAATGCAGTAAAGCAGTGTTCTGGGGGGGCAGGGCTCCGCACTCCAGTGGATCAAAGTAAGTTCAATATAACACGGTTTCACCTATAATGTGGTAAGATTTTTTGGCTCCCAAGGACAGCATTATGTCGAGGTAGAGGTGTACTTTTAAATAGCATTCTCGCCCAGTTTCAGAATATAAATGAAGCCTGTCATTGTAGGTCTAGGGGCCTACAGTAGTGCTCTCTATTTTCCAAAACCTGTTCTCCTTTTCTTTGCTCCCATCAAAGGTACTTACTGTCAAGCAACAGGAGACAAAATGGAGGCAGAAAAAAAGGGAGAGAGAGTAAGAAAAATGAATATTAGAAATGAGGAAAGATGGAATAAGAGAAAAGCAGATAAAATTAAGAGATGAAAGAAGGAAAATGTGTGACTGTAGGTGCAGCTGACATGTAGTGTTATAAATACTGTGATGTAACAATTTTATGAACACTGTACATGATCAAGTCAGCTAGGGGAAGTGATTATATATTGGGTTATTAGAATTTCCTGTGTGACTATATTGAGATAACTTATACTGGGAGTTGTAAAATGTTTAGCATGTGCCTATAAATGCTCAGATTCAATGGGATCTGTGCATGAAGATGACTTCCAAGATAAGAACACCCAAGCACACACTTGAAAGACAAAGGGACAAGCTGTTGGCGTCAGGGATCCTGTTTTTCCAAAAGCTGAGAGTTACCAGATCAAAGGGCTATAAGCAGTTAAAAAGTGGCTTCATTCCTGAAAAGGTGTGGGAGTTGCAAGGGGCTGTCCAGGGAGTTGTGAATGAGCTGGGACAGGCAGACAAACAGACACAGAGACATACTCTGTATAAAAGTCCATAGGTTAGTCCTACCAGGGTCCCCATGTGAAAGATGATTGAACACCTGGTAAGCTACACATGCTACATATAGTCAGTTTTATTTTTTAAGATGTGTTTTCTCTGAAATGATTTTGTTCTAACTACATAATAGTTTTCTTTAAGGAGGCTGTTTGGTCACTGAATGTCATTGCCATGGAGGGAACAGAATTGCAGGGTCAGACCTGAGGTAAATCATGGCTGATACGTAGGGGACTTCAAAGTCCGAGACTGGGAGAATTGCATGATTCCATCCCAAAAGACAAGTAATGGCTACAGGCCTGAAACCTAGAGGGGGTGTGCTAGGAAAGACCCAGGTGCAGGTGAGAGATGCAGTTTGCCTGGTAACTGTGACATTGTGTATTTTAGATTAATTACTCTTATGAAGGGTTTGATATTATATTACATTTCTCTATGAGTTACACTGCATGCAGCTTACATCTCTGTCAGTATTCAGAACACTTACATTTATACTGCTATTGCCTGGTTATTTGCCCTTGATTCTGTGCTAATGGGTTCAACTCACCACCACGTTATTCCAGTTGTAAACTGGTGCAACTCTATTGATTTTTAGGGGGTGATGAAGGGATTGTTCCTTAGGGAGGCACAATGTTTCCTTGTGTGATTCAATGCACAGGCTGAACCATGCATTAGCACCTTCTCCCCCTGGTGCAGTGCAGCTCAGAGGAGTAGAGCCAGAGGCCTGCTGCCTCCCTGCCTCCATTTGGGTAGGTACTGTGTGCCACTGGAGGAGCATTGCAATCACTTGAACTCTCTGGACTATGATAATCCCTTGTGTAAATTACAAGGAGTGAAGCTCCTTGCATGCCCCCTCTTGAGTGCCCTCACATCCATGTAAGGACTATCACAGTCTAACCTGTGTGAAGAGACATTGATCAATAGTTCCTGTATTTCCAGAAGCATTAACTCAAAATATCTACTAGGGTCAGTTTTGTTACCAGTTTCTGTTTCCCTATGAGGATATTGTGACATTCTGTACCTTGGGGGAGCATCCTGGAATCCCCATATTCCTCATTTTTATATAATCATGATCTTACATATAAAGCATGCCTTGTAAGGTATTGGGGAAAGGTTATGATTTGCTGAAAGTCATTTCTCTATCTATAAATGTATATGATTAACACATATGAAGTTATTGTGTATGGTTGTCACTAAAACATACTGTAAATTGGGGATTCAGCCAGATATTAGCTCCCCAGAGGCAGCAGCAAGGAAAGTTAACCAACTCCTGTGCGGGATGTGAAACAACCCATCAACAGCCATTGTCCAGCATAGGGGCTACAATTCAATGACTCACCTGCATGAGGCCACACCAGGGGAATTGCTACATCTTGCCTGGACACTCAGTAATGCCCACCCAGACATGCCTGGACTTGTGTTTTCCAAGCACATGGACTGAGGGTATAAAACAGACACAGTGGCTACAGCTACATGCTTGGCCTTTTTTCCTTCACCCACCCAAGCTGCAAGCAACAAGGACACAGTGAAGACTCCAAGTGAGGGGACTGGCCCGGATTTCAAGGGAGAAATCTGCATATTAAGGACTGCAATATCCATTGGGGTGAGAAAAACTGCATAGTCTAGTTGTTGCCCAGTCTAATAGGGTTGAGAGTTTAGACTGCGTGCTTATATTTTATTTCTTTTGGTAACTAACTCTGACTTTGTGCCTATCACTTAAAATCTATCTTTTGTAGTCAATAACTTCGTTTTACTGTTTATCTTTGCCAGTGAGTTTGCCTGAACTTGTGTGGTAAATCCAGGGCTGAGCTGCAGACGGTTCGCAACGGTTCGCGCGAACCGTTTGCTAAAATTAGACGCCGGACAGAGAACCCGATGCTAAAGTTCTCTGTCCGGTGTCTAATTTTAGCAAACGGTTGGCGCGAACCGTTGCGAATTCTACCTCCACCTCCTGCCATGAAGCTCCTCCTTGCTTCTCCTCCCCCACGGCTTCCCGCGAATCAGCTGTTCGCGCGGGAAGCCTGGGAGGGCTGAGAAGCAAGCAGGCTTCCCCGGCCCAGGAAGACAACGCTGAGGTAGGAAACTGGGGGCGGGGGGGCGTGTGCCCCGGCCGGTCCCTGGCCGCGGCCCGTCCCCGCCTCCCCGGCCGCGACCCTGCCCGGCCCCGCGTCCCCGACTCCCCCCGAACCCCTCCCCGGCCGCCCGGCTCCGGCCGCACCCCCCCCGGCCCTGCCGTGCCCCCACCTACCGTCCCTGGGTCCCCGCCCGACCCTCCCTGGTGGCGTCCCCCCCGCCCCCCGTGTTCCCGGCCACAACCCTGCCCAGCCCCTCCCCGCCCCGGGTCCCCGCCCGACCCTCACCGGCCTCCCTGGCCGCATCCCCCCCCGCGGTCCCGGCCGCGACCCTGCCCGGCCACCTGCCCCCGGGTCCCCGCCTGACCCTCCCTGGCCGCATCCCCCCCCCCGGGTCCCCGCCCGACCCTCCCTGGCCGCGTCCCGCCCCCCGCGTTCCCGGCCCCGCGTTCGCGGCCCTGCCCGCCCCCCCCCCCGGTCCCCGGGTCCCCGCCCGACCCTCCCTGGCCGCGTCCCCCCCCCCGCGTTCCTGGCCGGGACCCTGCCCGGCCACCCAGCCCCCCCCGTCCCCGGGTCCCCGCCCGACCCTCCCTGGCTGCATCCCCCCCCCCGCGGCCCTGCCCGGCCCCCCCCCCCGTCCCCGGGTCCCCACCCGACCCTCCCTGGCCGCATCCCGTCCCCCCGCGGCCCCGCCCGGCCCCCCCCCCCCGGGGCCCCGCCCGACCCTCTCTGGCCGCATTCCCCCCCCCCGCGGTCCCGGCCGGGACCCTGCCCGGCCCCCCAGCCCCCCCCGTCCCCGGGTCCCCTCCCCGCGTTCCCGGCCCTGTCCGGCCCCCCCCGTCCCCGGGTCCCCGCCCAACCCTCACCGGCTGCGGCACGGCCCCGCGTCCCCGATCCCCCCCCCCGAACCCCTTCCCGGCCGCCCGGCTCCGGCCGCACGCCCCCCGGCCCTGCCGTGCCCCCACCTACCGGGATGCTCGGCTCTGGACACAGCCCCCCACCTCCAGCCCGGCCTGGCCCCGTGGCTCCAGCCGCCCCTGCTGTTCAAGCTTCACTACACAGCTTTGCCAGGGCAGCTCAGTCATAACCTATATCACCCTAATTATTCCACTCCTTGCCCTCACTTGAGCCTGCTGTTTTGCCAGGGGGCCGGGCTCCGGCAGCGCGGGTCTGGGCGTGGCGGCGGCCCCGGCTGCCCGGCTCCAGCTCTGGCCGCAGCCCTCCCTGGCTCCACCCGGCCAGCCACCTGGCTCCGGCCGCTGGGCTCCCGCCGCATCCTCCGGCCGCGCGACTCCTGTCCCGGCCCAGCCACGTCCAGGCAGCGTGGTAAGGGGGCAGGGAGGGGGTGTTGGAGAGAGGGTAGGGGAGTTTGGGGGTGGGGGGGTCAGAGGGCAGGGAACAGGGGGATTGAATGGGGGCAAGGGTCCAGGGGAGCAGTCAGGAAAGAGCAGGGTTGGATGAGGTGGTGGGGGCACTCAGGGACAGAGAGAAGGGGTAGTTGTATGGGGTAGGGGTTCTGGAGGGCCATTGAGAATGAGAGGAGGGGTTGGGTGGGGCGGCAAGGGGCAGTCGGGACAGGGAAGGGGGGGATGGGTCAGGGGTCTCGGAGTGTGTGTGTCAAGGAACATGAGGGGTCGGATGGGGCACGACCCCCCCCCCCGGAGGGGGGGAAGGAGGGAACCCGTTGTTAAAAATTTGGCAGCTCATCACTGGGTAAATCTGCTCAAGTTTTGCAAAGGCTGGTGTATGTCTATTTTCCATTGATGAAGTGGTAAACCAATTAATAAATTTGCACTGCCCATCTTGAGCAGTGCAAGACGGTATATTCCTGAGGTACAGTGCTGGGAGCTGGGGGAATTTGGCTAGTGCCTTTCCCCGTGTGATTCATGAGTGGCTCTGGGAGCATTTGTGCAATCTAGCTGGGTGTGGGCCTCCACGTGCTTCTGTGCTGAGTGATAACAGCACCTGGAGTGGTTTGCTGCTGGTCACTAGCAAGGCATTGTGAGAGACAGCCCAGGCTAGAGAGAGTTCAGGGGGCACAGCGGTCCCACAGTCCCAGGCTGCACCCCGGGGATCCTGTCACAGGTATCATCAGTGTGCCCCTATTAGTCCAGGTCAGCCTCGAGCAATGAGTGGACTTGTACTACGACTGAGCTATTGTAGCGCTTGTGCCATGGACACAGATTAGGCAAAGCGAGAAGCAAAGCTGAAAAGGATCAGTGGGGCTGTAGCAGCAGCAGAGGTAAAATGACTGAAGTTGATGACTACTGTTCTGGATTTTTTGTAGAAGGCATGGAAGAGCTGAGCCTTAGGCATTGCTGGTTTAATAATAGCAATGGGCATTGCATTGCCTTTTGCTATTAGTTCTGGCTTATGTCTTGTCAATTTTTTTTCATTGGCAGTTTCTCTGCTCAAGTGAGGGCAAGGAGTGGAATAATTAGGGTGATATAGGTTATGACTGAGCTGCCCTGGCAAAGCTGTGTAGTGAAGCTTGAACAGCATCCACTTATATTATAACTGGCTCAGATAAATGCTATTTATCCCTCCATTTAATAAGAACTATATTCATGCACAATATAAAAATAAGCACATTATTTTTCTGACAGTTTTTTTAAAATCATTATGATGCTAATTATATAGCACCAGGACCTGAACATGAGAGTGACTCACAAGGCAAACTACATGGTTATCCAGGAATTTGCCAATCCTCTCTACCATTATGGATACCCACTCTCCATCTAAGAAGGTAGAATTTTTGAAGCTCTGTTCTGGCTTGTAAAAGCTTCTCAGGACATTGTCTAGTTTTCTAAGTGATTTTTCCAAACAAATGCAATAGGGCATACTTTCACCAACAGCGTGCAAATTTTGAATGTTCACAAATTGCATGTGCATATTTGGTTACTCAGTGTGCTGCTACCCAGTTGGTCATGTGGTTTTTCTGCACACAAATGGAAGGCCACTTGGAAATACAGCCCACATCTATAGAATGTCAAATAAGGCCTAGAGACAAGAAAGTGAGTAGCTGTAATGTGATTTTTTTTCTTGCAAGATCTCCTGGACCCATGGATCAGCTAAACTCTTCTGCTGCTAACACTGCATGTGCCTGAGGTTTTTTTCTACAGAGTCTTAGTGGAAAAAATTAAAATGTTTTTTTGGGAGGGGGGGAGGAAGAGGACTTCATACCTGGTACATAAACAGCATCTGCTGTGAAATGCCAGCTGTCAATTGTTTTCTTGCTTATTTGGATTATTACATTACAGATGGCTCGGTGAGTAGCAGGACTCCATCTTCTTTGTTGTCAATTTCTTCACACATTTTGCAGGTTGCCAGAATGTGTAGGTCTCTTACCCTTTTTTAAAATCCCACCTCACCGTAGGACACATTTCTGTCCCCATCTGTAATCAGCTGTACTGCCTTGTGGGAAGTAAATTCCGGCACACGTGCAGGAACAAATCCAACACATTTTCACTGGCAGAGCCCCAGTAGCCTGGGCTACATTCAGCAGCAGGTCGTGCACTATTAACTGGTTCTACCAGAATTGTTGGGGTTCTCAGCTGTAGCTTGGTGACTTTAAAGAGACACACCATTATACAATGCCGACCTCCTGTTGGCTCTTGCCTATATTATTTTCTCTTTCATTTTGCATTGATGTGTATAGAAAGATACACTAACTGATTTGCCTTTCCCAGTATACAGCTCTTCCTCCTAAACTGGGGCATGCACAAGGGAGGGCACGACTGCCCCAATATGAATCTAAAATATGAATTTCTGCAGATCAAGTCACTGCCTTTTGTGCTTTCTATCACGGGCGCTCACAAACTGAAGTACATGTATTTCCTCAATAACATGCAGCTATGAGCGTGTGCAAACTCAGTTTGGTCATACACGTACCCTCATAACGTGAGGTTATAGATGAGCACGCACTTGGTTTACACACAAGGATGTGTGCATATTCATGGTTGATTTCATGATAGACATCAGTTTTAGTGCTAGAATGGGAAGAAAAACAAAATTAAAAATCACTACAATGGACATAAGAAAATTCTTTAAAAACATGTCACCAACATCTGAGGTTCAGCTGTCTGATTATCAGAAGTCTGGACCTTCCACAACTTCCACTGAAGAAAACCAAGAACTTCGCACACATGTTTCAGTGGAAGGCAGTGCTTCAACTTGCAGCTTCAACGAGAGAACCGAATGTGTAGTGACTGAAATGACATTAATTACAGGAGCTGAAGCCTTCTCTGAAATGAGTATTTGAGTAATTCTCATCATGGGCTGCCCTTTCATATAACAAAATAGAACTCTTATGCATTGTAAAGCAAGGGCCACATCAACCAGAGCTGAATAGGTATCGCCAACAAATGTTTAGAAATAAAGTACAGTCATTTAATGCAGCATGGTATAAAATACCAGAAGCAGCCTTTTGGTTTGACTATTCCAAAAAAAAAAAAAAAAAAAAAAAAAAAAAAAGACAGACTGTTTTGTTTTGCATGTATAGTGTTTTCGTGCAATTTAACAAGCAAAAGTGACCTAGCTCAGATATCGATATCATCTGGCTGCAGCAACTGGAAAAAGCAACCTGAAAAAATTAGAGAGCATGCAAAAACTAGCCAGCACAGAATGGCAGTTGAACATATTGGTCATTTTAAATTTTAAAAACTTGCACGTGGATTTGATCTTAAGTGAAGCAATGCAAGCACCGCACCAAAAAGAAATAATGGAAAATAAGAAAAACAGGGAGTATATTACACGTCTGCTAGATCTGTGTTGTACATTGGGGTAGGTTTACTTACCACTTCACGGACATGATGAATACACAACTTTGGAGAATTGGTGGCTTTTCTTAGAGATTGTTGATTATCTTAATCTTTGGGATTCCTTTACGCAAGAAAGAATGACTTGTGCAGAAAAATGCTATCTACTTATCAAATAGTTCTCAAAAATGACATGATATATGCTTTAGCTACTGTTATACAGAATATGAGAAATGAATTAGCCACTGCCAGATATTTCAGTATGATACTAGATAAACTCTTGATTTTGCTGGTAGGGAACAAGTAACAGTTGCATTTTGGTATGTAAGTGATAGTGACTGTAAAATTATTGAGAGGCTTGTAAATATGCAAGATACAAGTACAACAGCTGCAGAACTTTTTCATATTTTAGAGAATAAGCTTATTAAAATTATCCTGTAGTTTGACAAGGTAGGAGGACAGTACTATGATGGGGCAAAAAATGTAAGTGATCATGTATCAGGGGTACTGTAACAGGCGGGTCCGGGGCTCAACCCTCTGAGGGGAGGAGGGGAGCCACACCAGCCCGCCTGTCTCACGGGGGCTCTGTCCTGTCCCTTGAAGGCTAGGTGACAAAGACAGAGTCAGTTGGGGCTCAGGCCTTTTCGGCAAGGCTGAGCTGCAAACAGTACCAATAGTCTAGGAAAGGCCCAGGCCCTCTGGTGCAGGGGCTGGGCAGCAAACAGTCTGGATAAGGCCCAGGCCCTCTGGTGCAGGGGCTGGGCGGCAGACAGTCTGGATAAGGCCCAGGCCCTCTGGTGCAGGGGCTGGGCAGCAAACAGTCTGGAAAAGGCCCAGGCCCTCTGGTGCAGGGGCTGGGCGGCAAACAGTCTAGATAAGGCCCAGGCCCTCTGGTGCAGGGCTGGGCAGCAAACAGTACAGGAGCTCAGGCCTCTTGCAGCAGGCTGAGCAGGGAACAGTACAGGAGCTCAGGCCTCTTGCTGCAGGCTGAGCAGGGAACAGTACAGGAGCTCAGGCCTCTTGCTGCAGGCTGAGCAGGGAACAGTACAGGAGCTCAGGCCTCTTGCTGCAGGCTGAGCAGGAACAGTACAGGAGCTCAGGCCTCTTGCAGCAGGCTGAGCAGGGGTGAGGGGGACAACTGCCACCCGTGAGTGGGGTGGCAGGGGGGACACAGGCCCACCCACTCCACTGTGTCCCGGCCCGGGGCCCTAGGCAGCGGTCGTCACTGCTGACGGTCAGTGGGGATCCTGACCGCAACACACTGACATGGGCTCGGTCTGGTCAGCAGCCGGACTGAGGTCGGCTGCCCCCGGGCCACTTCCAATGTCCCCCTCTTGTCCTACCTGGTCCACGGCATCTGGTCCCGGGAAGTCCCACTGCATGGGTTCCTCACAACCCGGGCTGGGGGGTAGATCGGGTAGTTCCCCGGGGAAGTCCGGCCAATCCTGCTCCGGGGGTTCCTCGGGGTAACAGCACGGTAGCGGGGTAGCTCCTACTGGCTCCTCGTCGTAGGTAGCACGGGGAAGCTCCGGCAGGTCTTCCCAGTAGCGGGGTAGGGTGCTCTCCGGCCAGTCCAGGCAGCTGCCCGGGACTCCAGCGGTTCCTTCGTCGGGAGCTCCCTCAGACAGGTCTGCTCTCTCCAGTGGCTGGGCACTGACTGGGCTGGAAGGCCCGGCTTTTATCCTTCCGGGTCGCCGTCTGACCCTCTGAGGGGCGGGCTCACCACGCTGTAGCCCCGCCCCTTCCTGTGTCCGGGGCTCAACCCTCTCTGGGGAGGAGGGGAGCCACACCGGCCCGCTACATTCCCCCCCCCCTCAAGCCTGGCTCCCATACCTTGGGGCCAGGTCCTTCCATCTCCCCAAGGCGGGACAGGAAGTCGGCATTTGCGTGGTCCTTTCCCACCCGATGCCGGACGTTAAAGGCATAGGGCTGTAGGGCTAGGTACCACCGCATGATCCGGGGGTTGTTATCCTTCATCCTCATCAACCATTGGAGGGGTGCATGGTCCGTGACGAGAGTGAAGGGGGCACCTAGGAGGAAGAATCGGAGGGCATCACAGGCCCACTTCACAGCTAGGGCTTCTTACTCGATCACAGAATAGTTTCGCTCGCGGGGGAATAGTTTCCGGCTGAGGTATATTACTGGATGGTCTCCCCCCTCCGCTTCTTGCGACAGGACCGCCCCTACGCCAGTCTCAGACGCGTCTGTCTGGAGGATAAACGGCTTGTCAAAGTCCGGGCTGTACAAGACTGGTTCCTGGCACAGGCGGTCCTTCAGGATCTGGAAGGCCACCTCGCACTCGGCCGTCCAGCGCACTTGCCGGGGGCTATTTTTCGTGAGGAGCTCCGTTAGGGGCGAAGCAATTGAGGCGAATTGCGGAATAAACCGCCGATAGTACCCAGCGAGGCCTAGGAACTGCCGCACTTGGCGTTTCGTCGTGGGTGTGAGACAGTCCGCCAGGGCTTGTACCTTGCCCACCAGGGGCCTTATTCGTCCTCCACCCACTGTGTAGCCAAGGTAGGTGGTCTCCTGCCAAGCGATCCTACATTTCTTCGGGTTGGCGGTCAACCCTGCCTCTCGCAAGGTTCGTAGGACCGCGGCGACCCGATTGAGATGATCTTCCCAGCGGCGGCTGTAGATGACTACGTCATCCAAGTAGGCGGCCGCATACTCCTGGTGGGGCTGCAAGAGGTGGTCCATCAGCCGCTGGAAGGTCGCAGGGGCCCCATGGAGGCCGAACGGCATTAGATTAAATTGATAAAGGCCTGAGGGGGTAGCAAAGGCAGTTTTCTCTTTGGATGCCTCGTCGAGTGGGATCTGCCAATATCCTTTGCTCAGGTCCAGGGTGGTAATAAATTGGGCTTCCCCCAGGCGGCCCAGGAGTTCGTCCACCCTGGGCATCGGATAGGCGTCAAACCGCGATATGGCGTTTACCCGACGGAAGTCTATACAAAACCGGCGGGTACCGTCCGGTTTGGGGACCAGCACCACCGGGCTGCGCCATTCACTGCAGGAAGGCTCGATGACCCCCAAGGCCAACATGGCTCGGACCTCTTCTTCTACCTCCTGCCGCATCCGGTATGGCAACGGCCGGGTGGTTTCCCTGATCGTTTTCCCTGGCTCGGTCAGAATCGTGTGACAGGCCCGGGTTGTATACCCGGGGACAGCCGTGAAGGTTTTTCGGAAAGCCTGCAGGAGACACGTAGCCTGCTTACGCTGCTCTGCCGTGAGCGAGGGGCCTATCGGGGGTTCCTCCACACCCCTCGTCTCGGCCGCATCAGGGCCCAGTTCTGGCTCAGGCGGGCAAGGGTCGATCAGTAGGCCCTCTCGGTCACACCATGGCTTTAGCAGGTTGACGTGGTAGACCTGGAGCTTCTTCCGTCGGTCGGGTTGGCGGATTTCGTACGTCACGGGTCCCACTTGCCGCACCACCTCATAGGGCCCCTGCCAGCGGGCCAACAGCTTCGACTCGCTGGAGGGTAGAAGCAGTAGGACCCGGTCCCCAGGAGCGAACCTCCGAACCCGTGCCTCCTGGTTATAGTTCCGCTCCTGTTTCACCTGGGCTGCGTAAATTCTCCCGGGCTAATGTCCCGGCCTGAGTTAAGTACTCCCGTAATTGGAGGACGTACTGGAGGAGGCCCTGGGTTGGGGAGGCCGACTCCTCCCATGTTTCCCGCATCAAGTCTAGAAGTCCGCGGGGCCTCCGCCCGTACAACAGTTCAAAGGGGGAGAACTTGGTCGAGGCTTGCGGAACCTCCCGGATGGCCAGCAGCAGGGGCGGTAGGAACTGGTCCCAGTTTCGCAGTTCCCCGGGGGGGAATTTTTTTAGCATGTCCTTAAGGGTGCAGTTAAACCGCTCGACCAACCCGTCGGTCTGTGGGTGGTATACCGACGTATGAAGCTGTTTCACCCCCAGGAGTTTGCAGACCTGTTGGAGCAGCCGGGACGTGAAATTAGTGCCCTTATCTGTTAGGATCTCCCTAGGCAACCCTACTCGGGCAAAAATCTTCATCAGTTCCCCCGCAATGGTCCGGGCGGTGATGCTCCGCAGGGGAACGGCCTCGGGGAAGCGGGAGGCGTAGTCCACAAGGACGAGGACATACTGGAAGCCGGCCGCGCTTCGGGGAAGCGGACCTATCAGGTCCATGGCGACCCGCTCAAAGGGGGTCTTGACGACGGGCATAGGGACTAAGGGGGCCTTGGGTACCCGAGGCGGTGCGGCCAGCTGACACTCGGGACAGGAGGTACAATATTGCTTCACCTCTTGATGGATACCGGGCCAAAAAAAACGCGCCAGGATTCGGGTGAGGGTCTTCTCTCGCCCCAGATGCCCGGCAGCGGGCACATCGTGGGCCAACTGCATCACGGCCCTGCGGTGACAATGGGGTACCAGCAATTGCGTCAAGGGTTCCCGGGTGCGCGGGTCTCGGTCGATGCGGTAGAGCCGATCCCATCGCAGCTCGAAATGGGGCCACTGCGTGGCCCGATGAGGATCCACTACGGAGCCGTCGATGGCCACCAGTTGTTCGTAGGCCCGGCTAAGCGTCGGGTCCGACCGCTGGTCGCGGCAAAAGTCCGTGTCGAAGCGAGGTTCTGTGGGAGTTGGCCCCGGCGGCCCCTGACCTTCTTGGTCTCCTCCCTCGCTCTCCTCACCAGCCTGCCCCGCCTCGGGCGGAGGTCCCCGGGGTTCGGCAACCAGCCCCGGCGTTGACCGGAGGACCTCTTCGAAGGTGGGCCAATCTCGTCCCAGAATCACGGGATAGGCCAGGCCGGGCGCCAGGCCGACGACTATTCGCCGGGTAATGCCCCCCACCGTTAGCCGGGCCCAGGCACTCGGGTAAGGTCGGACATCTCCATGGATGCACTGTAATTGTATCGGCGTCAGACGGGGGTCGGCTGGTGGTCCTAGAGTTTGGCGCACAAGGGTCTGGCCGCACTCTGAGTCGACCAGGGCCTGGGTGGTCTGGTTCTCCACCGTCACCGGGACTGTCAGCTTGGGGGCCTCCGCCCTTCGGGCCCGGCCGGCCCCTACGTAAACCTGCCCGAAACTGCAATCCATTTCGGGGCAGTCCCGTTGTACATGTCCTGCTTTCCCACATCTAAAGCAGGGACCGAGCTCAGGGCGTCCACTCCGGGGGAGGCTCGTTCGGGTACTTCGGGGGGGACTCCGCCGGACCTTGGGCACTCCCTGGGTGAAGGCCGGGGTAGTCAGCCGGGGAGCTGCTTCCCGGCGTGGAGTCGGGGTTCCCTGTCGGGGTTCGGGCCCATGGCTTGGGCTTCGTGGGTGGAGTATGTTCGACGTCTTCTTCTCGTCCCGGGGTCGTTCGGGCCCCGAGGTAGGTGGCCGGAAGGTGGGCCCGATCGAGGCCTCAGCGGCCAGGAAGCCCTCCATGAGCGCGACGGCGTCCGCTAAGGTCGTCGGTCGGTGGCGGAGTACCCAGGCCTTGCCCTTGGCCGGCAGGGTGTGAACAAACTGCTCCAACACCACCTGCTCGGTGACCTCCTCCGCCGTCCTGACGTCCGGCTGCAGCCACCGGCGGCAGGCCTCCTTCAGGGTCTGGGCCACCATCCGAGGACGGGCCCCCGCCAGGTAGGTATGTCGCCTGAATCGCTGCCTAAACGTCTCTGGGCTAATGTCCAAAGCGTCTAGGACTGCCGCCTTCACGCGGTCGTAGTCCCGGGCTTCTTCGGTCGCCAGCCCCCGGTAGGCTGCTTGGGCCGTCCCGGTCAAATAGGGGGCCAGCAAGGTGGCCCACTGGTCTCTTGCCCACCCCGCCACGAGGGCCACCCGCTCAAAAGTGACCAAGAAGGCCTCTGGGTAGTCATCCGGGCCCATCTTGGTCAGACGCAGGGGGGTCGCCAGACGCGGACCGCCCCCCCGTGCCCTCCCCTGTGGGCCATTCAGCGGGTCGGGGGGGCGGGCCCGAGGAGGTGCTGCAGCTGGGTCCCAAGCTGCTGCACCAGCTGCTGTTGCTGCTCTAGCTGAGCTGCCTGCTGCTGTTGCTGCTGCTGGAGCTGGGCCGCGTCTCGCTGCCGCTGCTGTTCCAGCTGGGCGACATGCTGTTGCTGTAGGAGCTGAGCCGTCTGTTGCCGCTCCTGGCTTTCCACCAGCAGCTGGAACAGCCGGTCAGTCTCCATCTTCCTGGCTAAGAGGGGCAGTCCGCCGCCCTCTCGCCGGCCCCTTCTCACAGGGGCAAGGGATCGAGTCCCTTGTCAGTTTCCACTTGTAACAGGCGGGTCCGGGGCTCAACCCTCTGAGGGGAGGAGGGGAGCCACACCGGCCCGCTGGTCTCACGGGGGCACTGTCCTGTCCCTTGAAGGCTAGGTGACAAAGACAGAGTCAGTTGGGGCTCAGGCCTTTTCGGCAAGGCTGAGCTGCAAACAGTACCAATAGTCTAGGAAAGGCCCAGGCCCTCTGGTGCAGGGGCTGGGCGGCAAACAGTCTAGATAAGGCCCAGGCCCTCTGGTGCAGGGGCTGGGCAGCAAAAAGTCTAGATAAGGCCCAGGCCCTCTGGGGCAGGGCTGAGCAGGGAACAGTACAGGAGCTCAGGCCTCTTGCGGCAGGCTGAGCAGGGAACAGTACAGGAGCTCAGGCCTCTTGCAGCCGGCTGAGCAGGGAACAGTACAGGAGCTCAGGCCTCTTGCTGCAGGCTGAGCAGGGAACAGTACAGGAGCTCAGGCCTCTTGCTGCAGGCTGAGCAGGGAACAGTACAGGAGCTCAGGCCTCTTGCTGCAGGCTGAGCAGGGAACAGTACAGGAGCTCAGGCCTCTTGCAGCAGGCTGAGCAGGAACAGTACAGGAGCTCAGGCCTCTTGCAGCAGGCTGAGCAGGGGTGAGGGGGACAACTGCCACCCGTGAGTGGGGTGGCAGGGGGGACACAGGCCCACCCACTCCACTGTGTCCCGGCCCGGGGCCCTAGGCAGCGGTCGTCACCGCTGATGGTCAGTGGGGATCCTGACCGCAACACACTGACATGGGCTCGGTCTGGTCAGCAGCCGGACTGAGGTCGGCTGCCCCCGGGCCACTTCCAATGTCCCCCTCTTGTCCTACCTGGTCCACGGCATCTGGTCCCGGGAAGTCCCACTGCATGGGTTCCTCACAACCCGGGCTGGGGGGTAGATCGGGTAGTTCCCCGGGGAAGTCTGGCCAATCCTGCTCCGGGGGTTCCTCGGGGTAACAGCACGGTAGCGGGGTAGCTCCTACTGGCTCCTCGTCGTAGGTAGCACGGGGAAGCTCCGGCAGGTCTTCCCAGTAGCGGGGTAGGGTGCTCTCCGGCCAGTCCAGGCAGCTGCCCGGGACTCCAGCGGTTCCTTCGTCGGGAGCTCCCTCAGACAGGTCTGCTCTCTCCGGTGGCTGGGCACTGACTGGGCTGGATGGCCCGGCTTTTATCCTTCCGGGTCGCCGCCTGACCCTCTGAGGGGCGGGCTCACCACGCTGTAGCCCCGCCCCTTCCTGTGTCCGGGGCTCAACCCTCTCTGGGGAGGAGGGGAGCCACACCGGCCCGCTACAGGTACAAACTCTTGTTCAGAAAAAAACCCACTAACTGCTGTTTACACATTGCTATGCATAATGTCTAAATTTAGTTATGTAAAATACTATGAGCTGTAATACCATTTCATAGAACTTTTTAGGACGTGTTCAGAACCTGTATATATTCATCCACAATAGGAGAAACCACAGTACCATCTTAAAAAAAATATACCAAAGAACACCATGACACTAACAGAAGGGACTTCAAGTGTCAGTGGTAATGAATATAGTGGTCGAGAGTGATGTCTTCAGGCTCTTCACGAAGTGTGCTGGTATTCGCAGTGCTGAGCTTTGCAGGTCATAGATTAACAGTTTTCTCTTATAAGAGAAACTTTGGTCAATATTCAGCAGAACGCCACCAGAAGCAAATGTGTCAACAGAAGGAAAGGGCCTTATGATACAGATGGATTTCAAATTCATAATCTGCCTCTTGGTGTTAAACTGTGTGCATTATGCTATCACTTTCTTGCAGTGGAAAAACATTGATTTTGCAGTAAATGCAACAGAGAGTTGTTTAAAAGTTTTGCACAACATGAGAATGGATGAAAACTTCCATGTATACTTCATAAAATCTGAACATTGGGCTACTACTGAATTGAATCTGCAAATGCCAACTTACAGGAAAAGGCAACCGGCAAAAACTCTGGATCATTTTTATAGGAGTTGCAGAGAATCCTACCTTTATGAATCTTTAGACGAGAAATAGAAAGTCAATTCTGTTTCCTCTGCACTCGATGCTGCAATAAGAGAAATCAGAGAATTTAATCAGAAAAGTACAGTAATGCTCAAAGCTGCTAAAAATACTCTCTGCAAAAAACCTGAACACTGTTAATATACCAAAAGGAAAAGAAACACTTGTGAAACTGAATGAAAAATTTCAGTGCAGAGTTCCTGAAATGTAGTACAATTTATTTGTATTCCTGTAACCCTTCTGCCCCTCTGAGTTGGCAGCAACAAGGGCCGGGTTCAGTATCCAGGGGTTCCGTTTCAATAACACAATGCAAAATCGGCTCGAGCCCCCACCCAGTGACCTGGAACAATTACCTACCACCCCCCCGGGCGCCTCCAGGAGGCAATACTTCCCCACTCGCAAGCACAGAGTCCGAGTGTAGCAAAATCCTTTTAATAAAGGAGGGAAACAATGCGGCATCACGTTGGAGAGACACCACAAACAGGACTATACACAAACCATAAGCAAAAAAACCCACCTCCAAGTACATTTGGCACTGTCCTTTCCCCCTTAGGGTCTTAAGTCCAATCACCCCAAAGTCCAACAACCCAAGAGTCTCTGTCTCTGGTCAGTGCCACCCCCAGAGTTCAAAAGTTTATCTGCAGAGTTTTACCCCCCCAGCCTGGGTGGAAATGGGGGGGGGGCACACACAGGGTGTTAAGGGACACCTTACGTGGGCCAGGGCCGACTGCCCCGCTTCTCCGTGGAGTTCTGCTGCAGCCTTCACCACAACTGGCTCCACTCCACCAGCTGTGCCGCTCCTCCAGCCAACCCGTGAACCGCATCAGCCGTCCCCGCGAACCGCTCCACACTGCTCACTGTTCCACGGGCTGTGCCAACGTGCTGCAGACTGCTCCGCTCTGCCAACCGCTTAGCGATCGATCTTCAGGCTCCCCCACTCAGTGATCTCAGCTCAGTAAGCTTAGCTCTTTTAGTGATTTCAGCTCTTAGTGGTTTCAACTTGTAGTAGAGGAGCCGCAGTGCCACCTTGGCCCAATGTGAACTCAGGTCAGCAGCCTCCAGATGGACTCCTAAAGGATTCAAAATTAGCTCTGCTCTTTAACAGTGGAGAGAGGAGGATGTGTAATTGGTGTTCCAGGCCCTCAAAAGGGGCCCATACCATCAGGTACACACACCAGTCCCCAGCCTCTCTCCCTTCACTGGGTTTTGGAACCCATGTCCCTTGTCTAGCAAGTACTATTTAATGTAGGTTGAGTCATTTCTGTCATAAAGCAGTCTCATAGTTCCTCATTCACATAATTAAGGTAACAGCACTTTTTTTCCCTTCCTGCCCCAATAACAAAGAAATTGGGGATTCCACAGTGTGAAAATAACCATCCCAGGCTGCTGTGTGTTATGCTAAGTGCAGTGGGTTTACCAATGCAAATGCACATTCCTAAAATTCCTTTGCCCACTCCTCATAATGTACCACCAGATGTCAGGGTAGATCTCATCCTGACTCTGCTTACATTCCATATTGAGCCTATTTAAAATGCTTGGGGATCGGACTGTGCAGTATCTTTTCTGGAACTCATGAAGGTCTGTAAGAACATGACATGGAACTTTTGTATCCTGATGTATTGACCTATTGATGCTTTTGGCAATGCTATTTGTTACAGTTGCAACTGCAGCAAGACGTTTTAGCACTAAAAAGCGTATCCTTAGTAGACTTCACAGCAGCCTGACAGAAGCTCGTTTTCAGCAACTGTTATTTCTTGCAGTAGAGACTGACTTAACCAACAATGTTAACATAAGAGAGGCTGTGGATACCTTTATTTAGATGGTTCCATCGCTCATGGATTTTTGTTGAAATGGTGAATGTACTGCTGTCTATTTCTATGCATATGTTGAATGTGCATTTTTTGATATGGTTTAATGTGTATAATATGTGCGTGTTTAACGTGCTCCTCCAAAAGAGATCAAATTTAAATGCCCTTACTCCTAAAGGTTGTTTATTATTTTGAGGGCAACTGCTATACCTGGACCTTTTATGCTTTTATCTTGAAAACAAGGAAGTGGCAATAACAGCTTGCCAGGAGATGAGGTCCATTCCTCTCTAATGAGAACCTCACAGCCCTAATCCATATGTTTATCTCACCAAGACTGGATTGCTCTAATTCCCTCTACCTAGGGATAATGATCAGAGCTACTCAGACTCCAACATGTGTAGCTGAGCCGTAGAGTGGCAAGAGAATAGTGTAATTCTGATTTTATTTTTCTGCTACTAGGCATGTTGTTGCATAGATATTCTGGCAACTGGTCACCTATAAATAGGATAGATAGATTATTATATAATTAGTATTGAACAACCAAGAATTAGTCTGAGCCAATCATGCCTTCAGCCTGCGCTTCACTGCACACTCTAAGGTGTGCACCTTATAGTCGTTAATTCATTAGGAGAGAGCCTGTTCTATGTTATTTCAAAGACACTTGCCATCATTTATTGGACTGTCACACAATCCAGCTCTTTTAAGACTTGATAGCTGTTATTCATCCTTTAAAGGAACATTTTACTCATTCATCAATGTAAGTTTCATGAATGGCTGTGGAATATATTTGACTGTTTCTAAGAGTTGGTATATTTTGAAAATATGTAGTATTACATTTTTTGTTTTCCACGTATCATTGGAAATATGTTGTCTATTTGCCAGCTGATGCTTCATTTCACAGTCAAGATTGCTTAAGATGAAAATTAGCCTAGCAGTTTTCAAATGTTGCTCTGGAGACCAGTACATTTGGCAACTTGAGTCCTTGCTTCATTAGATACTGCAGAAACTGGAACTGGTGCAGCGAACAAAGGTGATTCCTCACTTGCTAAAACACCTTCTTTCACAGAAATAGCATATTCATAGTGCCCATATGGCAGTAAAAGGAAGCACTTTGTCAGTAGGGTCCATGAAATAATTAGATTTCTTGGGTAGGGCTTCCAGGACAGTCTTTTCAGTATTTCTTGTCTTTTGAGAGAGAGATTTTCAAGGTTTGTTTTCAATATCTTACATGGATGGTCAATAGTTGTGATTTCCCCCCCAAGTTCAGCAAATCAACATATGAAACATGATTTTTCATTAGTTTTGTATATTATAATAAGCCATCTCCATTTACTTTACCAATGAAAATGGTGTACATAAGAACAGATTAGCATGTTGGTGGTTGGTTGTCAAAGCAATGCAATTAGTAAATTGTCTTATCGAGTATAAAACTAAAATTCCTTCCAGTAAAATTGATAAAATTAAAAGGAAAATAAGCAAATCTCATCCATTAGCTAAAGTTAATAAGAAAGCAAACCTGATTTTCAGAAGTGCTGAGCACTCACAACTTCAGTTGACATCCATGGCAGCTACAGGCACTCTGAAAATCTGGCTAAAACCTTTTAACATTACTATTAGAAGGTTTATAAGAGTTCCTTGGGCATCTGAAAGAGAGAGCTAAAGGCCAGCCTTTACTTACATGTCTGAGCATTTACTCACACAAGTGGTCTCATTGAAGCTAATAGGTCAACTTGTGTGAGATATTGCTCCACTACTGGCCCAAACAAATCAAATCTTGGTTATAGTGGATGGAAGAGCTGAAATTGCAGCTACTTGATGCCAATGTTATAAATAGGAAGCAGGTAACTATAAACTAATCAGAGTGTGTGAAAATTTGGGGTTAGTAGAGGGAATAGAGCAATTTAAATGTAGAACCCAACCTAAATAATATATATATAGATCGTGGGGGCGGGGGGGGGAGCGGGATGGTTGTATACAATGGTCTTGGGAGAACTGCAAGAAAGTGTGATCCAGAATGGAGACATGCTAGAATCTTAGACAAACAATCTTATACTATTCCCTGATGGACTCTATACATAGAGGACACATCTTCATTATAAAATAAACTCATTGACATTCAGGGAGTCAGTGGAGTGACTGTAACACAAGAGTAATAAGTTAATCAAATTTCATTGTTGTAAAAAGTCTTGCTACTACTAGAGAGACTATAGCATCAGGAACCGTTCATCATCCGTACTGGTGTTAAGCAGGGCTGTGTTATTGCCCCAGTGCTTTTTTCCAATCTATCATTCCATAATCTTCATTTCTTATTCATGACCGCCTTTCTTTTGGAATTGGGATTGAGTATCCCATGGACAGTCAGCGCTTCAATCTGCAACATCTTCATTCTAAAACGAAAGTCCCCAGGAGTGTTATTACCCACCTTCTGTATGCTGATGACTGTGCTATCCTCGTGCACGCTGAAGCTGATTTGCAGTCCACCCTAGATCTCTTCTCAGGAACCTATCATATCCTAGGACTTCCCCTCAACACTGGGAAGACTAAGGTACTCCACCAGTGTGTCCCAGCACAAGTTGCCCCCATTCTCCCACAAATTGTCATTGGTGGTGAACCTCTGGAAAACATTGAGCATTTCCCCTACCTTGGTAGCCACCTCTCCCAGACAGCCAATCTTGATGTGGAGATTGAACATATGATCTGTTGTAACTGCATATCCTTTGGAAAGTTGCTCCATCGTGTCTTTATTGATAGAGCTCTGTCGATGGAAACGAAGATCCTGTTCTACAATGCAGTAGTCACCCCCACTCTTCTTTATGAGTGGGAGACTTGGGTGACATACCAAAGCCATTTTAAGCATCTTGAGTGGTACAAACAGCACTGCCTTAGGAAGATTCTCCATATGAGATGGGAACACTGTTGCACCAATACCAGCTTTCTCTCAGCAGCTAACATCACCAGTGTTGAGGCAAAGATTATGAAACATCAGCTTTGCTGGGCTGGTCATTGTGTGAGGATGGCTGATACTTATTTTCCTAAGCAAGTCCTCTTTTCTCAACTTAGTCATAGTGTCATAAATATACACAGGGCAGCTGTACTGAATAGCCTTACCTGTAAGGGGTTAATCAGTTCAATTAACCTAGTTGGCACCTGACCAGAAGGACCATTGGGGAAAGAAGATACTTTCAAATCGGGGGTGGGGGGAGGTTTTGTTTGTGCTCTCTTTGTTCCCTCTCTAGATGGAGGGAGGGTCCAGACAGGAAAAATATGTCCTAGAAAAATACCTGAAATGAGCATCTAAGATTACAGAAATTGTAAGTAAGGCAAGGAAATGTGTTAGATTATCTTTTGTTTTAGCTTGTGAATTTTCCCTATGCTAAGAGGTAATTTCATTCCTGTTTTGTAAATGGAAAGCAGAGTCAGAGGGGAATTTTCTGTGTTTTAAATCTTTTTATTTACCCTGCAAAGTTACCTTACATCCTGATTTTGCAGGTGTGACTTTTACTTTTTTTAAAATAAAATTCTTCTTTTAAGAACCAGATTGATTTTCAGTGTCCTAAAAACCCAGGGGTTTGGTCTATGCTCACATTGTAACAAATTGGTTAGTATACTATTCTCAAGCCTCCCCAGGAAAGGGGGTGAAGGGGCTTGGGGGAATATTTTGGGGAAACAGGGACTCCAAGTGGCCTTTTTTCCTGAATTTGTGTCTAAATCACTTGGTGGTAGAGCAATTTGTCCAAGGACAAGGAAAGAATTTGTGCCTTGGGGAAGTTTTAACCTAAGCTGGTAAAAATAAGCTTGGGGGGTTTTTTCATGCGGGTCCCTACATCTGTACCCCAGAGTTCAGAGTAGGGAGGGAACCCTGACACATGGTAAGAGGACTTGTGGGGGACAGAGGAAACACTACAAGGACACTCTGAAGTATAGCTTAAGGGACACATTGACCCCACGGATTGGGAAGAGCTGGCTGTCAAAAGACCGCAACAGTGTCACATCATACATCAAGCCTCAGCCCTTTTTGAAGAGAATCGCCTGGCTCAAGAGGCTGAGAAACGGCAGAGGAGGAAGGAAAGAGTACAGCATCCTGGCCAGCAGTTGTACCCTTTCCAAGCAACCACTTGTCACATATGTGGAAAACCTGTAAAGTATGATTTGGACTCCTTGGCTATCTTAAGTCTCATCAGTGACTTTTCTCCCTGGCTGACATCATTCTTGTATCGAGGATAGCCGGCAACATGCATCAGGAAGGCAAGTACAAAGGACATTACACTAATTTAGTGCACTTGCAAGAAGATGCAAAGAAGAGTTCCTACATCAGTCACTTGAAGCAAAGACTTAAATAATACTCTTCTTCAAATGGTAGAAACTAGTGTGAAATCAATGGCAAAATTTCCATTTATTTCACTAGAGCCAGGATTTTACCCCTGAACTTCAGGGTCAGAAATGAGTTTCAACACAGAAAAATTATAGTCCAGGACAGTCCCTGACTAAAGAAAAACATCAATCTATTCTCACAGAGTACAAGCCAGAACTGCTCATACCAGTGCTTTGGGCCAATCAATAGCAATTTTACTTTAGTTAGACAGCACCTAATTTTATCCATTCAATGCCAGATTTGAATCTGAGGTAATTTGCTGGCAGGCTTCTAGGAAAAGATCCAAAATATGCTTCCTCCCCATAAGTAGGGCTGGCCCCGATGAGAAGCAGTTTGTGCACCCTTCCACTACCCAACTCCCTATGTTATCTTCTTCTCTCATGCTTTATATTTTGTATGTGTTTATTTAGTTTATCATATCGGCATTAAGATTTCTACTAAGCAAATACATTTTAATGGACTGTGTCTTCTTTGGGTTTCTCCTTCCCATTTCTAATCTCTCTAACACAAGCTCTCTAGCTTTATTCCCCATCCCCCATCTCTTTCTATTTTCCTCTCAAACTTCTTTTCCTACAGTGTATTAATTTGTCTTATCCTTTCTCTACATCTACCCTACTTCTTCCTTCTCCTTTCTTTTGTATGTTGCATTCCTTCTTCCTCTCCAATCTTCCCTTCCTCCTTTCTTGCCCACATAATTCACATCGGTCCCTCCCTACTTTTGCTTCTCACTCCCTTAGCATTTATCATTTTCTTTTAAACTCTCTCTTCCCCCCCCCCCATGCCCCTTGCCCTTAGTCACCCAGGCAGATATATACCGATCCACTCACTCACTCCTTAAAATACTCATCCAAATCCAGTTATTCCTGACATATGCACTCACTAGCCCCCTTCACACAATCTCTCTCCTTACTTGTCCCCCTTCAGAAATACAGAGACAGCCACATCAGCCCACACTCACTGTCCACAGAGTCATAAAGCGAGACATTCTTACCAACAGGGCCATGGGGTGGATTCCTTCACCATCAAAGTGGGGGGATCCTTTACCGCTCTAGAAGATTAGGGGTCTCCAGGAGACTGGACTCACCTGTGCTCAGCTGGTTCTGCTTGGTCTAATCTCAGACCAGACAAACCCTCTGAGTTCCAGTTGTTCACTGTGCTGGAGGGAGGGAATAGAGATGGTGAAGTGAAGTGGTGATGCAACAAGGAAGGAGAAGAGAAGAAATATGACATAGGGCACTAGGATTTAGGAAGGAGAGGGACAGAGTTGCAGTATGGAGATGGCTCCTTTAGCTGGCTTGCTAAATTTATATCTTTTTCTTTTTTCCCCAATTCCCCCAGGTCATGCTGCTCTAGATAGGCTGATTCAGACCCAGCTCATACAGCTGATAAATGGTACAAGGTACAGCACATAAACATTCAAAAGAACTACAGCCTAAGCAGAGATCTCAAGTATACTGCATGGAGGACACTTTGCAGTACAGTTGCCAAAAGTAACAAAATGAGAGGAAGTGAACGTATTTTATTTACCAGCAATCACAATAAGCTTATGCACAAGGCAGGTAGTTTTCTCCAGGGCAGCTATAATGTTGTTTATACATAAAAAAAAAATTACGTTCAATTGAACAATTAATGTGATCAAGCAATTAATGATGTGTTCACTTCCCAGATCCCCAAATCACCCTTGTTAGAAGCAAATAATTAAGCAAACAAAGAAACAAAAAATTACCAAGAAATAACTTAACAATGAGAGGGGCAGCTTATCTCCAACAAATCAAAATCAGCCCATTGTATTAATAAAATTACTACAACCTACAGGCTTCTGTTAAACACAAGCAATTATGAAAATAATTAGAATGAATATTTCTCCATCTTACTCATTTCCCTTTCATCAGACACAGGTTCACGGGGCTTTGTCTGAGTAAAATTTGAGGATTTGGCCCCAGGACAGGCACCTATGATAGAATCCTATATCCACCTCTAAATCTAGTTCAGATTGATCTCCTGGTTTTCAAAATTCTCCATGGATAGGTTCTGTCTTTTGTCTCTTTTAGCCACCTACTTCCTCAGCTGTTCAATGTAATCCTCTAGTCTCAAGCTCCCATGCCTGCCCCCCTCCTACTGGTGTCCAGGGGTGTGGGTTGCTCTTTCCTGTCTTCTGTTCCGTCTATCTGAAACACTCCCTCTCTCCCACATTATAAAATGTTGTGTGTGGGATTCAGGGTGGGATTTTAAAAAGTGCTCAATGCTCATTGCAGGCTTAATTCTGCTCCTATCAAAGTCAGTTTAACCATTGACGTCAATGGGAGTAGAGATAATACAGGACTGAATAGTTCTGGAAGGGTCTGGCTTGACATTGCTGGAGACAAATGTCTTCTCTTGTGTCTGTAGAAGCAGTGCATAGGTTCCAGCACTTCCTTGTTCTGGAGGGATTGCCTCTTGAGGTCAGAGCATACAATTCCATTTCCAAGCCCATTCAGTCATTGGCAGCTCTGCTGTTAAGTACTATGTACAGCAGTGCTTTCTTGCGAAATAGACACCTCTTTATGGGATTGCCAACTCAAGCTACTGGATTTGACCCAGTGTTCTAGAGGTAAAAGGCTCTATATCCCCTTGCCAGTTTTCATTAGTTCATCTCTTTAGGTGTTTTCTCCCAGCAATTTTGCTTGCCTCAGCCAGCAGCTGTCTCTGAAACATTGTAAATCCTTCAATTCTCCATTCCCTTTAAGAACACCTGCCCATCTCTCTCCCTTCTTTACCATATGTAAGTTTTGGCTTACTTCTCTTGGATGTTGTCATTTCTACCTTTCTTTTTTTCTGCCTCTTTGAGAGACACTGCACTGTTATAAAGAATTATTTTCTTAAATAAATTGCCTATCAGCAGCTAGGCCAAAAGGAAGCTTAAAATATATGTGTTTCTGTTGCTGTGCATCTTGTGTAGCTTATACCAGTGAAAGGTCACTATAAAATGATACCAAATCAAAATGATGTTGGACAATGGAAAATCAGGTCCTATAGTTAAGGCTAAGATTTAGTCATGGATATTTTTGGTAAAAGTCATGGACAGGTCAGGAGCAATAAATAAAAATTCACGGCCCGTGACCTGTCCATGTCTTTTCCAAGAATACCCCTGACAAAATCTCTACTTTGGGGAGCCTCTGCTAGGGTGGCCCTGCTCCAGTGCTGGGAGATGACTGCCCCCGGGACTGCTGCTTGGGTGCTCCCCGGGGCTGCCCACAGGATTGGTGCTCAGGCAATCCACGGGACCAGCCACACTGGCCACTGCTGGAGCGGTCCCTGAAGCCAGCTGCCTGGGGCCTCCCAAGCAGCAGCCAGTGCAGCTGGCCCCAGAGACCGCCAGAGCAGCTGGACCTGAATTGCTCCAGCAGCAGCCAATGCGGCCGGTTGTGAAGTCAGCTGCACCATCCACTGTGGAAGTCATGGAGGTTGCAGAAAGTCACAGAATCCGTGACTTCTGCGACCTCTGTGAAAGAATCACAGTCTTACCTATAACTTCATTGAAATCAGTTCTGTGAGGAAGTTAGGCACTCAGTTGAACATGTATTATTCAACACACAGTATGTACATTCTAAAATGGTTACTGCTGGCTTCATTAGAAAAGTGGCTATGTTCTATTCACCCCTTCCCTAGAGTTAAAATAAAAACAGACAGCCAAAGTCTCCTCTCAGTTATGCTGTTGCAAATCCAGAGTGACCCTGTGATACCAACAGTTATTCTATATTTACATCAGAATTTGACCCATAATTTTAAATAAACCATGCTTCTATTTTTAAATAACTCTGGAAAACTGCTGCAATTCATGGAATCTATAAATGCACTGATGCATGGAGCTGAGTTGAAACACTAAACTAGTCTGCTACAGTTACAGGATTAATAGTATGAGCCAGCATATTTTGTACAGAATAGGGAATACCACTGATATTGTTAATACCTTACGTAATGGTAAAAAGGCATAAAGATATTTTTGGATATACACTCTAGCATTGAAACTCTTAAATATGAAGTGTCTACAATGGTTCCACAATTGAAAACTAGAGATGGACCAGTTTGGATCCATATTCAAACTTGTCCAAATTTCAATAGTTTTGAGTTTGTGTTTTGCAAACAATCATTCCTTAGGCTTTGCTTTGATTCTATTGAGTCACTTTGGCTGACTCTGTTAAAGATAAAGACACACAAAATAGAGTATAGGAAAATAAAGTCAAGGAGTAATAGAGATAGATTGTGGATAGTTTGTGCTAAAGAAAATATTTAAACATAAACACAAAAGCACCCATGCCTGCTGATGTCATATTGAGCATTCCAAAGAAGACTGAGAGAGTACATTTAAGATTGTAACTAGAATGGGTGAGTCTTGTTTCATTTACCATTCTTACTAAAAGCTTTGCCGGAAGATTAGATTCACTTGGTAACAACTGCAGTTTTCATCACAATCTTCGATGAGGGGATGAGACATCAGAATTTCAATACCTAACACACATTGTGAAATAGTGATATATTTTTTATTATACTTTCAGATTTTTTTAAAAACATTTTATATTTTGACTGTTTGGCCATTCCTATCTGTTAGCTGTAGTTTAGTAAGGCTGAAACATGAGAAAAGAACCTAAATAGCCTTGGCAGCAAATGAAATTACAGAATATTGAAAAGGTCAAAGCAGTACAGCACACAACAATAATTTACAAAACACATGAGGCGTTCAAATTCTAATACATCATTTTTGTGACAGAAATTGCAAAGAGCACAGCAAATGACACAAAATGAATCCTTAGTGATTGACATAAGAATGGGAAAGAGGTCAAACTTAACCCATTCCTGATTTAAAAAAAAACATTTTGTATCATTCTCAAAAGCGAAACTTGAATTGCTGAGAAAAACAAAATCAAAATCAACCAGCCAAACACTCCACACAATTGCCATTTATATTTGTATTCTCTTCAGGGTTAGCAGTCTTACTATTGTTTTATTCTATCGTGCCCTAATGTGTCATAAAATATTTAATAAAAGATAAAAGATTTTACTCTGAAACAGATGTCTAGGAGCAGAACAAAGTAATGCTGCAATTCTAGATGATTCTGACATTTCGATGGGCTACACTTGCCTGCTAATCTCATGTTTCCAAATTAATTTCCTTAGCTGATTGCATTTCAGTGATTGGTGAAAACGTATGAGGTGGAAAATGTCATTTCTTTGTGAGGACACTCAAAAGATATGAACAGGAAGTGATAAGGTCAGGAAAATACCGAGGGGCAAATTATTATAGGGAGAGAGACGAAAAGCACTGTCCGAGTGGTTCTGTCAAGAGCCATTATGCCTTTATAGGGCACAAGACCTCCAGAGGCAATGTGGCGATGAAGGGAAGAAGTTCTGGGCAATAGGACTTGCTACACTGTTAAAGCATGTAGTCAGAGCTCCCCCCATGTGTTGGCTAGTACACAGGTGCGGGAGTGTTGTAAGCAGCACTAACTGGCAATCACTTGTGCTCCCAGCATTTGTATGCAAATTATTGCTCTTTGTGCAATGCACTATAAGGGGATA